>NC_090968.1:949309-1265746 GCF_040807025.1 Struthio camelus | reverse complement strand
GCTGGGACGGGGATGGAGCAGGGCTGGGGCAGGGCTGGGACGGGGATGGAGAAGGGCTGGAGCAGGGCTGGGACGGGGATGGAGAAGGGCTGGAGCAGGGCTGGGACGGGGATGGAGAAGGGCTGGAGCAGGGCTGGGACGGGGATGGAGCAGGGCTGGAGCAGGGCTGGGACGGGGATGGAGAAGGGCTGGAGCAGGGCTGGGACGGGGATGGAGAAGGGCTGGGGCAGGGCTGGGACGGGGATGGAGAAGGGCTGGGGCAGGGCTGGGACGGGGATGGAGAAGGGCTGGGGCAGGGCTGGGACGGGGATGGAGAAGGGCTGGAGCAGGGCTGGGATGGGGATGGAGAAGGGCTGGAGCAGGGCTGGGACGGGGATGGAGAAGGGCTGGGGCAGGGCTGGGACGGGGATGGAGAAGGGCTGGGGCAGGGCTGGGACGGGGATGGAGAAGGGCTGGAGCAGGGCTGGGACGGGGATGGAGAAGGGCTGGGGCAGGGCTGGGACGGGGATGGAGAAGGGCTGGAGCAGGGCTGGGACGGGGATGGAGAAGGGCTGGAGCAGGGCTGGGACGGGGATGGAGAAGGGCTGGGGCAGGGCTGGGACGGGGATGGAGAAGGGCTGGGGCAGGGCTGGGACGGGGATGGAGAAGGGCTGGGGCAGGGCTGGGATGGGGATGGAGAAGGGCTGGAGCAGGGCTGGGACGGGGATGGAGAAGGGCTGGAGCAGGGCTGGGACGGGGATGGAGAAGGGCTGGAGCAGGGCTGGGACGGGGATGGAGAAGGGCTGGGGCAGGGCTGGGACGGGGATGGAGAAGGGCTGGAGCAGGGCTGGGACGGGGATGGAGAAGGGCTGGGGCAGGGCTGGGACGGGGATGGAGAAGGGCTGGAGCAGGGCCGTACCGGGGCCAGGCAGCGTGGCCGGGTGGCCCTCGGTGGCCGGCTCGCAGCAGTACTGCTGCAGGCTCTGCACGCTGGCCTGGCCCACCTCCGGCCGGTAGCCGAAATCCCGCGTGTCCAGCACCCGCAGCTTGATGGGGGGCATGTAGTCCTCCTCCACGGGCAGGTGCTGGGGGAGCGCCGAGCTGGGGCCGTCACCCGCCGGGCAGCACCCATGGGTGGCGAGGGTGGGGGAAGGAGGGAGAGGCAGCCGGGCAGGCGAGCAGCTGGGGTGCAACCCCTCACCAGGGCGAGCAGGAAGGCGTTGACGGGGAAATTGGGGTTGGCGCGGAGGTCGGCGATGGGGGGCGTCCGCAACGCTTGGCCGCCGCACTCCACCACCAGGCTGGGCGCCCGCACGGGCAGCGGGCTGCCGCCGCGCAGCCCCCGCAGCCCCCAGGCCAGCACCTAGCGGGTGCCGGCAGAGGGTTACGCCGGCGAGGAGGGGGCCGGAGGGCACCGGGCGGCCGCTCCGCCTTCGCTCACCTCCAGGGCCACGAGACGTAGGGCCGGGCGGATGCCCGCCGGGATGCTGAAGGTGCCCTTGCTCCACGGCGGGGCCGGCAGCTGCGCCAGGGTGCCGTCCTGCTGCCCAAGGAGGAGGAGGAGGGGGAGAAGGAGGAGGAGAAGGAGGAGGAGGAGGAGGAGGAGGATGAGGAGGAGGAGAAGGAGGAGGAGGATGAGGAGGAGGAGGAGGAGGAGGAGGAGGAGGAGGAGGAGGAGGAGGAGGAAGAGCGGAGGTGGTGGGCCGGGCGGCGAGCCTGGCGCTCACCTGGGCGTCGTGCAGCAGCTCGAAGGCGGCCAGCAGCTCGCCCGCCGGCCCCGCCGGCCCGCTGATGGGGTAACGCCGGAGCCGGGGTGCCCGCCGGCGTCCCACGTCCAGGCACACGGCCGGCCGGCACACGCTGCGGCCCAGCAAGGCGCCGGCGCCCTGCGTGGGGTGCCCCTCAGCCAGATGTGCACCCCTTCCGCCCACCATGGATGGTGCCGACCCAGGGGTGACCACACCGTGGGTGTCCTCTACCCATGGGTGTCCTCCACCCAGGGTTGCCCCCATCCAGGGATAACCCCCAAACGTGGGCGTCTCTCAACCGTAGGTGCCCCCCCACCATGGGTGCCCCCAGCCATGGGTGTCCCCCCTGCTCAGGGATGACCCCACCACGGGTGCCCCCAAGCACAGGTGTCCCCCGTCAAGGGGTGCCCCCCACCCATGGGTGTACCCATCCCTGGTGCCCCCAACCATGGGTGTCCCCTGCCCAGGGTTGCCCCCGTCAAGGGATGCCTTCCACCCATGGGTGTCCCCATCTCTGGTGCCCCCAACCATGGGTGTCCTCACCCATGGGTGCCCCCCACCCAGTGGTGTTCCTTGCCCAGTGGTGTCCCCCAACTATGGGTGCCCCCAACCATAGGTGCCCCCACCTAGAGTTGCCCCCATCAAGGGGTGCCCCCTGCCTATGGGTGCCCCCAACCATAGGTGCCCCCACCTAGTGTTGCCCCCATCAAGGGGTGCCCCCTGCCTATGGATGTCCCCATCCCTGGTATCCCCAACCATGGATGCCCCCATCAAGGGGTGCCCCCTGCCTATGGATGTCCCCATCCCTGGTGCTCCCAACCATGGGTGCCCCTACCCAGGGATGCCCCCACCCAGTGGTGTCCCCCATCCATGGGTGCCCCCAACCATGGGTGTCCCCCGTCCAAGGTTGCCCCCACCCATGGGTGCCTGCCATCGCACCCCGCCGTCCTGGTCGAAGACCTCCACCACCACAACGGGGGGCTCAGCGCGGATGCCCTCGGGGTCGCCGTAGAGCAGCACCCGGTCGAAGAGCAGCGTCTGGTCCCAGCGGGGGTCCAGGGTGGCCGGCAGCGGGCGCGTGCGCTGGCTCACGTGCACGAAGGACACGTGGGCCACGGGCTCTGGGGCGAGAGCGGCACCCGTCTCAGCCCGGGAAACCGGGTGCCCGCCCCGGGGCCGGCGAGTCCGCCCGGGCGCCCACCTGCGCTGGCCTTGGCACCTCGGGGTGCCAACCCCATGGCCTGGAAGAGGTAGCAGCGCAGCTGGAAGTAGCTGGGCTCTGCAACGAGAGGGGACCTGTGGTGTTGCACCTGGCCCTGCAGCACCCGGTCCTGCAGCACCTGACCCTGCAGCACCCAACCATGCAGCACCCAACCATGCAGCACCCGGCCCCGCAGCACCCAACCCCGCAGCACCCGGTCCCGCAACACCCAGCCCCGCAGCACCCAGTCCTGCAGCACCCAACCCCGCAGCACCCGACCCCGCAGCCCCGAACCCTGCAGCACCCAGTCCTGCAGCACCCGACCCTGCAGCACCCAACCCCACAGCACCCGGCCCTGCAGCACCCAGTCCTGCAGCACCCGACCCCACAGCACCCAATCCCGCAGCACCCGACCCTGCAGCACCCGGCCCTGCAGCACCCGGCCCTGCAGCACCCACTCACGTGTGAAAACGCAGAGGATGAGGGGCGCGCTCTGCACCGCCGGCCTCTTGCCCTCACCCGGCGCCTGGCTGGCCTCGGCGGCGGTGGCCGCAGCCTCGTCCGGCGCCTCCGCGCCCTGCGGGTGCCAAGCGGGTGCCCCTGAGCCGGCGGCGGGTGCCGGGCGCCCCGGCGCGTGCCCCGCGTCCCCCGCCACCGTGTCACCGCCGTACCAGGGAGCCGTCGAGGAGGAAGATGGGGGCGCCAGGGCCCGGGCGCTCGGGCAGCAGGCGCCGGTGCCAGCAGCGCCGGCGGCGCACGTCGCCCGCCTGGGGCTGCAGGTGGAAGCGGCGCCCGGCGAAGGCGGCGTATTCCCAGGCGTCGGCGCCCGCCGGCCCCTCGGGCGCGTGCTGCGAGCGCGGCGCGGGGCCCGCGGCCAGCCTCAGCGCCGCCCTGGCCTTGCCACCTCCGGCCCTGCCACCTCCGGCCCTGCCACCCCTGTCCCTGCTGCCCCTGTCCCTGCCATCCCGGCCCTGCCGCCTCCATCCCTGCCACCTCCATTCCTGCCACCCCTGTCCCTGCCGCCTCCATCCCTGCTGCCCCTGTCCCTGCCATCCCAGCCCTGCCGCCTCCATCCCTGTCACCTCCATCCCTGCCACCCCATCCCTGCCACCCCATCCCTGCCATCCCATCTCTGTCACGTCCATCCCTGCCACCCCCATCCCTGCCACCCCCATCCCTGCCACCCCCATCCTTGTCACCCCATCCCTGCCATCCCCACCACTGTCATCCCTGTCCCTGTCACCCCATCCCTGTCACCTCCATCCCTATCACCTCCATCCCTGTCATCCCATCCCTACCACCCTGCCATTGCCGCCCCATCCCTGTCACCCCACCCCGTCACCCCCATCCCTGTCCTCCTGTCCCTGCCACCCCGTCCCTGCCAACTCTCACCATTGCCACCCCGTCCCTGCCACCCCAGCCCCACTGTCCCCAACCCTGCCACCCCGTCCCTGCCAGCCCCGCGCCCCGTCCCCACCAGCCGGAGGAAGGTGGCCACGTCCTGGTGCCGGCTCGGGGCGCCGGGGTGGCGGCGGCGGGTGCGAAGCCAGCGCCGGCGCCGGTGCGTGTGGTAGGTCTTCTCGGCGGCGTGCCAGGCGGGCGGCGGGCTGCCGGGAGCCCCGCTCACCCCGTACTCCCAGCCTGCGGGCAGCCGGGCACCTCGCCACCGTCCCCGTCCCCGTCCCCGCGGGGCCCCCGCCGCCCGCGGCCACTCACCGGCCTCGTCCACGGCGCCCGTTGCCTCCACCCGCCAGCCATCGGTCACCTGCCAGCCCTGGGGACAGGCGACCCGCTCCTTGGGGGGCACCGCCGCGCCGGCCTGCGTTGGGGAGCGGGAGGCGTCTCGGGGGGGCTGTCGTCTGCCCCGGCCGCGCTCACGTCGCCCGCCCCGGGGGGCTGAGAACTGCCAGGCTCGGGTCGCCGGCTGGCAGCTGAGTCCTGCCACGCTCGTGTCACCTGCCCCCTGGGGGCTGAGCCCGGCCACGCTCGTGTCGCCCGCCCCAGGGGCTGAGCCCCCCAGCAGGCTCATGTCACCTACCCTGGGGGCTGAGCCCTGCCACACTCGTGTCACCTGCTGGCGGATGAGTCCTGGCGCGCTCACATCACCCACCCCGGGGCCTGAGACCTGCCACGCTCATGTCACCCGCTGGCAGCTGAGTCCTGGCGCGCTCACATCACCCACCCCGGGGCTGAGCCCTGCCATGCTCATGTCACTCGCGGAGAGCCGAATCCTGGCGCGCTCGTGTCACCCACCAGGGGCTGAGCCCTGCCACAGTCATGTCACCCGCCGAGAGCTAAGTCCTGGTGCGCTCGTATCACCCACCAGGGGCTGAGCCCTGGCGCGCTTGTGTCACCCAGCGGGACCTGAGCCCTGCCACAGTCATGTCACCCGCCGAGAGCTAAGTCCTGGTGCGCTCGTGTCACCCACCAGGGGCTGAGCCCCGGCGCGCTTGTGTCACCCACCAGGACCTGAGCCCTGCCACAGTCATGTCACCCGCCGAGAGCTAAGTCCTGGCGCGCTCGTGTCACCCACCAGGGGCTGAGCCCCGGCGCGCTCGTGTCACCCAGCGGGAGCCGAGCCCCGGCGCGCTCGCGTCGCCCGCCCCGGAGAGGCGCCAGCCCCCGGCCCTGCCCGGCCCCGCGCTCACGGCGTCGGTGTCGGGCGCCGCCGCCGGCCCCCACTCGCCGCCGGGCCGCCGGCTCTCGTTCTCGTACACCTCCTCCAGCACCTCGGCCACGTTGGTCTCGGCGTCCAGCAGCAGCCTGGGCACCGGCGGCGTCAGGGCCGGGCCGCCGGGCGCCTCGGCCCCCCGGGGTCGGGGTCGGGGTCGGGGTCGGGGGGGGCCGAGCCTCGCGCCCCTCGCCCCGCGGGAGGGGGGCCGGCGCTCACCGCCGCTGCGGCTGCACGCTCCAGTCGCCGTCCCAGCGCCAGCCCTTGGGCGGCCGCAGCTTGTCGCGGGGCAGCCCCGCTCTGCCCGTGATGTCGGAGAAGCCGGGCGGCGCCGCCAGCCCCCGGGCGCCCCATTTGCCCCAAACCTTCATCTGGTTCTCGTACTGCGGCGGCGGCCGGGGGGGGGCGCTCGTGTCACCCACCCTGGCAGCTGAGCCCTGCCGCGCTCGTGTCACCCACCCTGGCAGCTGAGCCCTGCCGCGCTCGTGTCGCCCACCCCGGGGGCTGAGCCCTGCCGCGCTCGTGTCGCCCACCCCGGGGGCTGAGCCCTGCCGCGCTCGTGTCGCCCACTGGCAGCTGAGCCCTGCCGCGCTCGTGTCACCCATCCCGGGGGCTGAGCCCTGCCGCGCTCGTGTCACCCACCCCGGGGGAGCTGAGTCCTGCCGCGCTTGTGTCGCCCACTGGCAGCTGAGCCCTGCCGCGCTCGTGTCGCCCACCCCGGGGGGCTGAGCCCGGCCGCGCTCGTGTCGCCCACCCCGGGAGCTGAGCCCTGCCGCGCTCGTGTCACCCACCCCGGGGGAGCTGAGTCCTGCCGCGCTCGTGTCGCCCACTGGCAGCTGAGCCCTGCCGCGCTCGTGTCGCCCACTGGCAGCTGAGCCCTGCTACACTCGTGTCACCCACCCCGGGGGGCTGAGCCCTGCCGCGCTCGTGTCGCCCACCCCGGGGGGCTGAGCCCTGCTGCGCTCGTGTCACCCACCCCGGGGGCTGAGTCCTGCCGCGCTCGCGTCGCCCACTGGCAGCTGAGCCCTGCCGCGCTCGTGTCGCCCACCCCGGGGGCTGAGCCCGGCCCCGCTCGTGTCGCCCACTGGCAGCTGAGCCCGGCCACGCTCGTGTCACCCATCCCGGGGGCTGAGCCCTGCCGCGCTCGTGTCGCCCACTGGCAGCTGAGCCCTGCTACACTCGTGTCGCCCACCCCGGGGGCCGAGCCCGGCCCCGCTCGTGTCGCCCGCCAGGCGGCCGCGCCGCGCCCCCCGCCGCCCGCTCACCGTCTCGGCGTAGACCCGCAGGGTGCCCTCGAGGTGCCGCGGCAGCTCCCGGCTGTCGGCCACCAGCCCCAGCCAGAGGCGGACGCGGAGCTGGGCGCAGACGGCGCCGGCCGCCCCTTCGCTCCGCGCAGCCTGCGCCGCAGCCGGATGAGCCGGAGCGCAGCCCGGGGAGGGGGCGCGGACCCCCCCCCGCCCCGGCGGCGTCTCCTACCGTCAGGAAGAGGGTCTGCGTCTTGCCGCAGAGCCCGCCGCAGGCGCCGCTGGTGGAGAACATGACGGCGGAAGCCTTCACGCGGGCGCAGGCCACGCGCCGCTCCTTGCGCAGCAGCCGCAGCACCACGTCGGGCACGCTGGCCTGCGGCTGCCGGGCGCACAGCTCGTCGGCCGCCTCGCCCGCCGCCGCCGCCGCCCGCCGCCGCCCCGCGTCCCCCAGGCCGCACCTCCGGCACGGCGGCGGCGATCCTCCGCAGCCAGCCGTCGGCCGCCAGCAGCAGCGCGGCGCGCTCGGCCCCGGCGCCGGCGGCGGCCGCGGCGATTTGGCGCAGCAGCTGGAGCCGCGCGGCGCGCAGGTGCCCGTCCAGCGCCGTGGCCGTGGCCTGCGCCTCCAGCCCCGGCAGCGCCTTCCTGCGAGAAAGAGAGGCCGCGGGCAGTCCCGGGAGGGACGGGCGTTTTTCCAGCTTTCCCGGAGGGGGGGGGGGGAAGAAAAAAAACCCACCCAGCAGGCGCGTGCGGGGTTTTTTTTTTTTTTCCCCCCCTCCCTTACTTGCAATCCTTGACCAGCTCGCGGAGCAGCTTCCTCCTGGCGTCGTCCCAGGCGGCATCGTCGGCTTGCCGGAGGCCGCGCAGCGCGGCCAGGTTGCGCTCCTGCGCAGCAGAGCGAGCCATGCCCGCTGCCCGCCGGGGACGCCCGGGGGCCCCCGCCGACGGCCCCGGCCCCCGCCGCTCACCAGCCGATCGTGCGCGGCCTGCAGCGCGTTCAGCGAGTCCCAGCGGTGGCTCACGTCCTCCCAAAAAGAGGTGAAGGCCACCACGGGCTTGGCGTCGTACCAGGGCAGGTAGTAGTAGCGGTTGCCTGGCCGGGAGAGGGGAGGAAAGCGGAGGGGGCTGAGCCAGCACCGCGGCCAGCGACCCTCCTCCCGCCCCGCTCCCCGACCCTCCTCCCGCCCCGCTCAGCATCCCTCCTCCCGCCCCGCTCCCCGACCCTCCTCCCGGCCCGCTCCCCGACCCTCCTCCCGCCCCGCTCAGCATCCCTCCTCCCGCCCCGCTCCCCGACCCTCCTCCCGCCCCCCGCTCCCCGACCCTCCTCCCGCCCCCCGCTCCCCGACCCTCCTCCCGCCCCCCGCTCCCCATCCCTCCTCCCGCCCCGCTCCCCGACCCTCCTCCCGCCCCGCTCCCCGACCCTCCTCCCGCCCCGCTCCCCATCCCTCCTCCCGCCCCGCTCCCCATCCCTCCTCCCGCCCCGCTCCCCATCCCTCCTCCCGCCCCGCTCCCCGACCCTCCTCCCGCCCCGCTCCCCATCCCTCCTCCCGCCCCCCGCTCCCCGACCCTCCTCCCGCCCCCGCTCCCCATCCCTCCTCCCGCCCCGCTCCCCGACCCTCCTCCCGCCCCGCTCCCCGACCCTCCTCCCGCCCCGCTCCCCATCCCTCCTCCCGCCCCGCTCCCCATCCCTCCTCCCGCCCCGCTCCCCGACCCTCCTCCCGCCCCGCTCCCCGACCCTCCTCCCGCCCCGCTCCCCGACCCTCCTCCCGCCCCGCTCCCCATCCCTCCTCCCGCCCCGCTCCCCATCCCTCCTCCCGCCCCGCTCCCCGACCCTCCTCCCGCCCCGCTCCCCATCCCTCCTCCCGCCCCGCTCCCCATCCCTCCTCCCGCCCCGCTCCCCATCCCTCCTCCCGCCCCGCTCCCCGACCCTCCTCCCGCCCCCCGCTCCCCGACCCTCCTCCCGCCCCGCTCCCCGACCCTCCTCCCGCCCCGCTCCCCATCCCTCCTCCCGCCCCGCTCCCCATCCCTCCTCCCGCCCCGCTCCCCGACCCTCCTCCCGCCCCGCTCCCCATCCCTCCTCCCGCCCCGCTCCCCATCCCTCCTCCCGCCCCGCTCCCCATCCCTCCTCCCGCCCCGCTCCCCGACCCTCCTCCCGCCCCCCGCTCCCCGACCCTCCTCCCGCCCCGCTCCCCGACCCTCCTCCCGCCCCCCTACCATCATAGACGGCCCGGCTGTGCTGGGTGGTGGAGGCGGCCGGCTTGCAGCTGGTGTCGGCCGTGTTCCCGTAGTTGCCGATGCTCACCTCGAACTGCACGAGCTCCGAGGTGGCCGGCAGCATGGTGGCCGAGTAAAACACGGCGCACAGCCCGTACTTGCGGCGCGACAGGTAGCGCTGCCCGAGGGAAGAGCCGGCTCCGGCTGAGGGTGCCGCAGGGACGAGCCCTGCCGAGGCGGCTCCCCGCAGCCCGGTCCTTCCGGCTCCCCCGTCCCACGCGGGCGCCCCCGCTACCTCCGCCCTGGTGATGTCCTCGGCGGTGACGGTGTCCTTCTCCCGCTCGGCCGGGCTCTCCATGCTGGTGCTGAGCTCCAGCAGCACCCGGCCGCGATACATCACGCTGTGGTCCCCCTGCAAGGCACAGAGCGGCTGGACCGACCCCTCCGACGGCACCCACCCGCCCCGACCACCGGCCACACTCACGCTGGAGCCGCCGGCTCTCTCGGCGGGGTCCGGCCGGGCGGCGAGGTCGCCGTAGATGGGGAGGAAGCTGGGTCCGAAGCAGGGCAGGAAGCCGGAGAAACCCCCTGCGAGCGTGGGAGAGTCTCAGCGGGGTGGTGGGTGGGCACCAGGCTCCCCCCCCGGGGAACTCCCTCACCTTCAACCTCGGCCCCGGCCGAGGCCACCTGGGACAGATAAAGAGTGGCCGTCCCCAGGACGTTGCCCTTCTCAGTGTGGTCCCTGCGAGGGGGCAGCGAAGGTGGTCGGTGCCAGTGGGGATGCTGGGGTGCTGCAGAGGAGATGCTGGGGGGCTGCCGTGGGGATGCTCAGGGCTGCCGCAGGGATGCTGGGGGGCTGCTGTGGGGATGCTCAGCACTACCGTGGGGATGCTGGGGGGCTGCTGCAGGGATGCTGGGGGGCTGCAGAGGAGATGCTGGGGGGCTGCCATGGGGATGCTGGGGGGGTGCCACGGGGCTGCTGGGGGGCTGCCGTGGGGATACTGGGAGGCTACTGTGGGGATGCTGGGGGGCTGCTGTGGAGATGCTGGGGGGCTGCCGTGGGGATGCTCAGGGCTGCCGCAGGGATGCTGGGGGGCTGCTGTGGGGATGCTGGGGGGCTGCTGCAGGGATGCTGGGGGGCTGCTGTGGGGATGCTGGGGGGCTGCAGAGGGGATACTGGGGGGCTGCTGTGGGGATGCTGGGGGGTTGCTGTGGGGATGCTCAGGGCTACTGCAGGGATGCTGGGGGGCTGCTGTGGGGATGCTGGGGGACTGCAGAGGGGATACTGGGGGGCTGCTGTGGGGATGCTGGGGGGTTGCTGTGGGGATGCTCAGGGCTGCCACAGGCATGCTCAGAGGCTGCTGCGGGGAGGCTGGGGAGCCAGCAGCAGCTCGCCGGGCACCCGCTTACCCGCTGAGCAGAGCCAGGCGGATCTCGTCGCAGACGTAGGGGAGCTGGGGGGCAGGAGGGAGAAAGGCTGAGGCAGGGGCGCCGGCGGGCAGGCTCTTTGCGTGGGCGCTCTCGAAGCCTCGCAGCCCACGGCCCCGGGTTTTGCAGCCCGGCTGGCGCGTCTCACCCGGAGCGGGAAGAAGAGCACCTCGTTCCACTCGGGATTGGCGTTGGGCGGCACGGCCCGGGTGCGGAGCTGCGGCACGGCGAGCCGTGAGCCGCCGGCCTGGAGCATCGCCGCAGCCCGCCCGCAGCCCTCACGCCTACCGTCCTGCCGGCAAAGCTGATTTCCATGGCAAGGAAATTCCTCCTGCCGGTGGGCAGCGCGGATGGGAAATGTTGCCAAGCCGAATCCTCTACACCGGGAAAGGAGAGAGGCGGGGATGAGGCCGTGCCGGAGGAGCAGCCCGCGGCACCCGTCCCCGCGCTCGCCGGCGCTCACCCTGGGGCACGTCCTCGGCCCGGTAGACGCGGAGCTGCAGGGCTGCCACGCAGGCGGGGAGCGAGGAGGGCTGCAGGAGGTTGGCCTCCACGTCCTCGCTCTCGGCTGGCTTCGCCTGGTCCTGGCGGAGAAGAGATGGGGTGGATGGCGGCGGCGGCGGCGAAGCTCAGCGCCCGCCCGAGCGGGGCTGGCTGCAGGGACGCTCACCGGCGCGGGGTCCCCGGCGCGCAGCACGCTCAGGCTGACTCGCAGGTAGCCTCGGAGGCCGGCGTCGAGGCGGTCGGGGTGGTGGAGGCCGAGCCACTTCCAGGCGAGCGTCCGACCTGCCGGAGGCAGATGCTGAGCAGCTGCACCGAGGGGACCCCGTCCGCTGCCGCCACCGCCGTGATGCCCACCTACCGGGTGAGCTGTAGACGCTGCCGACGTCCAGCTGCGCGCCGGTGCGGGTGAGAAGGTGAGACGGCGGCCCTTTCCTCCGGCGCGCCCCGTCCGTCCCCACCCCGTCGCCCCTCACCTTGAAGACGCCGATGACGGACTCGGCGCGGACCGCCTGGGAGTTGAGCACCTGCGGGACCGGCCGCCCCGCGCTCCGGCATCGGCTGCGGCCCCGCCGGGGCCACCCGCGCCCGCCGCCGCGTCCTACCTGGATGTGGATGGGCTGCTCCAAGAGGCCGGCGAGCGTCTCGCGGAAATTCTGGCAAAACACCTGGGGAGAAAGGGGCCGGCAGCCGCAATCACCGCCGCTCACTCCCCGGCGCCGCTTCCCGCCGTCTCCCCGCCCTGTTTCCCGCCCACCTCGTCGTAGTAGGGGTTGTTCCCGCTCCTGATCCTCGTCCGGAACACGTGCTCGCCGATGAACACCTTCACCACCGGCTTGATGTTGTTCCCGCGCAGCTGGCGCCCTTCGATGATCCGCACTCGCACCTGGAGCGGGGACGCGATGGGTGCTGCGACCGCCCGGCCGGGAAAAAACTGCCGCAGTCTCCCCGCCGGTGCTCGGCGTTACCTGGAAATCCTGTTTCCTTCCCGACGCTTCCCTCCCGGGGCTCGGCCAGGGGGTCCCGCGCGGCACCTCTAGGCACAGCAAAAGGGGACGGCGCATTGTCGTCCCCGCGGCCAAATCGAGCGCCGGGGCGGGAGGAGGCGTCCTCACCTGCGGCAGCTCTGCTGGGCGCCCGCGGCGTCTCGTGCCCGGCGGGGACGTAGGAGCAGCTAAGGGTGACGGTGCACTGCGAAGCAACGTGCCCGTGAGCACCGCCGGGTGCCGCCGGGACGAGGAGGAGGAAGGTGCTGGGCGCTCACCCCCGTGGGCCGGCGGTTCCGGTCGAGCAGCGGCACGTTGCGCAGGGCGAGCGGGCGGCTCGGCTCCGCCACCAGCTGCCCCAGCGGCACCGTGGCGGCACCCAGGTCCCTGCGGGGCGACGGGCGGTGAGCGCGGCGGCAGCCCCGGCAAGGGTCCCCGTCTGCCACCACTCACCCGTTGGTGGCTGGGCGGCCCCACTGCCGCAGGCACAGCGCCACGACGGCGGAGGGCTCCAGCGGCCGGGCGCCCAGCGGCCACACCAGCGTCTGCGGGGACACGCGGGGCGTTGGGGCTCGGCTCCTGCCGGCCACCGCAGGAAAGTGATTTGCCACCATGGGAAAGCAATGCCACCACCACAGGAAAGTCATGCCACCACCGCAGGAAAGTGATGCCACCACCGTGGGAAAGCGATGCCGCCACCATGGGAAAGTGATTTGCCACCATGGGAAAGCAATGCCACCACCACGGGAAAGTGGTGCCACCACGGGAAAGCCACCACCATGGGCAAGTGATGCCACCACCATGGGAAAGTGATTTGCCACCATGGGAAAGCAATGCCACCACTGCAAGAAAGTGATTTGCCACTGCAGGAAAATGATGCCACCACCACGGGAAAGTGATGCCACCACCACGGGAAAGTGATGCCACCATCATGGGAAAGTGATGCTGATGCCACCGCTGCAGCCACGTGGCCTCACCTCGTTCCACGCTGTGTCGCGCTCGCCTGGCACCACTCGGGTGCTCCTGGGGACGCCTGGGGACAGGGAGGAGGTTGGGTGCGTGCCGGGTGGGTGCTGCCCGGAGGCGTCCCCCGTCCCGTCCCCCGTCCCAGCTGCTGGGGTACCTCTGAACTCGGCGCGCACGTGCACGTCGGCGATGGGCGCCCGCGGCGCGGGGATGCGAGCGCTGGCCACCACCAGGCGCAGCATGTCGGCGCAGGGAGCTGGGTGCTGGGCCGGGGCGCAGGGTGCCGAGCCGGGGTGCGAGGTGCCGGCGGCGCGTTCCAGAACGCCGGGTCACAGTGGGGGGACGGACGGTGCCCCAGGGTCCCTGTGCCAAGCACAGGCTGCCCCGGGCCTGCTGCTGCTGCTGCTGCTGTCTCAGGTCGTGGCGTGCCCCCCAGCACCCCATGGCACCCCAGGGCACCCCAGGGCACCTGCAGCACCTTGTGGCACCCTGTGGCACCCCACAGCATCTGCAGCACCCCACGGCACCCCATGGCAGCCCAGGACACCTGCAGCACCTTGTGGCACCCTATGGCACCCCACAGCATCTGCAGCAGCCCACAGCACTCCATGGCACCCCATGGCACCCCACAGCACCCCACAGCACTTGCAGCACCTCACGGCACCCCACGGCACCCCATGGCACCCTGCAGCACCCCACGGCACCCCATGGCACTCTGTGGCACCCCATGGCACCCTGTAGCACCCCGCAAGGCATCCGCAGCACCCTATGGCACCCACAGCACCTTGTGGCATCCCACAGCACCCCATGGTGCCCTCAGCACCCTGCAGCACCCCATGGCACCCCCCCTGCCCTCTCTGACACCCCCCAGCACCCTATGGCACCCTGCAGCACCCCATGGCACCCCCTGCACTCTGTGACCCCCCCCAGCACCCCATGACACCCCAAAGCACCCCATGGCACCCTGCAGCACCCGCAGCACTGTGTCTGCCTGCACTCGCGGGGGCTGGTGCCACCGTGTCACTGTGCCAGGCCGTACCCGTGGGTGCCCCGTGTCCCCACGTGTGTGCTGGCGTCCCGTGAGGGTGCGTACCCATGCCCCTGGGTCCTTGTGTCCCCACGGGGCTGTGTCCCCACGTCACTCTGTCTTGGTGTCTCAATGTCCCCTTGGGGGGGGAGGGTGTCCCCGTGTCCCCGTGTCCCCTGTATGTGTGTGTACCCATGTCACTGTGACCCCGTGCCCGTGTGTCCCCATGTCGCTGTGTCCCCGAGCTGCTGTGTCCTTGTGTCACTGTGTCCCTGTGTCGCCATGTCTGTATGTCCCCATGTCCGTATGTCCCCATATCGCTGTGTCCCTGAGCTGCTGTGTCCTCATGCCACTGTGTCCTCGTGCCACTGTGTCCCCATGTCTGCGTGTCCCTGTGCCTCTATGTCCCCGTGTCTCTGTGTCCCCATATCCTCATAGCCCTGTGTACCCCCGTGTCCCCATATCCCCGTGTCCGTGTGTCGCTGTGTCCCCATGTCCGTGTGTCCCCGTGTCTCTATTCCCCCGTGTCCCCGTGTCCCCATGTCGCTGTGTCCCCCTGTGTCCCCATGTCCCCCTGTGTCCCCCTGTGTCCCCATGTCCCCCTGTGTCCCCGTGCCCCCGCGCACCGGGCCTCTCCCTCACACTCCGCTCCGCCTGCATCCGCTCTCCGCGCTTTGACCGCGCCCCGCCGCCCTCCGCTCCGCTCCGCTCCGCCCGGCCTCAAACTCCGCTCCGCACTTTCCAGTGCGCGCTCCAGCCGGCCCCGGGCGGGCGGCGCATGCGCGTTGCGGCGCGGCGGCCCCGGCCCAGGCCCCAGCGGCAGGCGCGGCCCCCGGCCCGGCCCTGGCGCGGGATGCGGCGCGGGCGGCGGCGGCGGCGGCGCTAGCGGCCATGTCGCAGCGCGGCGGCGGCGAGCGGGACCTGCAGTGGTCGGCGCGCAGGATGGGGACGTCGCTGCTGCTGCAGCTGTCGGTGCACGAGCGGGAGCTGGACCTGGTGTGCCTGGACCACAGCTACGCCAAGCCCTGGAGCGCCCACCCCGACGCCAGCGCCGCCCGCCCCACCCGCATGCTCTTCGTCACGCCGCGGCGCCAGCCCGACAGCGCCCTGTGAGCGCCGGGGCCGGAGCGGGGGGGCGTGGGGGTGTCTGGGGGGCTGTGGGGGGGAGTGGGGGGCCTCTAGGGCGCTGTAGGGGGGAGTGGGGGGTGTCGGGGGGGAGGGGGGGCTGTAGGGGGGCTGGGGGGGGCTCCTGGCGGGCTCGGGGGGAGTGGGAGTGTCTAGGCGGCTGCTAGGGGGGGAGTGGGGGTCTCTAGAGGGCCTCTGGGGGGGAGTGGGGGTGTCTGGGGGGCTTCTGGAGGGGAGTGGGGGGTGTCTGGGATCTCCTGGGGGGCTGTAGGGGGGCTGGGGGGGCTCCTGGGGAGCTGGGGGGGAGTGGGGTGTCTAGGGGGCTCCTGGGGGGCGGCTGAGGGGGAGTGAGGGGTGTCTGGGGGGGCTGTTAGGGGGGAGTGAGGGGCGTCTAGGGGCCTGTATTGGGGCTGTAAGGGGGGAGTGGGGGGTGTCTAGGGGGCTGTATGGGGGAATAGGGGGTGTCTGGGGGGCTGTATTGGGGCTGTTGGGGGGAGTGGGAGGTGCCTGGGGGGCTCCTGGGGGCTGTAAGGGGGAGTAGGAGGTGCCTGGGGGGCTCCTGGGGGATAGTGGGGAGTGGGGGGTCCCTAGGGGACTCCTGGGGGCTACGGGGCCTGTAGGAGGGAGTAGGAGCCTCTAAGGGGCTGTAGGGGGGAGTGGAGGGTCTCTAGGGGGCTTCTGGGGGGGCTGTAGAGCAGAGTGGGGGGGTCTCGGGTACTCCTAGGGGGCTGGGGGGGCTGTAGTGGGGAGTGTGGAGTCTCTGGGGGGCTGGAGGGGGCTGTAGTGGGGAGTAAGGGGTCTCTGGAGGACTACTGTGGGGCTGAGGAGGCTATTTTGGGGAGTGGGTGGTCTCTAGGGGGGTGCTATGGGGCTGGATGGTCTGTAGCGAGGAGTGGGGGGTCTCTGGGGGGCAGTGGGGGCCTGCTGTGGGGCTAGGGAGGCTGTAGTGGGGAGTGGGGGGTGTCTGGGGGGCTATAGTGGGGAGTGGAGGATCTCTAGGGGGCAGTGGGGGTCTCCTAGAGGGTCGGGGGGGCTGTTGGGGGCAGTGGGGGGCTCCTGGGTGGTCTGTAGTGGGGAGTGGGGGGGTCTCTAGGGGGCAGTGGGGGGCTCCTGTGGGGCTAGGTGGTCTGGAGTGGGGAGTGGGGGGACTCTGGGGGGCAGCTGGGGGGTGTGCGTGCTGTGGGGCTGGACTTGGGTGCTGTGGGGGGACTGGAGCTGCGCGGTTTGGACAGACCTGAGGTTACGGCTGTGTTTGGAGTTGCAATCAGCCTGAAGATGTGGGGTGAGGTATGGGGGTGCGCTCAGGGTCGCAGCATGGGGCTTGAGGGGTCATGGCAGGATTCGGGGGGGGTCAAGGCTCAAGCGTTTGGTTTTGGGCTTGTGAATGGGCTTGAGGCTGGAGCTCAGGGATTTGGTGCCCGGCTTGGGATGTCTTTGGGATCAGGGCTCATTCGCGTCTTCAGTGTTTTTCTCCTTTGCTTTTGGGCCATGATCTCTGGGTCCTTTGCTAGGAAGTAGCTTCTCCCTGTCCTGTGTCACGGCCCAGGTGCTGGCCGCGAAACTCGCTTTCTTAAACATTAGTTGCTCAGCAGCTCTTCTGGCAGGAGAAGACCAGGCTTAGCAGGGTCCTCTAAGGCACGTTCATTTGTAGAGCTTAAAACAGGAAAAAAAGACTGCCTAGTCTCAGACCAGAAATGATAAGATACCTGCTTATGAAGCCTAGTGGCTAAAGTGATTAAAAACATCTGCCAGAAGCTATAGGTACTTTATTAAATATTAAGCCTAAGATGCTTCGGTGGTTTATATTCACACCATCTAAACAACTGTCCGAACAGCATTCGGTCTTGCAGCCTGAGTCAGGATTTATGGGAAAGAGTTGGACCCAAGGTCCCAGTTGGTTACAAATTCTTCTTGATTTTTATAGTGTAGCATGTCCCCACGGTGTGCTCTCCAAATGCAAGATCTCATTACAAAGAGTGCAATTCCACAGTAGTCCACTTAGTCGCAGCATCTTTGGAGAGAGATGTGGGAATACGGACAAAATAAGTTCACGGGTGTCTCGTGCGTACCTGGGGCAGGTAGACACAGATCCCTGAGGCATCAGGCGCGCTCTCTGATCCGCTCAGGTTTTTTCCAGGTTACATCCCGTTTTCTAAAGTGAAATTTTCCTCACAGCGAAGCAGATATCCCCATCGATGTCGAAACAGTGACGCCCACGCCTGTGCCGCTCTACGACAACCAGAAAGCCCGCAGTGTGATGAACGAGTGTGAGCGCCATGTGATGTTTGCGCGCACGGATGCTGATGCTCCTCCTCCGCCAGATGACTGGGAGGAACACGTGAACAGGTAACGCGGGGCGCCAGGGTTGCAGAGGAAAGAAATTGTGATCCTAAGTAACTATCCATGCAGTAGCTGTGGCAGTTGTGCTTCGGGGACTCATCTTGCTGGTTACATTGCAGCACGTATTAGTATATAAAGCCGCAGCCAGCCAGAGGATGGTGTAGTGCCAGATGCTGTGTGAAATGCAGTTGGGGCCATAAATATTTTAGAAAAAAAGCAGAAATGGAGAGGAAAATCGTGGTACGGAGCAGTGAGGTGACTCTTCTGTGTCTGCAGCCGGTGAATGAGGGCTAGGGAGGACGAGTCGGCGTGCTGAATCCGGTCCAATGCAGCGCGTGCTTGACTACGCTCGCTTTGCGTTCTCTGTGTTCACTGAAGTCTTTAAGAAAGCTGGAGAGACCAAAGCGGGTCACTTTATTGCCTCAATTGCCTTTATGAACTTGTGTTAGCCCTCTGAAAGGAACAGTGCAGTAACTGCAGGATGGAGCCTTTTCAACCTACATTTCGACACCTTTTATTTACTACGTATAACCCAAATCCTCGGCTTCTACCACGTTTTCTTTTATCTTGTGTTTTTTAGTACTTCCCTAAGTGTGACTTAATATACAGTGACATTCCTGAACCAAATAATGTTCAAAGAAAATGAAATCTTCTGTCCAAATTCCTCAGCTGCCTGCTTTGAAACCTGTCAAATTTAAAGGCAGAGGCTGATGTCCAGCTGGTGAACCTCTCTCGCATGCTTGATGTGATGCTGTTGCTTCTGTTCGCAGAGGTGCTTGGGACAGTGGCTTTTTAGATTACATGTAGGTGCCCGATTCCAAAGCATCTTCCAAAAGCAGAAAATTTAAGATGGGGATATGCATAGAGTCCAGGCTTTCAAGAATTGTCACTGGATGGTGTAGTCAGTCTAATTGGTGGTCTTGGCATTAGGTAGAATGGGTTTTTTTGAACAGTTCCTTTGAGAAATGCGGAGATAACCTATGCTAAAAGAAGCGATTATTTTTGTCGTATTTGTTGCTTCTCTTGTTACTCTTGTCTGTCTGATGCTTTGACGTTCAGCAGTAGTGACGTTTAAAAACAAATGTTTTTTATGGACGTAAAAATGTGTTTTAAGGATAAAACAAATGTTTTATCCTTAGTAGTGAAACTTTGTCCATAACCATAAATCAGTTCTTGTGACTCTAATTGTAGCTGATTCCCAACTGTGCCTGCTGGCAGGTGTTGCTGACAGCCTTGGAGACGGGCAGTAGTTTCAAGGACCGTAATTTCTGGATGTCTGTGTAGCAGGGCTCTCAACTACCTCTTGGGTTTTTCTTTACAGGACAGGTTGGACAATGGCCCAGAACAAGCTCTTTAATAAGATTCACAAAGCACTGCAGTCTGACAGGCTGGCTCGGCTGGCCAACGAAGGGGTAAGGTCTTTTATTCCCTATTTCTCTTTCATCTTTTGGCAGAGTCATTGCCTGTGTGTTTGTATTCAGTCCTTCCTAGCAAAGATGCACTGAGTCAAGATGAACGTCTTGGCCTTTGGGTTTTGTAGTCTTAAAGAAGCAGGCAGCTCTGGATTTGTTTGAACCGTGGTTTTGTCTTCACTGAGCGGATGCTGATTCTTACTTGCTGCCAGAGGATTGTGGGCAGTCCAAGCTGTGGTTTGGGATGCATGAAGCACCTTTGCTTTTTCCCATAACTTTTTTCTTTTTCATTTCTCATTTTTAGGCTTGCAATGAGCCAGTCCTCAGGAGGATAGCAGTGGACAAATGTGCTCGGAGGGTCCGTCAAGCTCTGGCCAGTGTGAACTGGGACACCAAACTGATCCAGTGGCTTCACACAACGTTAGTGGAGACCCTCAGTTTGCCAGTGTTGGCTGCTTACTTGGATGCTCTGCAAACGCTTAAAGGAAAGGTGATAAAAGCAGTGAAAGAGACCTTGCTATCTCTTATGATGTTCTTCCTTTATAAAGCACATTAAAGGAAGCTTTATCTATCTTTATCCTTTTTGGTTGGAGGAGCAAGGGAAAATTCTCCTCGGTGCTCTCCTTGCCTTTTCTGAGTGGGAGTCGTTTTCCAGGGCACTAACTTGTATTAGCTAGAGGAAGAGGAAACGGAGTGCTTTGACTCTTTGTGGTGGTGCTTCTGACTTGCTGTGGTACTTGGAGCTTGCCTGTTAAATTGTCTGTGTCTTGTCTCTCCATCGAGAAGAGTGGGAAAGAGGAGCGATGGCTCCATGAGCTAGCCCAGGAACTGGGAGGTTGGACTTCATATCCTGTACTGCTGCAGATCCCCTCTATAAATTCCACTGCTCTGAGTTCCTTGATGTGTAAAAATATAAACTTTGTGGCTCTCTGCCCCTCAAGTAGCTTGTTGAGATTTGTGTTGAGTAACAGCCTGTGCTCAGGTAGAGTAAGGTCTGGTGTACTCCCTGTGATGCTGCTCGGGATTTTCCACAAAACAGTGAGCACTGGCTTGATGACTTCCACCCTTTGCTGACAAGGCAGTAATTGTGTTTCCCAGACTGCAAAATTGATGCTTAAAAGCCTGTAGAAAAGGCTACTTGCATTTTCTCAGCCCTCGCTGGCCTTTGGTTTCAGATCCCCACCCTGATTGACAGGATGCTGCTTTCGTCTACCACGAAGACAGGGGCAGCGGGTGCTGAGGCTCTGTCTCTGCTACTGAAGAGACCTTGGGACCCAGCAGTGGGTGTCTTGTCCCATAATAAACCAGTGAGTATATCTAGGGGCTTGCAGGGAGTGAGAAGCTGGGCTTGCTGCCTAATGTGCTCAGATCTGCTTTATTCTTCCCATCCTTTTGCTGGCCACCTCCTTCCATCCCTTGCTTTGTGAGTTGCTTTGGACTTGCTCCCTTTAGGAAGCCACTCTGCCTCTTCCTGTTCGTATCCACCTTTGTCTTACATCACTGCAAGAGATAACTCATGTAATAGTTGAGAGTTGCCTGCTCATTGAGGGCAATACCTTCTCCTGGGATACGTTTTCCTCCCTATTGTGTTGTGAGGTAGCTTCTGCTAGGAAAACTTGCTCATTTAATGAGCTATGCAAGAGCCCTACCACTTCATCTGCTGTGCAGAGCAGATGGGGCTTTGGGTTTAGAAGTAACCATTTTAACTCATCTGTGAATTATCAGGGGTTGCGCTGGGGCCATCACCAGCTAACCCTTATTTCTTAGACCCACTGGGAGGATGTTGTGGCCAGTGTGGACTTCCTAACAAGCAACAGCTTGCATAGTGTGAATGTCCTCTTGCGTGAGGCTTTGCATAAGTTGCATTGGATGAACTGCTCTGTGTGAGTGAGGGTCCTGGGCTAGAGCAGTGGGAGGAGAGGACTGATGTGGGTGGAGCTCCCTGGAAAAGCAGCTGTGTCTTTTTCTCAGAAAAGCTATCGCAACAGAGGGGTCTCGGGCAGGGAAGTTGCCTTCTCTTATGCATCCTCTGTTGAATTTTGTAGAGCAAATTGCCTGGTTCTCCCCTCATCCTGATTGCTTCCTCCGGACCCTCCAACTCTATGTTCCCCACTTCTCGACGGCACCGGTTCTGGCAGTCACAGCTTTCCTGCTTAGGAAAGGTTTGTATTACTGGTTTTGAAAGGAGGGAAGTTCAAGCTAGCAGCTCTTCAGAAGCAAGCTGTGGCAGGCTGCAGCTGCTGAGCTTGCTTTTATGTTTTTTCAGCGTGCCAAAACACTTGCTTCTGCTGGTAGCAGAGGCTGGCATCTACCACCTGCACTGTTTAGTATTTGAAGCATTTTATTCTGCACAGCAGGTGGAAGTTGCCTGAATCCAATGCATTTGGGATTGTGGCAGAAGACCTGCCATGCAGAGTCAAGAGTCTGCAGCAGTTTAGATTGTGTTGTTGTTATTATTAAGGATCCATGAGTTTTGCAGTAGAAAGGAGCTGGAGAAGAGAAGCTATACAGCATTAGGTTACCTTCATCTTTTGCCTGGGTACAGGGCTGTTCACAGCCCTCTTAATGTGTTAGATGTACTGGGTGTATAGGAGCAAGGTGAGGAGCAGAGGCGGTGTCTGGGGGGGATGCTCTGCCTCCTCTCTGTTTTTTGTAGCTTGATATGAATCTCGGGAGAGAGAGAGAGAGGATTGAAGTTCATACGCAAAGTGGGTTCTAGCCATGCAAACTGTTGTCAGTACCTCTTGTCTCCGGTAATGCCTTTGTTATTTATCCATCTTCCATTTCAAATGATAGGTGATTCCAATCGCCACCCACCTGCTGAACAACGGCAGCGGTGTGGGAGTGTTGCAGTGTCTTGAACACATGATCGGGGCAGTGAGAGGCAAAGTGGCGGAGGTGAGAGCAATGAACGTATCGGTGAGCCTGTGCTGCTCCCTTCAAACTATTCACCTTCCTTGTACATGCTCGGCTACCCAAGAGCATCATCCTGTTGCCTGTCCCTCTTCTTCCATCTACGCCCTTTTTCTCCCGTAGATTCACAACCACTTCTCGCACAAGCCGATCATCCTGATCGGGTGGAACACAGGTGCCTTGGTGGCCTGTCATGTAAGTACCTGCTTGCTTTGCATCCTCTCAGAGGCCGCTTGCCAGCTTCAGTTAGTCCTCAGACCGACCAGTTCCACGCTGCCTGCCCTGTGTTGGGTGGCACAAAGGAGACCTCACTGAGCGAATGTTTTGTTCAGCATCCTAAATAGCAGTGCATCCGAAGGAGGAGGAAGTCTCTTGACCTCCTCTCTCCCATACACCCATTTATAACTAGAGACTGTCTTCAGGATAGGCCTGACTCAACTGCTTGCATTTAACTGAAGCCAGCAGAGTTATATGTGCATTACTTATTACATTTAAGCCCTGAGGGATCCTTCTCTTCCATTTTCTCTTTCTGAGGCCTGGCTTTGAAACAGACATCGTTTCTGGTCATGGGGGCATAAGGAATTCGAGTTCTTCTGTGTTCTTTTTCTCCCCTTTTAATCAACAAAGCAAGGTCTAAATACGGAAGATATTTTTGTGCCCTGGTGGCAGCCCAGCAAAGGAGCCTTTGTAGTATCCATACGGCTGCTAGGGCTTCAACTGTTGCTTGTCTGTGCAGGTTTCAGTGATGGAGTACGTCACTGCAGTCGTGTGCCTTGGATTCCCTCTTCTAACCGTGGATGGACCCAGAGGGGTAAGGAGTGAAGGGAAAGGGAGGCCATTTAAGAAACTATTTATTATTTAATTTTTAACCTCCCTAGACTGTTTCATAGAATCTGGCCTGGAAACCCAGTGATAGTGGAAGACTTTTGAGGAATGCCCGTGTGTCTTGAAATAAGTTTTGTTTGTTTGTTTTTTGTTTGGAGCAGGATGGGGGTGTGCCCAGCAGGCTGGCCCTAGGGGATGTTTCTGAGTTTGCCTAGAGAAACTGCCTGGGCTGTTGTATCCGTAATAGGATTCCTCATGTGATAGCAGGAATGAGAAGTCCTACGTTTACTTATCCCTGCTATGACATGTTTTTGCAGCTCCATCCTGGGGTCTTGTGTGTGGGTCACTTGTTGACTGTGTTACTCAGCAGCAAAGATGACACCTTAGGGTGACTTATATGGAGCCCAAATAGCTCCTTTTTTAGCTGACCAATTTGTGACTGGTTTGGGAGCAACTAAGGTTGCGCTTTGGAAATGACTAATTCTGAGAGTATAGTGGAAATCTCAGGTTGGTCCTGTGCTGAAGACCTTTGCAGAGGTATGACACGTTTCTTGAGCAGGGTTTTGTTCAGGGCTCGGTACGGCTGTGTAAATCCCATCTGGGGCTCACCCCAGAAAGCCGCAACGCTGACTGACCTGCTCTTGGCACTTCCTCAGCCTTGTGCTGGATTTGCGCAGCAAAAATTTTGAAGCGGGGAAGATGCAGTGAAAGAGGGTGTCTGGGTGTGGGGGAGGGTGTCAGTCTCAGCTGCTGTAAATGAGTAACAGCACTATATACTGATTTGGCTTCTGAGTTGGTGTTTCTCATGTGAGTGTGTAATCTTATCCAAATGAACCATGCAAATTATACTTCCCTCCCTCCAAGATGCTGTTACTATGTGTTAGGATTGCACGTGAAGTGATGTCTGCCCTGCCGTGGCACGTGCCTATCCGTTTAGGGAACGCTCGCTTTATTCAGGTCCAGCTCCAAAGGGTCTTCAGCTCCAAAGACTTTGCACCCTGGCACAGCCCTCAGACTTACAGGTCCCGTTACTCTTGCAGGACGTTGACGACCCCCTCCTGGAGATGAAGACCCCTGTCCTCTTCGTGATCGGTCAGAATTCCCTGCAGTGTAACATCGAAGCGATGGAAGATTTCCGTGAGAAAATTCGAGCTGATAACAGCATGGTGGTGGTGGGAGGAGCAGATGACAATCTCAGGTAAAGTCCTGTGAGGTGGATACTCTCTGATACTCTCTTCCCAGAAGCATTGAGCAACATCTGAGTGTGGTGTGTGCAAAAAGATACAAAAATCTTGTTCTGAAGCTAGGTGGGGACTACATTTAAAAAAAAAAAAAAAAAAAAGATAAGAAAAAAGAAAAAGCAAGCTCCATCAGTGTTTAATCAGTTTAAATCGGACCCAGCTAAGAACTGGGGGAAGAGCTTCCTGGAAAGCTGACAAAACTTGGTGTTTTTATAGTGGTCATCTGGACAAGATTTTGGCGCGTTTAAGTCAGAAAAGTAAATGAGAGGAAAGAAAGAAACGTAAAACTCGACTATTGGGGTTGAAGACGAAGCTCTAAAGGGAAAGAAACATCTTACTTATTCTGGTAAAGCTTTGGTCCTGATCTCGGTGAGGCTGAGCCCTTTTAGTTATCACCAAAGTTTTCCTCAATGCTTCCAAGGGATGAACCCTGTCTTTCCAGTAGACGGTGTTCTTGAGATGAGTGCTCATAGCGCTGATAATCTCAGTATCAAACTAGGTAAAGGAGTGAAGCTTCCGTCACTTGAAAATTACTCTCAGATTAAGAATAATGTTGCGTGGAAGGGGAAAAATGAATGTGTTTTGACTTCTGTGTGTGTGGTTTTTTGTTTGTTTGTTTTCAATAGGATAAGCAAAGCCAAAAAGAAGTCAGAAGGCCTGACCCAGAGTATGGTGGACAGGTGCATCCAGGTAAAGATAGAAGTCTTCCTTTTACCTTTTATAGCCATAATAAATATGTATTGAAACGTCTCAATGACCGTGACTTATAACCTTGCTGCCAGGACTTGTTGGGCAAAGGGAATTCCTCCTCAGGGGAATTTTGAAATGTCTATCTCCTTTCAAGTGGAGAGACATGAGCTTCTTGGCAGTGTATCCTCAACAAAGAGAAGGTTTCTGAGTCTTGCAGTCCATCTGTCTGGGAAAAACTACTTCGGGCAGCATAGGAGAAACCAGCATGTTTCTCTCCCATTTGTCAGAAATTGATAAGAGTATGAGCTTTAGTGAGAAAACCAAGGTCTACCTGCAAGGTTTGAGGGTTTCTGCTTGTGGAATCTTAAACCTAGAGAGCCCTGTCGGTTCCTCCCGTTGGGAATCCTGGTTCTTTTTTCTGTGAAGATCAGTTATTTAGAGGCCTGCACACCATGGAGACTAAATGTGTGTTTCATCTTTCCTAGGATGAAATAGCCGACTTCCTGACTGGAGTCCTTACCCGAGCGGAGAGCCACTCGGGCTCTGATCCCCGTGACCTAGATGCTGAGAAAAAGAAGAAGCCCCGGGACTCGACCAGGAGGGACCTGTCGTTTGACTTACCAGAAAGAACCAGCAGGCCTGCCTCGCCAGCAGCCAAAGTGCCTGCGTCGCCTTCGGGCTCGGAGGTGGGGACTCTCTCCGGGATGCTCTGAGCTGGGGAAGGCTCAGATAGGGTGGTTTTTTTTTTTTTTTTTTTAAAAAAAAATGCTTTTGTATTGCTGAGATAGGTAGTGAGAGATGTAATTGGAGCTGGAAGAGGGAGGTGAGAGGATACGAAGGGACTAGTGGCTTCGGCTGGGGCAGACAGATCTTCCAAAGCAGGCTCCAGCAAAATGCAAGTGCATGTTTACGTAATGGGCTTTTAGCTTCTTAAACAGGGAAGCCTGCCCTATGACAGAGGGGAAGGCTGGGTGTGAGAAGGGGAGCCAGGCAAATTGCGGTGCGATAATGTGCCGTCATCCCTGGTCTCCGTGCTTTTTGGAGGGCACAGCACGCTGTCGTCTTAGGGGATGAGTTCGTAGGTGGGGGCCAAGCGCTGTAAGGATGCGTGTTATTGCTTGCCTACTGCTACGCTTAGTGTGACAACTTCTCAGGGAAACGTGTGGATAAGAGCTTTTCCTTCTTTTCAAGTAGGACCTATCCAGTGTCTCCAGCAGCCCCACTTCAAGCCCCAAGACTAAATTGGCTGCTGTGTCCTCCATCCAGAAGCCCAGCCAGATTAGCACCACACAGCTGCTGAAGAGGCAGGTCCCGAGGACGGACACGATCCTGACGCACAAGCAGGCACAAGGTAATGCCCTGCAGCTTTCCCACCCTCTTATCATCTTGATTTTTGGTCTTCACCTGCCCAGACTTGGTTAGATTTTTGTCTTCAGAGTCCTGTCTTGATTTCCAGGCTTCCTCTGGCAGTTTGCTCTACAGCTCGGTCCCCTCTCACTGTCATCTGAAGGCAGCAGCCTGCGGGGGTTGATATTAGGTTGGAAATGGTGTTTCTGCAGCCTACAGATGCTTTACCACTGTTCAAAGGGAGAAGGGTTTTCACTTACTCTGGCTGACCAAATCACCGCATAGCTGTTCTGTGATTTTTGTTTTGGGTGCAAGTCCCTTGACCAGGATCTCAGCAGTGGAGGCTACTTGGGAAATAAAAGGTGCTCAGGAGATGGTTGAGGCTATTGAATTGTGACTGAGACAGATTGGGTAATTAAAGAATTGTGCATCAAATGACAGAGGGAAACCTGCTGAGAGTAAGAACACAGTTTGGGCTGTGTTTCTTGTGTTGTTGGATGCTGATTAAAAACTTAACTGTGCAGCTTCGGTCTGATTGTGAAAGTTGTGAATGGCAGGTAGTGCTTTGCTGTTGATGATCCCTTCTGGAAAATATCGGGTGGTACCCGGGGAATAGTTCCTCACCCTCCCATCTCTCCTTATTTCTTTCCTCAAGAAATGAGCAATGGGCTTGTTATCTCCTGTGACAGTGTGACCCTCCACACGCTCCTAAAGTGTTACGGTAACTCAGGATAGGCTCTGGGGGAAATTCAGGCTTGGATTTTGCTTAGTTTCTCAGGGCACGGACTGACAAAATCTGCTTTTTTAAAATTATTTTTATTTATTCATTTTTTAAATTTTTTTAGTTGAAGGAGCATGTTTCTAGATAGTGCATGGGAGGCCGGAGGAAGGTCTGTGGAGTGGCGCGTGTTGTGGCCAGCTTGTTTTGTCAGGAGCACTTCTGCGGCGTGAAATTTGGAGCGTGCTTTGTGGCAGTAAGGTGCTGAGGACCTGGGACGTGCTGGCTGACGTTTGCCAGGTACTTTCAGCTTTTCAGCACCGCTGCTCAGTTGAGTTAGCCGTATCGATAGTACCTCGTGCAGCCGGTATCACAGCCAGCCTGCTCTCCTTCCCTGGGTTGGTGGACCTTTGTCAGGTGGCTCTGGGGCTGGAAAAGGCTTATGTTACTTGGATGTTCTCTCTGGATCAGCCAGGACAGGAGCGAGAGTGCTAATGCCCCTTCTAGTGTTGGATGTGCTACGCGTCCGTCCGGAAAAGAGATTGGTGTGTCTCCATGTGCCTCGTGGCTGAATGAGTTGTGTCCAGAGCTCTCCACTTGCCTGCTCTGAGGTCTCTGTCTGTGGGTCGCAGTGGTGTCCCTGGAGTTCGCTGCCCCCCCGCCTCCAGAGCCGGGCTGTGATACTGTAATTTTCTCTGATTCATTTCAGCTCAGTTTGCTGCTTTTCTGAAACAAAACATGCTGGTGAGGAAAGCTCTTCCTCCTGGCACCTCTTCATGTCTCTTTGGTGAGTATCTCCTCACTTCTCACTGTCTCTCTCTCCGTCTCCCTCCTTCTCTCTGTCTCTGTGACCTTCTTCCATCATCTTCCTCTTCCCTTGCATTCGTTTGGGGATGTAGTCCAATGTGTCCCCTTTGTCCCCTGCTTTTTGCTTTCTCATTGCTGTACTTGAAGCTAAAGCAAATGGCCACGTGCTAGCTAAGAGCATTAACCTTCCTGAGCTCTCCCCCTTTCCCTGCCCCAGCAGGGAAATACTGCTCTGGGAGCCACGTAATCTGGCAGCAGTTTTTCTCTGATGGACTAAAACTTTGTGGATGATGTGGTGGCTTCCTGTGATCATGAGTTTAACCCTTTTCAGTGCTGGGCGGCGGGGCTGAGAAGGGGAGGTGGACTCCAGCCTGAGAGACTGTGTGTGTCGATGGGTGGTAAGGACGCTCCAGAGTGGCAAAGGGGCTGTCAGCGGCCGCAGAAATAAAGAACTGGCCGCAGAAATGAGGAACTGCCAAGTGACTTGAAAAGGGCAGATCTAGACACGTGCGAGGCAGAGAATGGCGGAGAGGGCAGGTGGAGGGGTGCCCTTGGGAAGATAGCGATGTACGGGGGGCAGGAATTTAAATGGCAGCGTTCATGAAAGAGCTAGCCTGATGCGACTGCCCGGATCAGGAGACATCCAGAGATGAGCAGTCTCTTGTGTTGGATGCTGGAGCATATAGGAGAGTGGTGGAGCTCAGTGTGTCAGGTCCTCTGAGGGTTAGGGATTGCGGGATGAGATCCACAACTCATATAAAGATATATTTGGCTGTCTTGAGTGGCAGTGACTGCACATATCTGGGGTTAGGAGAGGAAGGGAGGTTGAAATCCAAGGCTTTGGGAGGTTGCGAGGTATTCACGTGAGCTGTCAGTGTCAGCTCTCAGTTGAGGTGACCCCAGGTTGCTGAGAGCATTAATATGGGTGAAAACTGCCTCTCTGCAACGCCCCAAATGCCTGCGCTGCTTTAACTCGGCAAAGCAAGCCCTGGATGCAAAGAAGTCTATGGTATTTTGGCATGCTGTATACAAGCTCCTCAGATACTGTAGGCTCCCTGCATCCCTTGAATGCACACAAGCTATAATCCAAACTATACATGTGCAACCACGGTAATGCAGTCCTGAGGCAAGTATTGGTCTGAACTGGTGGTTTTAAGGATTTCTTTCTCCCTTGAGCCTTGTTTTTGAGAGACTTTGTGCCCTCCCCTGTGCTATGAGATGAGCCTGAGAGCTTATGTGGATGAACCAGTGGAATAACTCTGTACTTAGCCAGAGTCCTCCCACCTGGCGTCTGCTGGGAGAAGAAACTAGTGGCCGAGGTGGTGGTTCACCTGCCCGTGGGGAGAGGTGGAGAGGCTTTATCTGGGATGTGCTGGCACCAGCCTGGCCTGCCTTTCCCTTGCCTGTCTTCTGGAGCAGTGAGCAAGGGTCAGCAACTGGAAGCATGTACAAAAAGGTCTGGCGGAGGATGGTTTTGTCTGTCATCAGCTGCCGCACGACTGCAGCATCCATGAACTTCCGTTCAGTTTCGCTTTGGTGGTACTCTTAGGAGTTGATGAGATCTTGGGGCTTGTTCCTCAGGCTCTGCTGCCTGAGCTGCGAGGTAGGAAGCTGGGATGCGCGCGCTGTGTGTGTTGGGAGCGTTCACCGCTCTCTGGGCGCCTGGGTGCTCCTCTGGCATGGGGAGCCCTTCACAGCAGGAGTCTGTGCACAGTGTGAGCCTCAGTGAGACGTCACACGCCTCTGTGCGACCAGAAATAGTTGTAAGGCTCTGCTCTCGCTCATCTTGCAGCGGGGACGCGGAGAGACGTTGGCTCGCTGCTTACTGATGCTTTGAGGGGCACCTAACGCTGCTGCCTGTGCGTGTGCCCTTTCACTGTCCTGCTTGGCTGGTGGCACCGTATCGTGGCACCCCAAGGGCTTTGGTGCCTGCAGTCTCTGCGCGGCTGGCGAGGCCTCTCTAAATGGCGCTTCTGCCCGAGCATGTTTGCAGTCAGGTGGGAGACACGGGAGCACTGCACGAGTGTCACGAGCCACGATTCTTAACAGCAGAGCAAGTCTGGTGCTCGTCTCGGGGACCAGAGCAGCTCCAAAACACTTGCGGTCCCCTACCATTAGGGATTTGGCTGCGTCTTGTCCTGCACCCCTAGTTTGGAGACAAGCAAGTGCTGTGGTTGGCCTCCAGGCTGTTGAATACATGACTTAAACAGCCAGGACTCTTGCAGGCAGGGAGTTAGCTGGCTCAGAAACTGTCCGCAAGAGCTCTGATGGAGAGAGTTTCCTTTAGCTTTGAGGGGAGGCTTTTCCCGGTCGTCGCAAAGCGCGGCAGCGCTGAGAAGTAGCGGCGGCTGCGTTTCTGAGCGCTGCCAGGCTGTGGGTGTCGCAGTGGAAGGCAGGTCGGCGCTCTCGCTTTGGCCCAGCGCGCCAGCGTTTCAGGTTGGGGCCTGGCAATCTCCCACCAGCGGCGGAGTGCGTGTGCAGATCCGATGGGCAGGATGTGACCGCGTTTCGTTCTTGGGCTGCCTAGAGGTGCTCGTTGTGGACGTGGGCCCTCTGCACTGTTCGGATGGTCCTTGCCCTGGCAAACTTGTGCTCTGGGCATCAGGCAGGACGAAAACGGATGTGATGGGTCAAAGATGTGACAGCAGAATGAGCCATCGGTGTGGAAGGAAGGTCTCAGCTCACTGCTTTCCTGTCTACTGCGAAGCCCTTTGAGGTCTGACTTTGCTGTGGCACCTTTCATGCTCATGGCTGCTTCGCTTAGTGTCTCTAGGCCCCCCCCCCCCTACGGTTTTTTCCAGCCCTCGAAGGGCTGGTTGTGAGTGCTGGAAGGGACATGCTGAATGACTGGCATGCAGATACCTGCGCTGATGTGTCAGAGGAGCAGGGAGGCAGTGGCTGAGCACTAATCCCAGCGTTGGCAGCACACCTGTGCTGGCTGTGCAGGTCTCTGCACCTTTGGTCCCTCCTATGGAAATAGGGGGGTGATGGCAGGATTGATTATGCTGTGCTTCGAAACAAAAAGCATTTGTAAAGCGTTATTCCTGTAAGCATCCGTTTTTCTTCCTTGCAAAGGCAAGGCAGGCTTTGTATGCAGTCCCACCTTAGTCATGGCTAAGTCCTGGCTCTAGGAGTAGCTTAGGGCATGCAGAAGTCAGTGTAGGTGGTAAAGAGAAGAGAGGGGTTCCTGGTGCATGGGAGATGGGCAAGGCTGGCATGAAAAGGGAGCTGTAGAAGTATGCATGGGCACGTGTCCTTCTCCACACCTCGGTGTGCACAGTGGAGTTGCACTGACCTCGAGGAACCGGCCATCGGTTTCAAAAAGCTACTTCTGTGTCCCCCAGTTCCAGTCTCCTCCGAGCCCTCGGAAGGGGCTGAGAAAGATGATGTGCGTATGCAGCTGAAGAGGCACCAGACCCCCAGCCCGACCCAGTGCAGCAAATCCTCCAAACGAGCCAAAATCAAGGTGACCATTGTCTCCCACGGAGATGCTGCTGGCGTGGGGAACGGAGCGCCCCTCACCACCCAGCCAGAAAGTGAGTTGCGATTCCCTAGCTGCTTTCCAGCCAGTGAGCGGGTTGCGGCTCTGCCCGGACCAGCTCCCGCATGCTGCTGCTGCATCCTCCGTGGCACGGCCTTGGGGCGGGAGGGGCAGGGAGCTGCGATTTTGGAGGAGATAGCAGCAGAAAGCAGTTGGAGGTTCGAGGTGTGAGTTACTTTGTGCTGTTTGGGATAGCTGGGGACGCGTGGGGTCAGACAGCGCGCAGCCAGGTCTTGGCAGAAGCCTCCGTTTTCCGTAGTGGTTCAGCTTGCACGCTTCGGGGAAACGCTTGGCTGCAGCCTCGTGAGCTGTGAGACGATCTTTACACCTTCTCCCGAAGCATCGAGCCGCCGCTGGAAGCAGGACACAGGTCCCGGTGGACCCTTGCTCTAAGTAGGTTGTGCAAGTCTTCGATTCTGCCGCCTGCTTGCGTGTCCCCCGCAGCGGAAGCGACTCCAGCACGGTGGAGAGCGGCTCTGCAAAGCTCTCGCCTGGAATGTGCTCCTGCTTTATGGATGACCGCAACGTTGCCTCCTACGGGAAGATCTTAGCGCGTTCAGGCTTTGCAGCTCAGCTGAGCGTCCTGCTCCGCTGATCCCCTTCGGGCCGTGCAGTGGCCTGAAGTCTGTCACGATATGTGTTTGATATACGTATTTAGAAATTCCAGCTCTTTTTTTTGCCTGTTCGGCTGAGAAAACCCCTTACGAGGAGCGCTGCAGAGTTCCCTGCAGTCCAAGAAGAGGTGATGTGCGCAGCTGCCTTCCCTGTGAGCCTTTGCAAGGCAGGCCAGAAGCTTTGGCTACTGTGACCCTCGTATTTCAAGGACGATGTTGTGTTGTTGCTGCCCACGCTGGTATATACGGCTTCCCCACGTCAGAGCGCAGAGCCCAATATGTACAGCAATTGCTCGTGATTAGCGTTAGCTTTGATGCAGTGCAGGACTGAAGGGCCAGCACCTCCATTCGAAGTATTAGGAAATCAGAGGTTTTCAAAGCTGAGAAATAGTTCTGCTTGGTTTGAAACATTTCTTGGTTAATTTAACAGTTGTTTTGTACTGTGAAAATTAACTAATAAATATCCGTCTTTTTCTAAGGTTACAATTCACCTTCTGGCAGCTTTGAAAAATCTCTGATTTCCGGACTCTTTTTTTTTAATTCTCCAAACTTTACTTCTCTTCACAGAAAGGAAATGAATTGCAGAAGTAAACATGAACCAAACAAGAATTCCCTCTTACCGTGTGAGAGCAGGAGGAATGCACAAGACAAACGCATTTGTACCCCAAACGTCGCAATAAAAAATATTGTGATTCGTCGCATGCCTGTGTATTTTGTAAAATCTCTCTAAAGAATGCTTACAAAATCGATCACTAGCGAGAAGCCCTACACCAACTAATCAACCGAGGTGGTAGCCCTGTGTAAGGAGGATGATATTAGGAGGAGGGGATTAGCAGAAATGACAGCATTTAGGAGAATTTCATTTGGTTGCGAGGGCCTGAGGGACCACTGCTTGCAGATCTTGAAACCAATTCCTTCAGTCGTCCTGTCTCTCCTAATGCTTTCACAATGGCAGCTTTCTGATTTATTTAATTATTATTATTTGCAATTCCGATCTGTTTGATAACCCTGATTTCCCGTAGCGCGGTGGCTAGCGTGTGTTTCTGGCTGCAGCGGAGGTTTCCTTTAGACGAGGTTTGTGAGCAGGATGAGCCCGTGGCCTGCAGCGCTGCTCAGTGTCAGTGGGTAGTGTGCGAGAGAGGGGGATCCCTACGGACGCGTGTGGGAAGGAGCATGAGGTTTACGTCTTTTTCTTTTGCAGTCGTTGCCGGAAAGCCCATCCCCGTGGCTGTTGGCCAGTCTGTGTCGGGTGCAAAGGAGCTGTCGGGCCTGCTCGCCACCCCCAAGTGAGTGTGTCTTTATTCTTATGAGCTGGGGGTCTCTTTCGCAGGCTGCTGATGTGAAGCACCGTAACATGGTGCTTTCCACCTACGTAGCTTTCTGGGTTCTGTTTATGACTGGATTTTTCTAAAGCCCAGGAAACCATCTCAACTGGTGGTTGGGTCTGAGAATGACAAAAATGGGCAGAAGTAGAAGGTATCGTGGCTATTGGATGATACCTCTATATGGTTTCCTAAATCCAAGTTTGCTGTAGAACTGCCTATCTCTGTCTTTTGAATCACTGTGTCAGTCTTTGCCAAAAACTTAACGTTGCTGTCTTTAATCCTTCCCTTCGTTCTCTCTGGCAGTAAAGCACTTCCTTCTCTGAGGCAGGGGAAGCTTCAGTATCAGTCTCTGAAGCTGACTGGCCGTAAGGATCTCTTTTGGAGAGTTCATTGTGATGTTGGCTGTCTCTCACAACACAGTTTTTTTTCCCTTTTTTTAAATTCACCCTGTGCATTGGAGAACCAAGCCCTGTTGGATCTGGGAGGAGAGGGGGAGAAGAGCCGTTCTCTTATAGAGTAGGTGTTAAATGGGAACTGTTTCGCTCCAAGGTGGTTTCCTTTTGTGTAGGATGATACAGCTGTTGCAGCAGGTAGGTAGGTGTACCCATATAATAAGTTCACTTCAATTTGGAGATAAACCAGATTTTGCCATAGGTGCTCGTGGCTCTAGTTGCCATGATGGGCAAAGAAACTTCTCTTATTTTGAGTTCTTTTTTTTAAGTTCGTCTGCCTTCCTTATATTTCCAGAAGGCCTGTGTGAGCAAGTTAGGTCAGCGACAGCTTGCTGTCAAAGCCATCTAGCATCATCCTCTCTGTAGCGTGTTGCTAACCGGAGTCTCTTTCTTTGTCTTTTATAGGTTGAGTTCGGCAACGGAAACCTCCTCCTGTAGTCCTGCCCCATCTGCTGTGATCCCCAGCAGCACGACGCCCAGTGCTTTCCATGCCCTGCAGAGCAGGCTGGTGGCCAGCAGCGCCCACTGCATGCAGGCCCAGCCGGCCAGTACCCTCCAAGGTACCTGCCTCTCTCTGTGTCTGTCTTGTGAATGTAAAAGGTAAACCAGGTTCAAAATCATGTGGTGGATTCTCTTTCTCGCATTCCCTGGTTGCTTTGGGTTTTTGACCTGCAGTTGCTGAGGCAGCGTTTGTAGTGCTTTGCTATCCCAGGAGCCCACGGAGATGCAGTGGGCAGCTATCGTGAGGCTGAATGAGCAGGGGGTGACCTGTTCATTGCGTCATTATTTGAATGTAACAATGCCTTGAGATACCAAACGTTTCCTCCTTCCAGGGAGGAGCAGGAGCAGCTGTCATACTGTCAAATGCCTCCCTCGTTTTACAGCTGGCCTCGTTTGCAGCTGTGGCAGTGAAATGTGGTGGACTGCATGTTTGCAGAGAGGCTAGGAGGATCCCTGCTGGCCTAGAGGCAGGGTGCTTGGGATGCTGCTCCTTTAAGAAAAGTTTTACACTGACGCCGCCACGTGATAGACGAGAACCTGGAATTTCATGGTGGTTAATTCTCCAGGCTTGACTTTTCCCCCCACCAGGAGCAGCATCTGCCAGTAGCCTGCTGCAAGGCCTGAGCTTCAGCCTGCAGGACATCGGGACCAAGTCACCAGGCCTTCCTGCCAGCGTGGCTGCTGCTGGGCCGCCCGTGCAGGTATGCAGCCTGTGAATGTCAGGCGTTGCTCTCTGAAAGGAAGCTTCTGAAGCTCTCTGAAGGGAAGCAGGACCATAGCGGTAGTAGCTGGAGCGGGAGGGAGCCCACGTGTGCTCTGGGACCAGAAGCGATGAGGGATTCTAGGTTGGGATGATGCATCCAAGCTTTGGCTGTGTGCTAGGGAGTACCGCTTTCCAGTAAGTGGTGTGAGTTTTAGGAAACAGGCTATGGGAAATAGTACTCAAAACTGGGCTGGGCAAACATCTAGAAAACATTGAGAAGGACTTGGAGAATGGGCTGGGGGGATCGGTGTCTTGTTCTTCTGGTGTGTTGTACCACAGGAGGAAAAAACGTGCATCTGTGCTTCCATCAGGCAGCACTCCCTATCCTTTCAGTTTGAGGAGACCTCATTCAGAAGGGGGTCTCCTTGCCACAGCTTCTCCCAGTCACGCTTTTGAGCTGAAATGAGTGTGTCCAGACTGGAAGGGGCAACTTCACCTGCTTTTCAACTTGCTTGCTGCCCCCTAATGAAGTGTGGAAACTCTCTGTCTGACCTCAAGACCTCCAGCTTCTGCATGAGAGAGAGGCTGTGCCTCCCCTTTCCTTCCAGATACTCATAATGTTTCTGCTTCTCCTTCTAGACCTCAGCTGTGAAGACACCCGCGCCCATCCAAAACCTGAGTGCCATTACCACAGGCACTGGCACAATTGTCCGCACCATCCCGGTTGCCACCTCTTTGTCTCTGGGAGCCTCAGCAAGTGGGAAGCCCACAGCCATTCACCAGCTGCTGACAAACGGGGGACTGGCGAAGCTAGCCAGCAGTCTCCCTGGCTTGGCTCAGATCTCCAACCAGGCAGCAGGTGAGGGAGAGGGGGACAGGTTTGTTGGGTGTTTCCAAAGTTTATCTCTTGCCTTTGTGGTGCTCTCTGAGCTGTGGCTATGGGAATCTCCATGTGATAGCAATTTGTGAGCAGCTCCTTCTAATGGGAAGGGATTTTGCTGATGCAGCCCCTGGTTGGTGGAATGTGGACGCCGCCATTCCCATGTCTCAGGGAAGTCTCGCTCGCGTGTCTTCTAGGCTTGAAGGCCCCAACGACCATTACTGTGACGCTGCGCGGGCAGCCCAGCCGAGTGACCACGCTTAGCCAGGCTGCGATGGGGTCTATCCAACCTCAGCTCGAGGAACAGCCGATGCAGACACAAGCGCCTCAGGTAAATTTTGGCATCGGCTCTGTAGAGAAAGTGTCCACTGCCGCTCTGAGCCTTTTCTGACCGTTGTGGTCAAGAGCAGGAACAACTCTCCTGGGGAAAGTATTCTCGGTCACTTCATCTCCCTTGGGTGTGATGAGCTTTGTTGCTGTGCTGAGGCTGCCTGCACTGCCATGCAGTGGAGTTAGGATGTGTTGTGCTGCTCCTGGCTGCAGCACCCACTTTGCACGTGTGTGGATCAGCCCTTTTCTCTGCACAGAAAGGAGCCTTGCAAGGCAGTAGTTGGAGGAGGACGACCCATGTCATCTCTGAGTGGCAGGGTTGCCTCCTCCAGGGAGGTTGTGCTCGATATTATGCTAGTACTGCACTAAGGAAATTGCTCTCTAGATGGACTTCTGAAGCTGGCATCAGCATGGAAGTTATTGCTGAAGCTCCAGGCTTTCTTGGCAGTAACAGGCTTTGGTGTGAGGAGGAAAGCTTCTTCTAGAGCATCTGTGTCCTTCTGTTATTCACGGGGGGAAGTGGGTCCAGCAGTGCTGTGTGGCGTCCTCCTGCTCTTGGAAGTGCTGCTTCTCACTGATTCCCTGATGTGAGGCTGTGCCCTGTGGGCATCTGGGAGGCTGTACCGCTTGCTCCTGCAGGTCTCCAGGTTCTGCTTTTTCTCAATGCTGTGCTGTTGAAACCTAAATATGAAGTGTTGAGCGCGTGCTCTAAAGTCATATCTGTTCACAACAGATCTCCTTTTGGAGATGCATCACTGGCAGAAAGAAATGCTCTTACCATTTGGACTTGCTCAGCATGCCAGGTACTGTCTCAAAGGATCCTGGCTGCCTCCCCCACTTCCCAAGATATGTCTTGATGCAGTTGAGTTGAGAGCACAAGATGCCAGATTGGAGAAGGTCTTGTAGTGAAGGTATTGGTCTCAAGTACTATAACTTGGACCTCTCCATCCCAGATTCTGGACTAGGACTCTGCACTAGCGGCCTTCAGCAGAGCTGTGCAGGCAGGAGCAGCGAGCACCCGTTGCCATAGTGTGCCATAGCCCAACAGCTACAAATTCCAGATGGAGGCCAGTTGCAAGAAGGAAACAAGCTGGAGATGGAACTTTTCAGTCACCGGAGGCAGAAAACAGGAAATTTAATGTAGGTATAGTCTTAGGCTCTGTCCTAAACTGCTGTCCAACAAAGGTCGGTTCTGATCATCTGTTTTGGCTCCCTGCACAGAACAGCTAGTCAGTGGTTGGTTGGCTGTGATGGATGTGCTTTCCGCAAGGTTCGAACCTAAGCCCTTGTTTGTCACAGGGCAGGTGGCTTCCCCGCAATCCCAGCTCCGATGCAGTATGACAGTCAGATCAAGTCCTGTAGGTCCTCTCCCAGAGATCAGGATCTTGGCCGTATGAACAGCTGTTGTGCTGGTGTTACTGAGGGGAATGCCCCATCAGCTGGTGTGCTCGCTGGAGGCTGAGCCCCTTCTGGCAAGGGGTTTAGGGGCTGTGCAGGGGCCAGCCCAGGCCTGTGATCTGCCATTTAGGACTGAAGAAGACATCGTAGGAAGGGCTGCTGTTGGCCTGAGGATGAGGCTGTAGAGTGGGTTTTGGTAGGTGGCACCTGGCTGGTTCTGCCTTGAGATAGTCAGGAGCAATTTCCTTATGAACAGTATGAAGGGAACCACGGCCTGAGGTATTGAGGCTCTGAAGGCTTCTCTAAGGAGCAAAGCTTTGGAGGTAAATGAGAACTTTTGAAGCTTGCCAAGAGCGAGCTTGAGTTAACTGGGATTCAGCTCAGGGACATCAGAAGCACCTACAGAGTGGAGACTACCGGTTACACCACCGATTAAAATGAGATGCCATCGCTTCCCCCGTCCTAAAAACTTGGAGTATAACTGACTGTCCAAAAGATGCCGTCTGCAGTCATTTGAGATGGGCATCTGCAGGAAGAAATGAATTTAAAGAGCAAGTGAACAAGCTCCCCTAATGAGAAGTGCTACAGCTTGGGCGCTCAGACAAATGTGGAGAATCCTGTGGGGATTAACAAGCTGGCGCTGAATGCTGAGAGCATTTGAGGATGCCAAGGAGACGACTGCAGATTGCATTGGCAAGTTTTTTTTCCTTGCATGTGATCTTCCTACTCCTGGTATCCCTAACGCAGGTTCCCGGCAGGGAAGGTGGTGTAGGAGACTCAGAGCAGCCTTTGCGTCACAGATGAAGCTCTGGTTTTTGATCCCTGTTGTCGGGGAGGCTCAAGTTGTGGGCAGCTTCGTGGAGGCAGGGAACCTGCTTCTCCTCCGTGCTGCTGCCTGCAGAGGCTGGCTCTTTGGGGTTGCTCAAAGCCCTGAGATGATGTGAAGGAAGATACTGTCCTAGGGGGATCGTCAAGCCTTCAGATGGAAGCTGGGTAAGTTAAGCCATAAATCCTTCACTTGTCCTGCACTACTTCAGAGTTAGCATCGTGTTCACCGTTACCAGTCATTTGCACACAGCAGCAGAGTCCTGGCTTGTTGCTGGTTAAAGCTCAGCTACGGGAGCATCCGGTTCCTTCCTCCCTTGACGTTTTTGTGTCTCTTTCAGTCACTTTGCTAGTGTGACAGAGCCTGCAAGCACTGGCAGAGCTGACGCGCTGCTGGCTAAGCCAGCGCTCAGAAATACAGAGCTAGTGACGCTCAGCGTATCCACCGTGCAGGTCCTGTCAGTGCTAAGAGGAGGCTGAGTCACGCTGCCGTATTGCCTTGTAGGTCTGAACCTCTTTATCCTGGTCGGAGTCAGTGTTTGTGCTCTTCAAAGGCCGTTTGAAGAAACGATCCGAAATGGCACGTTTTCCTTTCCGTCCTTTGTAACCTGCTTTGAGAAGCCCTAAATATGTTTGGTGGAACGGTAACTTGACGATGTTAAGAAACTCGGCATAGATGGACTCGAGGGTATCGCACAGGTTAAAGTTCTTAAGGCAGCGACACTCGAAACAGGGCATTCGATCCTAAATGTTAATCTCACCTACAACGCTGAGTTTGTGTGTTCGAGGTAGTGATTAATTGTGTGGCCGGCTGTGAGAGTTGCTTCAAAAGCAAACTGAAAGCTGGCGTTTACAGGAAGTGGAATGAGCTACGTATTTTTGTAACTAATTATAGTCCTTATCAGTGTTTGTGTGTACCTTTAGCAAGTAGAATTACGTAATCTAGCCGTGTTTCCTGTAAAGAGCAAATTTCTAAAAGGCTTTGGGGGATAACCCCACGGCATAAACTCTTGTGTTTTCAGCAGTAACCGAAGCTATTGTCAGTTGGGTTCCCTTTGAAATTCCAGCTGACGGCTCGACTGTGCTTGTTCAGGAAGCGTGAAGCCCACGCATAGGCTGTGTGCTGTGATTTTAAACTTTGGGGGCTGGGGCGATGTCTGTAGTGGCTGAGATGCAGTTTGAAAGGGCAACTCTCCTTGCCCCGTGGGCTTTGGGTATTAAACAGACGGGGGAAGGCTGAGGAATCTCCCTGGAGAGCTCGGTTCAAATGCGTTCTGCGAGTAGCAGAGTAGGAGAAAGTAGGTTTGGGTGGCTTTAGGGTGAAAACATGAGCAATCTTCAGCTTTTGTTTGCGAGAGATTGTTCCACCCTTGATCTCCACCAACACCTTCTGTATGGTGGAGACCATACAGAGACCATACTCTTCTCCAGCGTGGATATGTGCTGACAGTCACTCCGTAAAATGCGGAGTTTGAGTGGTGCTGATGCCGATTGCGTTCTGTTTTCTGCTTAATGCCAAACAGGCTTAAATGGAGCCGCAGGCTGAGGTGGTGATTTGAGTTTTGGGCAAGGGACGACCCTAGATGGCATGAGGAGAGCCCTAACTCCAGCTTTTGCCAATGCGCAGAGCTAGCTCTACTGGCGGTAGGTTTGCTAGCAACAGTGCCTGCTTACAACAGTGACATTTTTGTGAAGTCTGACCTGTTGCGAGGATTGCGTCCAAGCCAAACCTTTAAGAAATTGCATTGAAACCAGGACACCCAAACTTTGTTCATTGCATTCATGAGCAAAACGGGCCTTGTGGGCTCTTCTGGTTTGTCTGGAGAGCGTCAACCAATGAACCATCTTGGACTAAGGAGGATTGCAGAGATTATTTCTTGCCAGGCTCCTCCTTTTTGGGCTGTGACCCAGCCTTTTGAGATGGGTAACGGGGTGACTGAAAGCACCTTAAAGCCTGTCAGTGATTTAGAGTGGGGATCTTCACCGTACTCTTAGCCTGCTGGCCTGAAGACCGGTCCAGGAGGCTTCCAGCAAAACCGAACGCCTCTTAGATCACTGGGCATTGCAATTCATTGCTTAAAGTTTCAGTGTGACTGATGGCTGTATGCCTGATAGGTGCTTGAGACAGTCATCTCTGTCTTAACAGCCCTCGGGGCAGAAAGGTTGAGCCTGCCAGCTAGTGGGGCACTACTATATCGCTGAATGAGGTATAGAAAAGCAGGTTGTGACCTGCACGAGCATCAGGAATGAACGGCTCAGTCTTGGGCTAAGCGTTTATAAGTGGTGCTTGCCAGTGGTGGAGGAAAGCAAGTAAGTTGTCTCTGAGGGGTCTGGATGAAGAGGCTGGTGTCTGCTTTTGTAGCTGAGAGTTTGTTTTGGAGTTTGAGTGATGCCTTTGAGTGGTTGGGGCTCCCCGGGAGTGCCCGCAAGTGCGTGGCGAGCTTGCAGTCATCTACTCGGAGTATTTGATGGAAGACGCACTGGGAAAGAGTGCAGGCAAGCGAAGGTGGTGCTTGAAGAACCCCTCAAACGGGGGAATTTCTAGATATACCCCTGAAGCTTGTCCCTAAAGGCCGGTGCTCTTCAGAGATGCCCTGGCTGGGCTGCGATCCTCCTTAGGACACAAATCCAAACTCCCCAGTTCGGCCAAGGGGGTGTTGGACACCTGTAAGCATGTGGCAGCCACTGATGCTGTGTAAGCAGCAGGTTGTTGTAAAAGGGGCTTGTACGGCTTCTGCAGGCAAGTGGGGAGCTGTTCGGATGTAGGCGGTGTACTTGGTTGTGTGTTTTCTGGTGGGCTTTCACTGGTTCTGGTGGTAATGGCACGTTGCTCTTGCGAGAGGGTCTGTGCAAAGTGAGAAGTGCTCTTGAGCTCCAATTCCTGGCTGTTGTTTCACTATTGTTTTGGAGAAAACAAGAGCAACCCTGATTTCCCAGGGTTGCTGACAGCCAGAGCCAGGGATGGGAACAGAGCCATCCCACTGCACTTCAGAAAAAAGAAATGAGTTTGTGCCAGTCTCAGCCCAAGCACTGATAATGGTATTGGGGTTGTAAATGACGCCACCGGCTTTAAAATACACGTCTCTGCTGCTCCTGCTATAGATTTTCCCTTCAGTTGAGAAACGGCTGAGCAGAGCGAGGACAAGGTTCGAAGCACTAGGGAAAAGGTTTTAATTTTGAGGCGAGGGATGCAGCGAGGCCCGAGGAACGGTCGCAGCAGCGCCCTGCGGATGGTCTGACTCTGCTCCGCCTCGAGGCCTGGCGCTCCGCGCAGCGCCCGAGCGCGCGGCGGGCCCTTCCAGCAGCTCTCCGTTACTTTAACCCTTCCAGGCTCCAGACGGCGCAGTTGGGAACTTGGCCGCCCCAGCTTCCAGTGCCGCCTCTCCTGGCAAGCTGCTGTCTCAGATGGATCTCAGCAAAGCCCAGGCTGGCGCCGAGATGGCTCCCGCTGACCCCGCGGCCCACCTGACCGCCGCCGCCGCAGCACCCGTAGGTGAGGCGCGTGGCACTTGCGGGGCGCGGGCAGCCGGCCTGGGGGCCAGAGTGGAGGCCGGGTTGGAGCCGTGCCTGCCCGGTGACCTGCCACCCTGGGCAATAGCCGGGTGCTGCTTGAACGGTGCTTATTTTTAAGTCCGTTTTTTTTAAGTCATGTCCCCCGTCGAGTGGTTTCTCTGCATGAGCGCATGCAGTTCTGGTTTGGTCTAAACGCAGCAGTTTTTGAGCAGCTGAGGAAGACTAGGGTGCTCAGCTCGCTGGCCCAAATGCAGAAGTGGCTATCTGCAGTTGCCGTCGCAGATCTTCGTTCTATTTTGGCGCTTGCTGCCATCACGCGCTCGTAGCGTTAACCGCTCTCCGTGCTGCCCACGTGTATCTATCTCGTCTGGGGGGAGCGGACCCATCCAATTGCAGCTGAATAAATGGCATAGAGCGATTACCCAGCCAGCAGCTTCAGACTTAAAAGCTACGCGAGGCAGTGGTGCGGTCCGTTGCATCCTCAAAAGGCTTCGGTACAAAAGAGCCCTCTCTCAGACCAGCCAGCGTGTTGAATTTCCTCGGTCCGAGTGATTTCCAAGTGAATGGCAGGGCGCGCAGGTCTTGAGCACTTGGAGCAGACCAGACTCGGCTGTTCTCCCCCAGGACTCAACGGGGAGGTGCAAAAGCGTCGTGGTCGATTCTGCTGAATTTTTTTTCTTGTCCCTCTTGCTGTTTGTGGCTTAACTAGTGGATGAAGTCGGAGGTGGGAAGAAGTTTTCCCCTTTTCGTTGGAGGCTCAGGATGGCTTTGAATCCTGCGACGGGACCCGTTTGTAGGAGAAGTGCTGGAGCAGCAGGGTGGACCAGGGGTGTTAAGACAGAAAGTTTTCCAGCCTTTTTCTGTTTGGTGGAGCAGTTGTTGCTGATGCCTAGCAACATCTCCATGTCCCTGTGCCGCTTCCCAAGCCTGCGTGGCGGTGACCGGAGTCTCCTGTTCCTGCCCTACTGTCCTTGCAGCCTCTCTGATCCCCCCAGGCTGGTGGGATCCTGGTTGGAGAGTCGGTCGTCTGCCCTCCATGCCCTCCCTGCTCGAGCCTGGCACTTCGGTTCGGGGAGGTGCGCGTTGTGCTGACGTTCGTGACGTGCCCTCGCGTCTGGAGGGTGCGATGCATCTTCGATACCGCCGTATCCGAGAGATACGGTGCCGCGTTCAGCGTGATCCAGCATCGCTGGGCGTGCTGCTCGTCGTTCGTCGGTGCGGGGTCCCGGGGAGCCGGAGCGAGTCGCAGCCTCGGACGACCGCCGGGGCGAACTGCGGGCTGCTCCAGGTTGGGGCCTTTCTGGTCAGCTCAGCCTTTAACCAGCGGTGGGTCTCCGTGCTTTTTCCCATGCATTGAGCACGTCTAAACCCAGTGATTTCAGCGTCGTGTCCCTCTGCTCCACTGGTGGCAGTGCTCATGTTTGCTCTCCGGTCTCGCATTGACCTTAGACGTGGCTGAGGGCTGCGTTTCTGCTGGGGAAGGGACTTGGAAGGGGTAATAACCTCCCCTGCTGCCTAGAGCATGAGGAGGAGGGTGAAGGGCTTCATTTCACAAAGCCTGAAATCTTTTATCCACCTCCTGGGATGGAGCGTGACAGGCATCCGAGCACCCCCAGCGATATCTTGCCCACCTTTGCTGCTGGTGGGATGGGGCTGGAGGTGCCTGAGCTGAGCGAGAGCTTGTCCGGACGGAGCCTGGTCACCGAGAGCAGCCTGAGCTCGGCATGGTCCGCGGCAGCTCGGAGGGCAGGACGGGGCAAGCCGGAACGTGCTCGGCCAAGGCACAGCCCTGACGTCTCCTCCCCACGCGAGGGGACTTTTCTGGGGAGAGGTCAGGCTCTGCCCGTGGCCGTGGAAGCGCTGGGGTTTGTTTTGGGGTCTCGTTCTGGAGAACGAATGAGGCAATTTCCGCGTTCAGCCTGAAACCCTGCGATGCCGCTGGGGGCTGCAGCCCAGGGCAGGCACCCACGTCCCCCGCAGCCGCTGACCGCTCTCTCCCCTTCTGCGCAGTGACCACCACCAGTCCCATGAAGACGCTGTACGTCATGTCGGACGCCAAGCTGTCTGCACTTACCAAGTCTGTGATGGGTGAGGCTACCTCTGTCCCCCTCAAGCTGCCGGGCATCCAGCCTTCCTCCTCCTCTTCCTCGTCTTCTGCCAGCTCTCCCACTGGTGCCGTCACCTTCGCTACCTCCCCCCTGGCCAGTGCCCCCAGCCCTCCCAGCAGCCTGGTGCACTCGAAGGTGGGACCCGTCCTGCAGACCGCTTCCAAGACCGTCATCCTGACCTCGACGCTGGCCGCGGTGAAGGGCGACGGGCCCCTGGGACACATTGGGGAGAAGGTCGGTCTGACCAAGAGCGCCTCGGCCCTGGGCCATGCTCTGGGCGCAGTGGAGACCCTGGGGAGGGTTCCCTCCGTGGTGGACGACGGGAGCACCATCATCCACACCAGAGAGACTCTGGCCAACAGACACTTGCTGCCCCAGGGTATGCTGCCCGGAGGGGCCAGCACCACGCTCATAAGCCTGGGCAGCAGCCTGGCCAGCTCCTCCATCATCGCCACGGCGGGGCCCACGCTCGGCCAGAAGCCGTAGAGAGCTCCGGGCGCGTTGGCCGCGACCTGCGGTTCAGCCGTCGGGAAGACCGAGCGCGGCTGCGGGGAGGGAGGGGAGCAACCCATGGTCACGGGGGACGGTTCAGGCTGGAACAAACTAGGGGGGGGATTTTTCCTGGTTTTGTTGCTGTTTAATAAAACTTTTTTTCCTTCTTCTTTACTGCCTTTATTGTATCTGTGCCTTCCAAAGGCAGCTTTGGTTGCAGCCTAGCCACGGGCTGGTTAGACGCTGTGAGCGTTTGGAAGAGACCGGCTTTGTCAAGGGCCCGTTAGTCTGATTTCTCTTGCGTTGGGGCACGAATAGACAAAGAAGCAGGCAAAAAATTTGTACGATCACCTCTTGTGCCGTGGGTCTCGGGAGCCGGCTGCGCAGCGGCGAGGGAGCCATCGGAATGAAGCAGCTCTTCCTGCCAGGGCCGTCGGCCGGTTCATCCTTCCTCCGGGTAGAAGTTTCAACTGATTCCTGCTGCCCTTTTTTTTTTTTTTTTGAATTTGTAGAAAAAGTGGAGGTAAATCCACTCTGAGCCCCTGCTCAGCCTTGACAGTGACACCGGAGAGAACGTGAAAGCGCATCGACGAGCAGGGACAGCAGCAGAGACCGCAGTAGTTTGTGCTTGAAATTTGGGGAGCCAGCAGAAGGGGCAGCACGAAGGTGCTGAGCCGTGCAACGGGTCCCGAGACGAGGCGAAAGCCGGGTTTGGCAGCGCCAGAGCTGGTTTTAAACCACGAGCTGCATCTCCTCTAGGGCCTGCAGTTGCCTGGCCAAGGACAAGTGTCCTGCCTGGGGCTGTCGCTCTGGGCTCCGGGGGTCGCTTTCGCGGGACGGAGCTTAGGGCCGGGATTTAGCGGGGCTGATCCAAAGGCCGTGTACGTGCCCGTTGCACACTGCGGCTCTGGATGCGCCCGGGGCCCTCCGCGCCTGCCTCCCCGGAGGGACGTGGAGCGCGGAGCCGTGTTCGGGGAGCGCTGACGGAGAGCCGCGGTGCTGGGGCAGCCCCGCGTCGCCCCTGGCGCCAGGTGCGTTTCGGAGATGTCCGCTCACTTCCTCATCCTGCCGACTCGTGAGAAGATCCCGTTTTCGGCTCGGCTGGGGCAGCGAGCTCTGCGGCAGAGACGTGTTAGGGGGAGCCTGGAAAAAACCTGCTTCCCCCTTCGCGTTCGCTCGTCGCGAGAGGAGAGGGATGCCGCGGGTTTGCTCCCGCCCCTCCGCGTACCCCGGCTGCAGGCGCTGTCCTGCCCTCGGGGCACCGTCTCGCCTCGCCTCCGCCGCCTCTCTGCTGTCGGGAAGAGAGAAAGCAGCTGGCGATAAGGTCAGGCATGGAAAGCCTGCAACGGGCGTCAAAGTGTTTTTCCCCAAGAGGTGAAGTATGCTTTCCTTTTCATGCCCTTTCACACGCTCGATAGCGTGAAGCGCAGCTCAGAAATACCTGCTTGGCTGCCTGCAAAGCCTGTTTTTTTTAAAAAAAAAAAAAACAAAAAAAAAACAGGGCTGCCCTTTCTAAATCCATGAGTGAGGAAAGGAAGAAATCTTTGGTAGCCGTTCTCGTTTGCTCTGGAGCGCGCTGGCAGCAGCCGGGAGGTGAGTTCGGGGGTCTGCGGCTGCTGGAGGCTCGGGCAGCCGTCGAGGCAGCCGGACCCGGCTCCTCCGAGCGCCTGGAGCAAGCTTGCCAAACCGCCCGCGACTGCGGGATGCATCGCCGGGGAGCGCTGAGCCTCACGGCTCTGAGATGGGATCCCGCAGGGAGTGAATCCCCGCTCCCCGGCCTGCCCCTGCCGTCTCTGCACTGAATTTGGGGCATGTTTTGGTTAAAAAGGGGATCAGGCTCTCTGGAGTTTGCTCTTTTGCTGGGTGCAAAAGCCACCTGCACGAGGGGAGCTTGAGCATCAGCTGTTGGGGTATTTTTTTGTCATTTGTTTGTTCATTTTTCTTTTTTTCCCCCCCCTGAAAAAGCACACGGACCTTTCTGACGGGGGCCAGGACAAAGCGAGGACCGCCTGGACCCCGCGTCCTGCTTGCGCAAGGGAAGCTGTGACCTGCTGTAGGAGGTGAGAGGCAGCCGTGGGGCCTGGCTTTGCCAACACCCCCGGGAACGGAGCGGTGAAAAACGCAGTGCGGACAGATATAAACTCTGCTCTGGCATCCGAGGGACCCTCGGACACGAGCGTGTTTGTCGCTCCTAAGACTGAGGGTCCACGATCGACCTTCGGTCTTTTTAAGCAGCCATAGAGCCGCCCAGCTCTACCTTTCCCAAGCTTAAAATCAAAACTCCACTGCAATAATTACAGTAAGGCTGAGACACCCTTTGGGACGTGTCGTCTCCTGTTTTGCTCCCGTGTCCTCGCCCCCAGGTGCAGAGGAAGCCCAGCAGCTCTTGCCAGAGAAGACTTAAGCCCTGTGGCCACATCCTCGCTCGCAAACCGGGGTTGATGATAGGCGTTTCGGTGGCGAAGCTCTCGGGGAGCGGCCGTGGGGAAGGTGTCGGGGCAGCCGGCAGCGTGTTTGAGCGCTTTCTGCTGTCCAGTGCCGTCCGGTTTGCGGCGTTGGGTCCGTGAGGCTGCAGAAAGCTGACTTTCCTCTTTCGGCAGCGACGGCGAATCTTGGCGACGAGTGGAACGCTAAAAGCAGCCAGGAGCAACCAGCGTTGCCTGGGCATATTTCTCCTCTTTGCCTTTCTATCCCAAGCTTGCTCCTTTGCATGGAAACAGCGGAAGCGATCTGTAGAAGCTGAATTACTGCTGTTACTCCGTTTCTGTGCCCAAAGCCGTAACTCTCTTCGGGGGTGAGCAAGTGCCACCATCTCTCTGCCCCTTCCACGGGGTGGCTCGTTGCAAGGTGCCCAGCTGCATGGCGAGGGGTTGAGGCCGGGGGAGCAGCCCACACGAGAGGAAGGTCAGTCCTATGGTCCAGACAAAGCTTTGGATCGTTTGCAGTGGCTCAGCAGGAGCCCTCGGAGGCAAAAAGCACCTGGGCAGGCGCCAGGAGGGTCTGTCCTGGCTTGCTCCTTCCTCTGGAGCACCATCGATGGGACAGCAGCTGGCCGGAGCAGGGCTGTCGTGATGCCGTTTTCCTTCTCCCGCCTGATGTTGCCAACTTTGAAGATCTGCCGTTTGAAGTTCAATGCCATTTCAGCTCAGTAGCGTTTCCTGAAGGTGTTTGCGAGCCTACAAGTCCTCTGGGAGACTGGCACCCACTTCCAGCCTCGTGGCACCTGGTCATCCTGGGCCATCTGGCTCCCACCCACGTGCTCCTCTCTGCTCGGCAGATCATGTCCAAAGGGGTCTGTCCGGTTGTCCGTCCACCCCCTCCTGGTTGTTCCCAGTTGGTTTCAGAGCCGGGAGATCTCTTGGTGCCACCACTGCACTCCTCTCTCAGCCCGGGGCACCCGCAGCCGGATGCACGGATGCTCCGGGAAACACCTGCAATTCCCTGAGGCTGGAAGACGGGGCTGCAACTCGGGCAGCAGCAGCAGCGGGTGGGAGAGCCAAGAGCGATGCAAAGAGCACAAGGCAGGCGCCAAACCCTGCCAGACCCAGCACCCCTGCTAACGCCTCTCCAGCACCAGGCCCTTTCCCTGCTCCTCCTTATGCCTGGAGCAATCGCCGAGGCCTGTCTGGTGCAAGCCCACGCGAGCACCGTAGGCGCTGCCAGCTTGGAGCGAACGGGTGCCGCTTGCAAAGCACCGGCGTGACCCCGGAGGTAGGTCTCAACCCGTCCCCAAGGGTCAGGAGGTGCCTCGGGGCTCCACGCTTACAGCGAGGCTGGTCCTCCCCACCCTGCCCCAAACCCAGAAATCAAGGACACCCCAAACACCGCCAGCTTGGGACCATCCAGCCAATTTTATTTCGGACGCTGCCTTTAGCACCAGCTCGGCCGCTGTGGCCGGTCGAGGTGCTGAGCGGCACCCAAAGGGGGCGGATATTCCCCGCGGTCCCAACTCATTTCAGACCCTGCCAGGCCCCTGGGGGAGACCGAATAACCTCAGAAGCCCTGGCCTTGAGGCAACGTAGTTTAAAAATAAAAAAAATAATAAAAAAAAATTTGCATTGCTTGATAGGAGCGAGCTGGGGCTCCGTACCGAGGGACGGCAGAGCATCCCGGGCTCCTCCGGCGAGACGGGCACCGCCGCAGCCCGGCTCGGCCTCCGCTCTGCAGCCCCAGCCCCGCGAAGCCGCGCGGGGTCCGGCACGTCTAGTAAAATAGAAATCTCTGCAATTCACCTTGCTCCCTTTTCTATATATATATATATATATATATATAACCTTGTGATATTGGTATGAAAGTCACCGGAATACGATGTCGGATACAAACAGCTCTAAGTAAAAACGGACGCGGTCCAGAGCGTGTCTCCTCCTGTGCCTTTCGGGCGGCGCTCGGCGGCCCCCAAAGGATGCCGCGTGTCGGGCTCGGGCCGCTGCGGCCACCGGCTCCCATCCGGGACGAGGACGCGGCCGCAAGCGCTACAGCTTGGTGTGGCGGTGGAAGGGCGGCGCGTAGGCGGGTTGGCCGTGCCACGCGGCCGCCGGGTAGAGCCGATGGCGCAGCGAACTGTCGTAAGACGTCGGGTAACGGCCCGGGCCGGTCGCCAGCGGCCGGCACGGCTCGGACGGCTGCGTTGAAGCGGCTATCAAAGGGTTAGGAAAAGCCGGGATGACGAAAGGGTTGACGGAGAGGTTGGGCACCAGCGGCGAGCCTTGGGCTTTGAGGTGCTCCAGCGGGTCGGCGAAGCTCACGGGGAAGCGCAGCATCGCTCCCTTGTAAACGTCCTGGACTCGAGGCACGGCGGCGGGCAGCGGCGCGGGGTAGCCGGGGCTGGCCACCACGGCTTTGGGTTTGGCCAACCTTCGCTGGCCGCCGGGCGACCCGGCGCCCTTGTCCCTGCCTTGGGCGTCTTTGCCGAAGGGGCAGACGGCTTGCAATTTTCTGCTGGGGCCGAAGGCCTCCGCCGCTTCCTCCTCCTCTTCCTCCTCCTCCTCCCCTTCCTCCTCCTCCAGGCCGCGCTTGCCCCGCGGCGGCGGCGGCGCCGAGCTGAAGGCGGCCCCGGGGGGCACCCAGCAGGCTCTGACGGCGGCGAAGGCGGCGGGCGCCGGGCCCTCGGCGCCGCGGGAGCGCGGTGCCAGCCGCGGCTCGGCCTCCTCCGGCCGCCGCTCCCTGCCCGCCGGCGGGAACGGGGCGGGCGCCTCGGCGAAATCCTTCGGGCCGGAGAAGTAAGCGGGCGGCGGGGTGCGAGACGCCGGGGTTTTGAGCACCTCGTGCCGGTAGGCGTGGAAGCGGCCGGTGAAGACGGCGGGCACGAGCGGGAGGCTCGGAGAGGCGCTGGGACCGCCGGCCACCTCCGGGCTCCTCCGCTCGTCGGGGTGGGAGCTGCCGGCCGGCCGGGGCGGTTCGGGACCGGAGCCGGGTCGAGCGGCGCCGCCACCGCCGCGCCGGCTCTCGGGGCAATGGCGTTTGGGGCAGCGCGAGGCCTCGGCCTCGCTCACCTGCGCCAGCAGCTTCTTCTTGGCCAGCGGGGACATGATGGGGTGGCTGCCGTGGGCGTAGAAACTGGACAAAAGGCGTTTGTAGCCTTCGGCGTGGGTCCTGCACGGGCCGGGACAGGCCGCCGCCGCCTTGGGGGGTCCCTCGGCCGGCCGGTCCCGCTCCGGGGCGCCCGCCGCCGCCTCCTCCTCCTCCTCCTCCTCGCCGCCGCCTCCGGGCACGGACGCGGCCTCGGCCTTCGCTTTGTCCGCGGGAGCCCGCGCCGGCCAAGGCAGCCGGGGACGGCTCTCCCCGCCGGCGTCCTCGGCTGGCGGCCCGACCCGCTCCCGGCTCTTGTCCTTCTTGGCTCGCTTGCTCCTCTCGGCGGCCGCCTCGGGGCCCTTGGGCTCCTTGGAGACCTTGTACTGCTTGCGGGGCTTGGCGGGCGGCAGCGGCTTGTCGTCCTCGCCCTTGAGGTGCCGCACGTAGGGGAGGACGAGCCTGCGGGGGGGACGGGCGGCGCTGCAAGGGGCGGCGGAGGGGGGGGGTCCCCGGCCCCGGCCCCGGCCCCGGCCCCGTCCTACCTCTCGTAGTGCCGGCGGGTGCAGGTGGCGGCGCTGGTGCTGCCGGGGCTGCCGCCCAGCTCGTCGTAGACGTTCTTCCAGAGCCGGCGGCCCGTCACCTGCGGCGCGCCGGGCGCTTAGAGGCCGCCGGGCGCCCCTTGCCCGCGCCCGTCCCACCGCCCCCGGGGGCGCCGCCGGAGCGGGACGCCTGCCGGCTTCTTACCAGCTCGTAGGCTCCCAGCTTCTCCACGGCTTTGTAAATCTTCCACAGGTTAACTGGAGAGGAAGAGGAGAGGGCGATGAGCAAGGCTCCCTCGGGCGCCGCGCTGGGGGGGAAATCTGCGCGGCAGGACGGGGTTTTGGGGAGGGGGAGCCGTACTCTGCTTGAAGCCGAGGTGGGGGATGCGCTCGATGGGCGTGCGGCGCTCCTTCATGAACTTGTAGAGGCTCACCAGGAAGGCCTCCTCCTCCTCCTTCTCGCCCTTCGCCTCGGGCCGCTCCTCCTCGTCCTCGGGCCGCGGCGGGCCGGCGGGCTCCTGCGGACACACGTCCCCCCCCGGCTGCCCGCCCCCGAGCCCAGCTCCGGTGCTCAGGACGGTCAAACGCCCCGAAGGGGAAACCGAGGCAGAGCTCGGGCTCGTCCCCTCCGCCCCGCTCCCGTCACCCGCCCTCGCTTCCCCGCTTTTAACGAGCGCCCCGCTTCGTTAGCCGGCCGCCAAGTCGGTCAAAGCGCCGGAGCCGGGAAGGCGAGGAATGATTTCCAGGAAAACGGCACAAATTCTTGCGCTTCCCCCCCCCCAAAACCCCGGCCGTCGCCTCCTTTCTCCGCTTTAAAAAAAAAAAAAAAAAAAACAACGTTTCTCGTTTGTTTGTTCGACATTTTCCGGAGTTATAAAACTTGTTGCTATTTTTGGGCAAAGCAGCTGCTCGGCTCCACTATTTTTTTTTTTTGCTTGTTCTTTCTAGTCTTTTTAACCGCTCGCGGCGTTTTGAACGGCCGGGCCCGCGCCAACCCCCCCTCCCCAAAAAAAACACCCGGGTTTTTTTTTTTTTTTCAGCAGGCGGCAGGGCGGGCCGGCAGCGTCGACGCCGCCGGTGAAACCTCCGTTTTTTTGCGGATTTTTTTGTTTTTATATATATATTTTTTGATCTATATATATATATTTTTTTCCCCTCCTGGGGGGACTCACCGGTGGCTCCACGATGGCTTCGTTTCTCTCGGTTTTGGGTTTGTCCTCCTCCGGCGAGGCCGGCTGGGTTTGGCTGGCCTCCTCCATGCGGGCCGGCTGCCCTCCGTCCGCTCGCCGTTCGGGCCGGGGCGGGGGGGCTGCGGTGGCGGGGTGGGGGGGCGGGTGGGAAAAGTGGGTGAAATGAGACAACGAACCAAAATGCGGTGGGGAAAAAAAAAAATGAATTAACGGGGATTATTCGGGCCGCGGGATCACCCGCCAGGCACCGAAATCGGCCGGACGGCCGATTTCGGTGCCTGGCGGGTGATCCCGCGGCGTGGGAAAAGAGTCAGCCTGACCCCCCCCCCCTTTTCCCCGGCGGGGCTCCCCTGCTGCAAATTTTCCAGTTTTACCAAAAAAAAAAAATCACTTTTTTTTTTTTTCCAAAGAAATTTGGGCAAATTGGGAAATTTGGTTTTTCACCCTAGGGAAACTGAGGCAGCGCCTGCTCCGGTAGGGTCGACCCCTGGGGGCTGTGTGGAGGGAGGAAGGGGGTAGCCGGACCCCCCCCTTCCCCTCCGGTGCGATCCGGTACCGGCGCCGCTCACCCGCCGCCGCGCCCGCGCCATGTGACACCCCCGGCGCGCCGCGCCCACCGCCCCGGCCTCCCATTGGGCGGCGCCGCCACGCCCCCCCTCTCCTATTGGAGCGCGCCGCCGCCCGTCCCCCCCCGCCGGGGCACGCCTCTCCCTCCCTGGCGAAGGGCATGCTGGGAGTTGTAGTCCTGCTGGCTGCACCCCCCCCCCCAAAATCCTCCTCCCGGTGGGGTGGGGAGGGGAGGACGCAGGGGCGTGCAAATGTGGGCGCGCGCATTCAGGGGTGTGCATGGCCGGGGGGGGGGGGCGTGCGTGTGCAAGTGGGTACATGCATGTGCAAGTGGGTGCACGCGTGTGCAAGCAGGTACACGTGTGTGCAAGCAGGTGCATGCATGTGCAAGCGGGTACACACGTGTGCAAGCAGGTGCATGTGTGTGCAAGCAGGTGCATGCATGTGCAAGCATGTGCGTGGGGGCCCCCCCCCCTCGGTGGGCGTGCATGCGTGCACACGGGTGCGGACAAGGTGCATGTGTGCCTACTATGGGTGTGCGTGCGGGCGCATGTGCGTGCACCTGCGGCCGCGCGTGCACGGGGCGGCGTGGGGGGGCTGCGCATACACGAGCGCCCGCAGGTCGGGGTGTGCGCCGGGCATCGTTTTGTGCTCAGCCACCTCTAACCGGCCACTGCTTTCGGCCCCCAAAACTGAGTTTTAAACCCCCTCCTCCAAAAAAAAGGGGGTTTTAAAGGGGGTGGGTGCCGGGGTGAGGCAGTTTGCTGCGCTGTGATTTCGCCGGCTCGGATTTGGTGCAGTGCCGGCTTACTGTCAGTGCGAAGAATTAAAAGAACGGCTGACGTTATTTCCTCTCTTTCTGGTTATTGCTGCGAAAGAGCAGGAAACGGGAGCAGTGGCCCCAACGCACCCTTTGAGGGGGGGTCGGGGGAGGGCCAGGGCGCCGCATGCTAGGGGAAAAGCGGCAATTTTGGGTAAACCGCTCAAAGCGGTGGGAAAAAACCGAGGCTTTGCAGCGCCGCCTTGCCCAAGCGCCCAGCGGCTCACCCGAGCCCGCCGGGCCTGAACTGGGCGGCGGGACCTCGCCTCCTGGGAAAGGGGCCAGGAGGGTCCCGGGGGGGACCCGGACCCAAACTGGCTTTTTTGCAGCATTTTTTTCAGGCAGATTCTGCTATTCTCCCCTCCTCGTCCAGGCCTTGGACCCGCTGGGCTCGGCGCTTCCCGGCAGCGCACTACGTTTCCCAGGGCGCCGCGCGGCTTTTGCGAAAAAACGCAGCGGGGTAATTTCTCGTTAGAAAGAGAGCAAAAAAAAAAAAAAAGAAAAAAAAAAGAAAGAAAAGTAGGGGAACAAAAAATAAAGTAAAAAAAAAAAAGCAGCAGAAGAGGAAGAATCAAAGCTTTGAGCGTCATGTCTAGGAATAGCACGGGAGCGCTGCCAAGTCATTACAGCGGATGAGTAATCCACTTAAGTCATTCCTCTAAAGCCCGCTCCTTGTAAGAGAATTAAAATACCGCCTTACATCAGCCAGCGCGGCCCGGGCGGCGGGCGCCGCCGCTGCCCCGGTCCCGGCCCCGGCTCCGGCCCCGGTCCCGGCCCCGGTCCCAGCTCCGGCCCCGGCCCCGGCCCCGGCGGCTCCAGCCCGCCCCGGAGACGGCTTTGTCCGGACCCGGGTGCTGGAGCCCCGGGGGGGGGGTGCTGTTCGGGACCCCCCCACCCTTATAGAGTAAAAAGACCCGTTTCCGCCACCCCCGGAAAGGTTCGTGCCGTCCTCGTCCCGTCCCCGCACTCAGGCAGCACTGCCGCTCCGTGCGTGCGCTGAGTGTGTCGGGCCTCAGCTGCGCGGGGTGTTGGGGGCGGGGGGGGGGGGAAGCGCTCTAGCGGGGCTGAAGCCTGCCGTCAAGTCGTATCCCGAAATCCTTCCCGGTAGCATCCCGAAGCTTTCCCGGTCCGGTCGCCATCGCGAAATTCCTCCCCCCTCTGCCCGGCCCCGGGTCGCCCGAACTCACCGGCTTCAGCGGGCGAGCGGCGGGCGGTGCATCGGCGAGGCCGGAGGAAGAGCGCTGTGGTTTGCTTGTGTTACTTCTATCGGGGATGAAGGGCTGGGGGATGAGTCATCCCCCACTCAGGGAAGTGGCGTGTGTGTGTGTGTGTGTGCGCGCGTGTGTGTGTGTGTGTGTGTGTGCGTGTGTGTGTACATGTGCGCGATTGACTCTTTCGTTACCGGAACGCCCGGACTTTTTGGGGCTCTCGCCGGCGGGGAGCCCGCTGCCTCGCTGAATGAGTGTGCAGGGATTTCCAGCGCGGTTCCCCCCCACCCCGGCCCGGCTGCTCCCGGCCCGGTGCCCCGGCCGGGTCCGTGGCCGCGGCCGCTCCGGTCCCGGTGCCCCGCGGGGACGCGCTGCCGGAGCGGGGCTGCCGCCGGGGCCGGGCCGGGAGCGCGGCTGCGGCGGGCAGCGGGGTCATCCTGACCCTTCAGCACCTCTCGCTTGCACATTGCTTTTCCTTTTTCTTTTTTTTTAATCAATCCCTTTTTGTTTCGCTTTGGACGGCTGGATTATCCCGAGGCAGCGCCGCCGGGCGCTGGCAAGAAAATCATCTCAAACCGGCCATTCGGAGCGGAGATGGACTTATCCGCGGCCAGAGCATCCGTGCCCGGGGCTGGCCGCGGCGCCCAGTGTCCCCAGTGTCCCCAGTGTCGGGGGGGGGGGGGCAGGGGACGTGGCCAGGTCCGAGCTCCCGGCCGGGCTCGCAGAATCCCCCTCCGCCTTGCGCCGGAGCTGCGAAAGAGCCCCAAAAAAAATCCCCCGTGAGTCATCCCGGACCCGGCAGCCGGGGGCGCGGAGGAAGCAGAAGCGGCGGGACAGAGGGACGCGGGGACGGGGCGGGGGGGACGCGGCGGCTGCGCTCGCCGGCTCCGCGGGTGCGCGGCGGGGCGCCGTGGGAAAACCTCGAGCCGCCGGCGGCGGGCGGGGGGGGGGGGGGCAGCGGGAGCCGGCGGGGTTGAGGGGTGCCCCGACGGGCCCCGACGGGCCCCGATGCTGAAACCGGGCGCCGCGCAGGGCAGAGATGAGTGGCGAGGTGTTTCCGACGGCGGCGTTAACCCTTTCGTTACCGGAAAGCGCGCCCGCGAGGCCTGACTCAGAGCTGCCAGTCAGAGCGAGAAAGAGAAATCCCGCCAGTAAACAGCCTCCGGGTCCTCCCGGGCTGGGAAATTCTTCAAGGGACGGTGAGATCGGGCAATATCGATTTGTACAAAAGCTCAGCCTCGGTTTCCCCTAGCACAAAGCGCACCGACCGGCTCCCTGCCGCTTTCCTCCCTCCTGCTCCTCCCGGCAGGGCACAAGGAGCCGCATCCAGCTGGGCAGGAGGGTTTTATAGTTTTTCTTCCCACCCGGCCGGACACTATAATAAATTCCCTTTTGTTGCCCGCATGCCACTAGAGGACAGTGTCAGGCTGGAAATAAATTGCATTTGAGGCCTGTGGGGAGTCAAGCACCCGCAGGGTGGGCGCCAACCCCTTTGGGAAGACGCGTCCTTGCTTTGGACCATGAGGGATAGGAAGGTCCCTCCCAAAAATGTGTTTTCTCCGTGTCTTTGCATGGCCTCTTTCTGGAAGACCTGCTTTAGGGAATGTGAGTTACTGAGCTCAATATACTTTGGTTAGGCAGCAGTCAGGCTAAGTCTGGCTCTGTCATTGGTGTGCTGAAAGGGGGCAGTGCTCAGCCAATGTGTAAAACAGGCAGAGACCCGCTGCTTTGCGGCAGGCTCCGGGCCGCACGGTGGTTTCATCCCACTCCTCTGAAAGCTGGCCAGAGAAATGGGCTGTTTTTCATGGAGGAAAGAGCCACCTCAGCAGGCAAGGAAAGAACAGGGCTGGCCTAAATTCCCCCAAACCCTGAATCTGCCAGAGGCACTCGGTGGTGCAGGATCAGTCTGGTCTCACATCGCATCCAAGGCTGCTTTGAGCTCAGACTAGCGACGTCCTAAAGCCTCTGCAGCCTCGATTATCCTGTGATGCTGCAGGGTCTCCGGCTGCTCCATCCTGGCACGCGGGCTTGCGGCCAGCAGCACCTTATTTTTGGTGCTGAGGGTGTGAGAGGCAGCTCCAGGGCAAGCCTGCAGCCAGGACCTACCGAGGAGGAGAGAAAGGAAAAAAAAGAAAAAAGAAAGGCGGGTGGTCGGAAAGCCCCGGGATGTGCCTGAGCGCACGTGGCAGCGAGCCAGGCCGGCTCGTGAAGATTCGAGGCCGCACTGCTATAACAGTGGCTGATGAGCCGACGGAGAGGTGCAACCCGGCTCCCCGATGGGTCCGCTCGCCCGAGCCGCAGCGCCAGGACGTAACCTCCCTGGTGGGTGCAGGTCCGGTCCCGGTCGATCCGGCTGAATTTCCCCCTGCAGTGATTTTTCCCCCCCCCGCTACTGGGCAGAGAGAGAAGGCCGCAAGGCGCAGTCAAGCCGACGGCTCCTCGCCCCAGCGATGCCTCGGCTGGCCGGGCTGACGGAGGGGGAAGCAACCGGGTCTCTCGCGAGGTGATGACAAGAGCAAAGCCGTACGCAGACACCTCCCTACATGGGTAAATGCTGCCCGATGCATCTGGGTTTAGGTATAAATACAATGCTTTATTTTAAACTGCATGTCTAACTATGTATTATGAAAAGAAAACCATAAACTATATCCCTGTACTTAGGTCCTGGGGGCACAAATAAGCTTTAACAGCCCTGAGCAGCCTCACCTAAAGCTTCACCTGCACCCATGGGTGCAGGGGCTCTATTTAAGCTCAGCTGGAGGCTTTTAGCCTCTATTTAGCTGTGCTGGAGGGTGCTGGTCTCCTGCCTGGCTGCAGCCATGCCTGGCTGTGTCCGCTGCCGAGCCAGCCCTGCTGGGGACCCCGGCGTGCATGCATGTGCACACGTGTGCATGCATGCTGCACTCGCCCAGCGCATCGGCTTGGCGAGGGGACAACTTAGTGGGTGTTTGCGGGAATAAATCCCTTTTAGGGCTTTTGGGCTGCTCCCTGGAGCATGCACCGAGCCAGAAGCCTCCTGCTCATGCTGAGCAAGGCCAGACCATCTGCACGGGCACCTCTGCGGCACCCGGGCTCGCAGCGGCACCTCTGACACGCCTCTCCTCCCCGGCACATCCTGCGCAGCCCTGTTCGAGCCGGCCCCCGTGGCCACCGCCGCCGAGCCCGCTTCCTGCGCGAGCGAGGCAGGAAGAGCGAGAGGTTCCCGGCCGCCCCAGGAGGTCCCCGTCCTCCCTGGATGGAGGTGGCAGCCTGCCCCAGCTCATCTCTTTCCCCCTAAAAACACCTTGCCCCATGGCTTTCTTCCGGCGACTTTTCCGCTTGGGCACGGAGAAGAAGAAGCCAAGGCGCTACCAGCATGTCAGGCGGGACGTCAACCCTGAGGACGCGTGGCTGGTGCTGGGCGAGTTGGGCGACGGCGCCTTCGGCAAGGTCTTCAAGGTAGGCGACGGGGAGCGAAGGGCGAGCGGCCCGGTGCCGCCGGCATCGCAGCTCGGCGCAGGCTTCCCGGCAGTCCGGCCACGGATCAAGCCCGTTCTCCTGGGAAAGAGCTTCAGAAAATGCCTGCAGGACTTTGTTTTGGAAATGGCACCCTAAATGCTTCCTTTTTTCTCCCCTGCAGCCGTGGTCAGTGCCACCTTATAGCCTTATAAGTGACGGTCATCGAACAGCATCCAGCACGCGCTGTGATAAGCTGGAAAGCCTCCAAATTGCCTTGGGTTTTTAGTGGCTCCCTTTGCTGGGAGGGAGAGGGCACACGATGGGGACGCTGGGGACCCCCGTGGCCTTGGGATGCAGCCGGCGGCTGCCTTAGTCCTGTTCGCTGGCACCGAAAGAGCCACCGCTTTCCCGGGGTCAAGCAGCTCCTCGGGCACAGGGCAATCGGGAACGGTCCCTTTCCAGGGTGCAAATGGGTGGCAGGAAGGACCGTTCCCTGGGGTGTTTCTGCATGAGGTTGGTTGGGGTTTGTCCCCTCCCCTCTTTTTTCAGCAGGAGATCCCAGAGCCGGGCACAGCAGGAACGTTTACATCCTTCGTTTTGCCGTGAGTTTGAGACAGGGCTGTTTTTTAATCTCTTGTTGTCACCACAACCGCGATGCAGAGGCTGAGCTCAACAGGAAACCCGCCGTGCTGCTCCCCGGGGCCCGCGGCGCCCCAGCAGCAGCCGCCTTCCGGCTCTGGGGCCCATCGTGCAGAGCCCTGGCGTGGTCGGTGCACTTGTGGCACCGGGAACCCTCCCCAGGCTGGACCTGGCCAAAACCAGCCTCTTGTTTGGGAAAATTTCCCTCTTGGCACCGACTTTGTGGTGGCAGCCATCATCTGTGAACACGTCACGCTTGAAAACCGCAAGGACTTCCTCTAGGTTGGGGAGATGCGCCTGGTCCCCGCCAGCCATGCTCTGGGCTGGGGCAGGGACCCAAAATCCTGGCTCCTGGCCTGGTCTGCTAGAGGAGAGGGGCTATTCCAGGCTCACGATACAAGCCAGGGTCATGGCATGATATAATATCATAATATGGAGCACCCTATCGCGATAGGACGTTTCATTGAAATGTGGCCGGCTAGATCATCTTGCGACGCCACGTATCACGTCACAACGCACCGCAGCACACGACGTAGCGCATGCTTGCAAAACCTTTTTTCCCAACTGCCTTAAACGTCTTTTCTCCAGGCCCAGAACAAGGTGACGGGGGCCCTGGCCGCGGCGAAGGTGATCACCACGCCGAGCGAGGATGAGCTGGAGGACTACGTGGTGGAGATCGACATCCTGGCGTGCTGCGACCACCCCAACATCATCAAGCTGCTGGACGCGCTCTACTGGGACGGGCGGCTCTGGGTGAGCAGGGTCTCGGCAGCCCAGCTCGGGGCTGGGGGGGATGAATTTGGGAAGCAACATGCTTGAGGGCTCAAAGGATAAGCTCCCTGTCCTCCTTCACCTGAAGGGGGGACGTCTGTGGACAACAGCTCTTTCTTGGGTGCTGTCCCACCAAGAACCACCTGCAGGAATAAGGACAGAGAGGAAAAAAAAAAAAGCTCTCCCTTGCAAAACAAGCCGGGATGACCCAGCAGTCTGACACCAAATTAGCTCTCCTGTAGCTGCTGCGATGTGTTCATCCCTGTTTTCCCCCCAAAAAACAAAGCCACAATTGCAGCGAGAGCCGGGGATGTTTTGCTGCCCCGATCTCCTGGGCTACCCTTTGCGCCTGGTGCATGCCCGACCCCGTGTCCCGCTGGTCGGGACATGGCAGGAGATGGTTTCTCCTTGATCCGTTGATGTGGCTGTCAATGCTGCTCCGCGCCAACTGGTGTGGGCCTTCCCTGAGCCCTGCTCTCTCCGCAGATCCTGGTGGAGTTTTGTGCAGGAGGCGCTGTGGATGCTGCAATCTTGGGTAAAAAAAATGCTCTCCTGTGCTTTTAGTTGGATGGCCATTGCGGGGTTTGTGGTTGATGGTTGCAACCCAGCCCCATCTCTCCACGCCACCCGAGACTCCCTTTGCCTCCGGGGTCGCCCCTCCATGGGGCTGGCTGCCAGGGCATAGGGAGGCTTCAGCCCCGGGTGTTGCTTTGCGTCTCGTCGCAGAGCTGGAGAAAGGCCTCACCGAGGAGCAGATCCGAGCAGCCTGCAAGCAGCTGCTGCTGGCGCTGCAGTACTTGCACGGCTGCAAGATCATCCACCGGGATGTGAAGGCTGGGAACGTCCTGCTCACCCTGGATGGGGACGTCAAGCTAGGTGAGCCTGCGGGTGAGGGGCACCAGCGGCACCGGGGTGGCTGGTGCAGGAGCCAGCTGATGCTCGGGCTGACCATCCTCCAGTCTCGGTGTGGGTTTGTGCTCTCCCGAGGGACATGAGGTGCTGAGCGAGGCTGGGAATTCTCTTGGATTGAAACTGGTCTGTCCCCCCTTCCCTGGGGGCTAGTGCCTGCGTGAAGCAGTACTCTGAGGATGCTCTCTAAACGCTGCTTTCTATGAAACAGCTGATTTTGGTGTCTCTGCCAAAAACTCCAGCACTTTCCAGCGCCGGACATCCTTCATCGGCACCCCGTACTGGTAGGTACAGGATGGAAATTCTGGGGAATGGCGGGATGTGGGAGCACAGCCATGTGGGCTGGGAAAGTGGAGGTATCCTCCTGCTCGAGGTGGGTTTTCCGCCCTACAGCCCTGATTGCTGCTCATCTTGTGGATGATCAAACCAGCTTTGCTCCTGCTGTAATAGCAGGAGCATCTTCTTGAGGAACCAGCTCTTTCCTTCTTCCCCTTCTCCAGACAACACCTTCTCTAGGATGAGCCTCCTTATACTGCGAGACTGTCCATGGCATGCGCTGGGATGAGCACCTGCTGGTGCAAGTGCTTTTAGGGAAGGGTTGGAGGATTTAGGGGTGAAATCTTACCTCTCATGCCTATAGGACTGTCTTTAGGGTGGACTGTCCCCGGACTGTACGGGGGTTTGGTTTCAGAAGGAGATAAGTGCTTGTCTCCAGCAGAAAGCTGGGGGTGAGCCTCCAGTCTGGGACACACTTTCCCCTCTATCCTGCACACAGGATGGCCCCTGAGGTGGTGCAGTGTGAGACGTCCAAGGAGAACCCCTATGGCTACAAGGCTGACATCTGGTCCCTGGGCATCACGCTGATCGAGATGGCGGAGATGGAGCCCCCTCACCATGACCTCAACCCTCTGAGGGTGCTGCTGAAGATCACCAAGTCCCAACCACCTACCCTGCGTCACCCCAAGAGGTGGTGAGTCCCCATGTGGAGACCTCAGGGCAGCTCCCGCTCAAAGTCACGGCAGGACTGAGATGGGTTTTTGGACCATAAATTATGGTCTCATTCCTCCAAGTCTGGTTGCAGAGGTGTTTCCAGTTAGCACCTTGGGTTTTCTATCATACCACCTTCCTGCAGAAGGTAACCTCAACAGCAGGCAGCATCGTGGTAAAGAAATGGGCTCCTGCCAAGGTCTAGGCAGATGATATCACTCTGGGCTGTGGGATTTCATCCCAGGAGAGCTCAGAGCCCATGGGGCGCAACCAGTTGGTGCGTGTTCACAGGGGGCTGTCCCACAGGTCTGAAGACTTCAAGGACTTCTTGAGGAAATCCTTGGAGAAGAGCCCTGAGGCACGGTGGTCGGCCAGCCAGCTCCTGCAGGTGGGTAATGCCATGGGTCTTGGCCCACAGTCACCATCCCTGGGACAAGGGCACCTCTGGTGCTTCGGCACCAGGTGCTACCTGTCCTCTGGCAGTGGCTCTGCCCACCTCCTTCACTTGTGCGCAGCATCCCTTTGTGGCAGACGTCTGCGACAAGCGGCCACTCAGAGAGCTGGTGGCTGAGGCCCGGGCTGATGTGCTGGAGGAGTTTGAAGAGGAGGAGGAAGAACGGGCCCTGCCGGTGAGTAGCAGCTAGTGTCTTGCGTGGGTGCAAGATCCAAGAAAATGAGAAGCTTTTAAGGATGGGAGAAGGGCTGTTCGGCTGGGAGAGGTGCTGGCATGTGGAGACTAACCTCAGGTCTGCTCTCCACCGCACAGCCTGGGCAAGAGCACAGAGGCTCTTTCTGCCTCCTATCCACCAGTGAGCTGGAGAGATCTCTGAGCACCACCAGCGATGGAGCAGTGCTGCCATGCCTAGCTGTGGGACAGGGGCAAAGGCTGGTCGCGGCTCCCATTGCCCCACACGAGGACACACAAGACTTGATGGAGCAGGCTGGGAAGCTCAGTGAGGGGCAGGATGCCCACCCTGGCGTCCAGGGGGAGCCAGGAAAGAGCGCCCTCCACATGCGGCCCAAGAAAGCATCCGACTTGCTGAAGCAAGCGAGGAGGAAATCTACGCCCATCCTGGCGAGCTCCCTGAGGCTCCCTCCAAAAAGACCATCTGAATTCCTGAAGCTGATGAGGCGCCGCTCATTTTTTGGAGGGTTCAAGTCCCGTGAAGTTGCCAGTGAGCAGTGTGGGGCGGACAGAGGGGAGCTGAGCGGGGAGCAGCCCCCTGAGCAACTCCTGAGTGGGCCAGGGTGGATGGTGCTGGATGCCCTCCAAGTGACACCAGCTCAGGCGGAGGTGGGAGAAGAAGTTAAAGGGTGTCAAGAGGAGCCCAACACTCTGGAGAATCTGTCCAAGACAGCAGAGCTCCTCCTGGGGACAAGTCATGCAGGAAACACTGCTGAAATGCAAGAGCAGAAAGTGGAGTGGGTCGGAACTGCAGCAGAGGGACAGCAAACAGCTGCTGCAGCCCAAACAAACCCCATTTTGCCCCCAGAAAGTGATGCTGGAGACCAGTTAAGGGGAGACCCAACTTGCAATTCATTGACCTTGCCCCAAGATAAAGCTGATGGGGGCTGGATCAGAAGCTCATCTGCAGAGATGCTGGATAAACAGCCTCTCCCCGTCCCTGGGAGGTGGGCAATATCAGCTGAAAGGAGAAGGGAAATGCAAAGCCTAGTTGAGAAGCAGCACCAGGATCATGCTCATGGCAGCAGGCCCCATGCCACCTGGTGTGCAACGGGGAGCTCCCAGCTGGTGGCAGCCCTGGACCTGGGGCACATCAGGACCAAAATTCAGGGCTTTGAAGAGTTGGTCTCAGAGCTCAGGCATGGAGTTACTAGGTCATTGCTAGAGCTGAAAGGTGCCAGCGTTAAGCTGCAGGCTCAGGTTGGCTCCATTGCAGCTGAAGAATGGAAAGACAGCCCTGGAGAAGGCAGGCATGGAGCTAAGAGAGTACCCAAAGGACCTGAGAGTGATGGGAAGACCAACCTGGGGCAGGAGACCGTGCCACTGGGAGAAACCTCACTCATGCAGAGTGCAGTGGAGGAGGTGGTAGTGGGGTCAGAAGGGCTTGAAGGGTGGCAGGAGCCACCACATGGACTGGAAGAGACTGAAGAGGGAAATGATGGGGAGAAAAACATGGCAGCACACGAGTCTACCGCTAACCCCTTGGAGCTGGCTGAGCAGGACATAGGGGATTATGGCAAGGCGGAAGCCACAGACACCGCAGTGACTGGCCACCTTAGGGAAGATGATCAGTATTTGGTAGTGGAAACACCTCCCAAGGGAACCCTGGTGCTAGCAGAAGTGAACGTGGAAGATATTGTAAAGGAGTGTTTAACTGGAGACCATAATCCCATGGGAGATGCAGTCAGCGGGGAGGAACTGCCTGCAGGAGAGAGACCAGAGGCAGACTGTGCAGTGCAAGCAGAAGAGGCACCGGTGAGTGAGGAAGCCCAAAATTCAACAGAGGACTCATCCTCCCAGGACATCCCGGGGCCAGTTAAAGAGGAAACGGAGGAGAAAGTGGAAAACAGCTCCACAGAAAAGCAGCTCTTGGCTGGTTATAGTAATGACTGTGAAAGGCAAGATGGAAAAGATGGAAATGGAGAGGAAGAGAAGGAAGAGAGGAATCTGCTTGGAGATCATGGGATGAAGGTTGCTCCAGCTCCCACAGGGCCGTCGAGGGATGGATCCGGAGGAGAAATGGGTGACTTGGGCAACAGAGCAGTGTCAGAGCCCCAGGAGCCTCGTGGTGGACACCCACAGGCCACAAAGACTGTGAGCTTTGCTGTCTTGCGTCGCACTTCTTCCCGGGTGGCCTGGAGAGTGGAGGACATCCCAGTTCCACGCTCGGGCAACTGTTCCGCACCAGAGCAAGGGGAGGAGCTGTTGCCTCCAGCAAACCCTGCAGACACACGAGCTCCATCGCCATCTGCAGAGGAAGCCCAGCAGGTGAGGGGCAAAGGAGAAGATGGCACTTCTGGGGTGGCCACCAGAGATCCCTTGGTTGGCCATGAGTTTTTGGTTGAGCAAAAACACAGCCTGGACTTGCCAAAGCCTCACTTGCCATGGGGCTTGGAGCGCTTCCAGATGGAGATGGCCCTTGTGCAAAGCAGCGTGGTAGGGAAGCACAGGAGCCCCGCAGGGCTGCAGCTTCAACAGCTTGCCTGGGCCAGGCCGCAGGGAACCCAGTGCTCACTGTGGGCTTGCAGGTAAAATGGCCTTGCAGAGACCTTGGGGTCTCGAAAGCAGCAGAGCTGAACCCGCAAACCCTGCCCCAGGCTGTTGCATGCACATTGCCGTGCTGTTTCCAGAGCTAGCTCAGGGACCTAAAGCTCCTCTGTGCACCCTTCCAGGGTGAAGGCATCTGAACAACCTCCTGTGCTATACTGAGGTTGTGGATCCCCGTTTCTTGGCTTGCAGCAGGGTGCGGGGCCAGCCCTTGTTGCCTTGTGTCAATGGGTAGCTCAAATCGCTCCCAGAGCCCATTTGAACGCAGCCAGAAGCCCACAGGGTGCATGTTCCAGTTACGGACCGAACACGCTGCGTTAAACCCACAACTCTACCTTCGCGCTGTGTTGCCCAGCATGGAATTTACGTCGTCTGGGTTGTCTGAGCTCAAACCATTGCTCTTGGTGGCAGGAACCTCCCTCCCTCCGAAGGACGGTAAAGAAAACCCGCAGATTCGTTGTGGACGGGGAGGAAGTGAGCGTGACGACTGCCAAGGCTGTCAGCAAGGCTGAGACGAGGGAGGAGAAGATGCGTTCTGCTCGGTGAGTGGCTGTGGTAGCAGAGGGGTGGCAGGCATCCCATGTCCATCCCCTGGTGAGGTGTAGGGGCACAGAAAGAGCCAAAACATTGCCCAGCCCCATATCTGCTCTTGCCAGCAGTTGGGGGTTGTTTAAGGAAAGGAGAGAGGAAGATCTTCTCCAATATCTTCTCCTTGGGAAGACCCTCCCAAGGAGACCGGGGGAGGATGGGGAAAATGGAGGGGCAGAGCCAACAATTGATTTAAGAGCTGATGGACCCAAGAGGCATTGGTGATCCTGCTCACTGGAGAAAGTGTCTTCCACATCACTGCACTAGGGCTTCTCCTTCTCCTTCCTTTAGCCACTTACAAGGCAGCCATCCAGTGCAGCCTCCTCACCAGGTTGCCCCTAAAGCCCTGGCAGAGGCAGGTGCCATCAAGCCAACTTTTGGCCACTTCTCACCTTGACTTGCCCAAACCTTTAGGCGCCAGGAGCTCCGTGAGCTGCGGGTGCTGCAGAAGGAGGAGCAGAGGGCGCAGAGCCAGCTGGAGCAGAAGTTTCACCAGCAGCGGGGGCAGATGTTTCGGAACATCGAGCAGGAGATGACGGTAACGGGGGGACATCTGTTGGTGCGATCCAGTAGGAGGGACGTGTGAGTCCCCTGGGCTGGCATTGTCTGCACAGAGCTGGCGTAAGGGGTCACAGTTCCCTGTGGGCCGTCCTCGGTCTGTGCTGACCCTCTGTGTCTGCATAGCAGAGCAAGAAGGAGTATTATGATCGGGAGGTGGAGACCTTGGAGCGTCACTATCAGCAGCTGAAGGAGCGCCAGGAGTGCGAGTACACGGTGAAGCTGCGTGATGAAGCCAAGCGCCTGAAGTCCCTCCAGGAGAAGAATGGCGAGAGGAGGATGCAAGAGCTGAAGGGCAACAGGAGAGAGGTGAGGGCATGGTGGCGGCTCTCATGGTGGTGGACTTGGGCTGTGGTTCCCCTGAGCTGATGAGCTGCACCTGGGGCCAGTCTCCCTCGAGATTTGGGACAAGGGCCCCCACATTTCCCACCGCAGGAGCAGCGGTTCCTGCAGCAACAGCAGGAGGAGCTGAACGCATCCTTGCAGAGAGTTGTCCAGGAACATAAGAAGAAGATGATGTCCATCAACTGGGAGTACATCAGCAAGATCCACAGCCTCCGCAGAGGTGGACTGGGCCACAAGAGCTCTGGGGCTGGGAGGAAGAGGATGGAGGAACCTTGGGGCAAGAGCAGTGGGGTTCTGGCTGGTGGGAAGTAGCCAGAAGAAGGGAGCAAGAGGTGGGTTTAGAGGCTGGGGCAGGCCATGGCATGAAGCTACTGATCCACTCGGTGCTGTGGTCCTGCCCGGCAGCCCGTGAGTCCAGAGTGTGGAGCATGGAGCAAGGGCACCTGCAGGAGAAGTACCAGCTCTTCAGGCGGCAGGTGAAGGAGCAGCACGTGCTGCAGCGGCAGCAGCTCCACAAGCGCCACGAGAAGGTGAGGTGGGAGCTGCCGGCGTTCCAGCCCTGCTCCTCATCCTGGTCCTAGCTCACCCTCCAGCCCCTTTTGCAGGAGACAGAGCGGATGAACCGTTTCCACCACCTTTTGCTGGAGGAGCTCAGGAACCAGCAGGCCCAAGAACGGGCTCAGCTGCTGAAAAGCCAGCGCTGCGACGCCAAGGCCCGCCTGGCCCTCTTCAAAGGCAACCTGAAGATCCAGGAGGTTAATGGGGCCAAGCACAGAGAGAGAGCCAAGCAGGTACCGGCCACTGGTTCTCCAGGACCCTCAAGGTTGCCCAGCATGAAATACCAGTTTGGCCAGGCTCATGGCTGCCTCAGGCAGGGCTGGTGGAAACCGGGCTGCCAGCAAAGTACCGAACACTTTGGCAGGAGGGTTGAATTGTCTGCAGCCCCCTCACCCCCAAAAGCTGTGAGCAACAGCTTGCAGTGACAGACAGTGAAAACTCATGCGAAGGGTGGTCAAGGATGGGGTTAGGGGCTGCCTCTCCTGCCTGGGAAGGGGAATGTAACACAGGTTGTCCTCACCACAGTTCCTGCAGCAGGAGGACAAGCGGCAGAGAGTGGAGGTGCAGCAGCAGCAGGAGCAGCACATGCAGCAGCTGCAGCAGTTGCAGCAGCAGCAGGCTGAGAGCCTGGGGGAACTGGAGCAGATGCAGGTACTGGGGCCAGAGGGCCATTTCCCACACCCCTTCTAGCTCTCCTCGAGCATCTCTCTTCTCACCCGCCCTTTGCCTTCTCCCAGAGTGAGAAGATGCGCCTCTTGGCTGAGCAGGAGAGGAGACAGCTGGCGCGGCTGGACGGTGAACACGCCATGGAGCTCAGTGAGTGGAAGCAGCGGCTGGCTGTCCGCAAGGAGGTGAGTTGCCCTGCGACGGCTCTTCGGGTTTGTTGACATGCCACAGCCCAACCCACCCTGTGCACCCCAGGCCATTTCTCCTCTTGAGTCCTGGCTGGGAGGGACACGGCTTATCTTTCTCTCCTCCAGATGCTCGAGGAGGAGCTGACGAACTCCCTGCCTGTGCAGCAGCAAGGCGGGTCACACCGCATCCACAGCAGCAGAATCTCCCGCTTCCTCCACCTCCTCTCCTAATCCTACACTGTGGCTTCTGGGGAAGAGCGAGAGCGGTGGCCGCTGGCAGCCTCCCAGGGACTGGAGCCGAAAGTAGCTGTAGAAAATGCGAGGTGGGGCAGCCCCAGGACACTGAGCTATGGCCAGCCTACACGGGGCAACCAGGCCAGGACGCAGCGTGGATCGCGGGGATGGCAGAGACAAAAGGGGTGTGTGTTCGAGCCCTCCTCGGTTCCTCCTGTGCAGCCTGGTCTCCCTGTGCTGGAAGAGCCAGGACGAAACAGCTGCTACCACCTGGAATGGCCCTGGAAGCCCCTCAGTGGAAGTCACCGGGCAGATCTTGAAGCCATGGATACGCAGGTATTGCTGGTGCCTCCAGTATGCGCCTGTCCTGCTGGATCACCCTTCAGCTGAGTTGCAACTCAAGGAAATACATCTTTTATTTGTTAAGAAAAGACTATTTGTCACTATTTTACTGAAAAAAAATCCCCTCTCATCCATGCTGTGAGCTGCCTGCGGTAGAAGGAAGGGTTCTATGGCAGTCGCACCCCTCTGCACCTCCTCAAGTGCATGAGGAGGTGCAGTTACATGCATGGACTGTGCATGTAAGTCAGAGCTGCTCTCCACCCACCTTGTCTGTTTTACCTCTTTTCCGTCTGAGATTCCTCTTTCCCCATCTCAAAGGCCCATCTAAAAAGTCTGTAGCAATTTATTAAGCTCAGTACAAAAGGTAAATCATTTCAGGCGATGAACAGGCAAAGGAATAAGACTACAGGAGGACCTGGAGACATGAATAACAGTCAGTCCATGTACTGGAAATTAGACAGGCAGACAGCAACACACACAGGGGCCCTTTGCTAGCAGGCACTGGCAGTTCACAGTGAGATTGAGGAACTTTGCTACCAAGGCCCAAGGAAAGAGGTGATGGATCCAAGGTGACAAGAGCCAGGCCGGCTGAGCTGCAACTGTCCATCCCTATGAGGGCGTTATGTTTAGATTGGGCATCCATGATTTAAAAGTCTTCCTGAGGTGCAGACACCAGTGGGATTTCTCAGCAATGCTGCTGCTGGAACGAGGGAAAAATCTCCCACTGATGAGAAAGTCCAGAGCGAGCACCGGTCAGCTGGGAGAGCCGAGCTCTGTCCTGTAGGGCCGGCCTCAGTGAGCTGCTTTGCCCAGGGCTCAGTCTCCTTGTTTCACTAGGACATCAGACAGGTCTTCTGTGCCCTCCAGCTTCAGATTCTGGGAAAAAAGAGAAGAAAAACATTCAGCAGAGTCCAGTTCCTGTTTAGGGTAAGCATGAAACTTAGGTTGTGAAGTCCTGACGTAGCAGGACCTCTGCCCCATTTTCTTGTTCCTGGAGATTTTTCACTGAGATTTCACCCACTGCTCCTACCAAGAGCAATGCTTTTTACAGGCACTGCTCACATCTTGCATGCAGTGTGCTTACCTTCTCATTTGCCAAATGCAAGAGGCAGGCGAACGCTAGCGGGACAGACAGATTCTTAGCCATCACAGAAGGCAGTCTATGAAACAGAGCAAGAGAAGGGAAGAGGTTAGACTGGCCAGGAACCAGGCACTTAAACCCTATTGATGGAGCATGTGTGGCAGGTCCTCCCCAAGTCCCTGGTTTTCTCTGCTTCTCCCCTCTCGCTAGCAAGGTATTCGCCAAGCCTGTAGCTTCCCCCTTGCAAACCCTGAGAGTGAAGGGAACAGATTTTCTGATTAAAATTTCAGACACTAGCATGGAAAATCAATCACAGACATCATGGGGGAGTGACTCGTCTCAGCGAGTCATCTTCAGATTGCTGCCTGTATTGACAGATCCAAGGCTACCATCTAGAATGATGTAAAGGCATGGACTAAGGATATCTGTGATCAAAACAGCATCAGGGTTCAGTTAGCAGGTCATAACCGACCCAGGTGGGTCAGTGCCCAAGATCAGCTGAAGTCTGCCCCAGCTTCATTCTGACCCAATTTAGGGCCTCTCTACCTGTGGAGCAGTTCCTTTGTGATGCCGCTGAAGACCTTCTCGCCCGCTACCGCTGATTTGTCTGTCTCTTTCTCCACATTTTCGATCTGTTTAGCAGAAAGACAGACATCCACCGCTGAGAGAGATTTTCTTCCGAAAGACTCAGCACAGCCTCGTGAACAGAGAACAACCACTGCAGGAGTGCCACCTTCCTGTACTGCAGGTATAGTCACTGCTCAAAGTCCATCCTTACCAGCCACTCCACGAGAGCAAGACTACTGGAAAGGAATTGCTCCTCTCCTTACCCAAGCCTGTCTCCACAGGAGCTAAGCATAGTTACCTGCAGGACATTCCTGTATCCTCAGGCCTCTTGAGGTATTTGGCAAGACATTTTCATCTGGGGTCCTCCCCCACACTCACCTCTGCCACTGTTTGTTTCTTCTGTCCATCGATCAAGAGGTCCCACATGTTTTGCTTCAGCCTCTTCATGTCCATTTTCTTGGCTGTCTTTGCATACTGAATTGCTATCTTATTGACCTGAGGACAGACATTCGCAGTTAGCTGAGAGCAACTGAGCAGGAGCAGCCGTATCCGCGGTCAGGACCACAAGAACAACCAAAACATGGTTCTCCCTTGGGAACAACAGAGAGTGCTGTCCTGCTATTAAACACCTGATTGTTAATTGTCTTCCCTTACGCAAAAGGGCCACCTGGGAATAAAGAGGCCAGTAGCAAGCCCAGGAGATCCTGTTCCAGCGAAATTATCGTCTCGGGTGTTGAGAGGCTTTGCTCCAGACCTGCTTAGTGAGCAGTTCACAGCATGGGGATAACATGTGAATCCTTACCTTCTGGGGCTCAGCAATAAGGTTCAACTCTCCGTATGTTGTGATATCAACACCACCAACATCCTCGTTGAGCTCAGCCTCTTGACTCGCAGGGTGGGTAGTAAGGTTAAACTCCCCAGTCTGGCCCATGAGTTCAGCGGGGTCATTGTCGTCATCGCTGTCTGCAGCCTGATCAAGAACAGATGTACCAGTGAGATCACCGCACAGGCATCTTTGAGGAGCCAGAATTGTCCTCCATTCAGCTAACAGAAGCACCCACCCCTCAGCAGAGTAGCTGGATACCTGTCTACCTTCCCCATGGGAGAATTTTCTTATTCAGCCTCCCCCAAGTGCTTAGCCTGGGCTAAGGCTAAGACCAAAAGAGACCTAGAGAGAGATCTAGACCTAAAGAGAGAGATCTAGAATATCAGAAGACTGTTTTACATGGAGAGATGAGAGATGAGGGCTCTTCTGGCGGTGCGGGATTAGCTGAGACTTGTCACAAACACTCACAAGGCTGCATCGGCTTTGCAGAAAGCTGAAGCTTCTGAAGAAATCTACTCCAGCAGGAGCTCAAAAGAGCTGAGAGCAAGTATTGCTAGAAGCAAATGTCACTGCGTAGAGGTGACTGCAGCGATGGGCAGTGGCACTTACTCCTACTTTATAGTACAGATGCACAGAAGGGCTGGAATGGAGTTTCTGCAGCAAATTGACTGGCAAACACCAAAGCTAGAGAGTTTAGTTGATGCTATCACAGTACCACAGAGAGTGAAGGGACAAAGGTGTGTGCAGAGACTCCTACAGCTTTGTCGCAATCTGCAAGGCCAATTCTTTTCCTCTAGCGATGAATCCTGGCCACAGATTCTCCCTAAGTTATTCCGGCTACACATCAAGTACACGCAACAGAGAAATCTTCTTGCCACCATTTACCTGCAATGCAGGGCAGAAGTTGGAGGTGTCGTTGGGGTTGTTGTAATCATACTCGCCGATCTCATCTTCGTGATCCATTGAGCTGCCTGGCACAGCCATCCTGCAGAGCTGCAGAGACGGGACCAGGGGAAGAGAATAGAAAAACTCTAAATGTTTCCCCAAACAATGCCTGTACCTTGTTAATTAATTAATCACCTCCCCCATCCCAGCCTGCTGGCTCCTTCTCCTCCTCAGGTACCAGCTCACCACTAACCCCTTTTTCCCCTCGTAAAGCACAACAGCCAAGCTCAACCCATTTGTCATCTGCAAGAGGGTCAAGTTCACGATTGTGCTGGCCAGTCTCTTGCCCCAAGGAGCATCCTGGAGTACTTCAAGTTGATGGTGAGGGTGGTTGTGTGCATGGAGCCATTGCCAACAGGCTTTTGGAGAAGACTCTTACCTTGACAGCTGGTTTGAGGAACAGCTGGACAATGTTGTTAGGGTCATAGTTGAAGTCTGTCGGAAGCGTGGTGCTCCTCACATTCCTTTCCAGAATGGATTTGGCTAGAGTTACAGCTGCCTGTGGAAGGTATTATTGTTATCCATGTGACATCCACTACTCACAAGATGAATGCGCAACTAAGTGCTTTGAACACAAGTCTTTGTTTGAAAGAAGGAAGGTCCAAGATGCCTCCAAAGAGGAATTCAGCACTGGTCCAGTCCGTGCACTTGATGTCATATGCACAGCATCCTGGGACACACAACTGGGCCTGCAGGGTGTCTCTTACTGGCAGAGTATTAGCCAGGAAGAATCCTGCCCTCTTCTTTACCCCATGGTTGATAAAACTCTCTATTTGTAACAGGACCTGGAGTCGGAAGAACCTGCACAAACGAACGTGCGTAGCACGGAGCCAGTTTCACAAGAGAACCAGGTGAGCCGTTTGCAGGCAACAATTCTAAGACACACTGATATGGCAGAAGTGAGAGAAAAAAGACAGAGGCAGAAACTCAGCGCTTACCTTAGTCTTACGGAAATACACCTCAAAGTCAATATCCTCATCAAAGTTTATTTCAAACGCTTTCTTTGCATTCTTCTTGGTCTCTTTTTCAGAGACAGCATCTGCTGCAGAAAGAGACAGTCAATGTGACTTTGACAGAGTAAAGACTACATGCTTACTTGGGGGTCTACTCCACACAGAAAGGTCACCCATATCTTCTAAAAACCAGGCCTTTTCTCTTTGCTAGTGAAAAGCAAGAGCTGCTGTCCTTGGCTCTGCATTTTAAAGGAAACACTATCTTTCTATAGAAGCAGAAAGTTTATTTTAATCTTTACTTTTTATGCAGAAGCTGGGAAACAACAGGAGGATCTGTATTAGTACTCTTGCTAATTGAGTCTATTGCTGCAGTGAGACTCCCCTTCAACTCTGAGCATCGTTAACAAACCCAAATAATAGAGAATACATTAGCTGCCAAAGGACCCTCCTGAGACTTGGAGCATGCTTGCCTTCCTGGTGCCTGAACTCAGTATAGCTTCCATCCTGGCTACAAAAGAGCCACGCAGGCTGGTCCCCATCTTGACTGTCCCTGCTTTATGACTCGGAAGCCATCTATCTCTAAACATGAGGATGATTGGACAGTAGCTGGATTGTTAACATAAGTGCTGTCTGTAAATACGTACATTTGTGGCGAGGTTTGAAACGCCAGTGCTCTGGGCCAGCCCACATTGACAGAGTTCGGGGGCTGAAGTAGGAGTATTCTCCTGGTTGCATGGAGAGGTGGAGGCACAAGGTACCGATGTCGCCCTCTCCCAGAGGAGCCGCATCAGTTCTGGAAAGGGCATACACAACACTGAGTGAAACCATTCCTTTGACGCACTGCTGCCACTGAACAAGGACCAGAGCGAGCATTTAATACCAGGACCAGCTCTGTACAGATGCTTCCTGCTCTCTCTGCTGGCATGTGTGCAAAACTCCTGCTCTTTAATCCTGTGGCTGTTGCACAGTCTGAGTCCGTGAGGCCGCTGCAACAACAGAGGTTGATTTGCCACAGGGCAGGCGGAAAACTGGGGAGCAGCAGAGTGTGCAAGCAAGCAATCACTCCAGGGAAGCACAAACCATATGAAAAGGGCAGAGATGTTCCTGTAATACATTCCTGGACATATCTGAACTCAAGCAGAAAGGAAGCTTTATATCCAGATGGAAAACTTACTGTTTGCACAGTAAGTTAAAGATCCTGGAAAGCCAGACCCGAACAACAGGAGTGGGACCTCAGCACACAGCCTTCTGCCACTGGAAGAAACCATGCAGCCCAACATGCTGTGGGAGTTAGGCATCAGCAACCCAGAAAGTGCCTTTAAAAGGGAAGCTGACTTGCCTCCTTTTGGCACGTCATATCAGCCTCAACCTCTCAAAATGTCTCTCATGCCAAAGTCTAAAACTTCACCCAGAAACCCTTGTGCAGCAGCCACTAGCACAGCTGGCTTCTTTACGTCACCTAAGAGTATCTGTAATCCCCCTGTGAGGAACTCGGCAGAGAAAGGGAAGCTTTGCTCCAGGCCTGGTTTCTGGGATTCTTCTTCTCCATCCAAGAGGAATCAGAAAAACACAGACTCCTTGCATGGACTGTCCCATTCCTTCAGCTACAGTCAGGTTCTCTCAGCACAGCTCTCCAGTTGCAATGGATTTTCACTGACTACTCACCTTTTCCTCTCACAGTTTGTCCCGAAGGCCTTGAGGCTTCCTGTGAATTCCCCAATTTTGTCTGCTAGCGTACAGTTGGGGGAGTCAGCATGGAAGTCGTCATTTGGCAGGGTGGGAATATCGTCTTCCACATCATCGCTGGCCATCTCAGCATGGATATCAAACACTTGGTCGCTCTTCTTAAATTTATCCAACAGGGCTGACACTGACTGTGGAACAAGAGGGTGCCCAGTGGAAAACTCACAGGACATCAGTGGCTGTACAGAGTAACATCCCACTGCCCTCTCTATCTTGGGCATCTCTTTGGGGGAGATGCAGCAGGGAGAATACAGCTCAAGTATCCCACCCTAACCAGAGCCAACAAACATACCTCATCATGGGATTCAGCATCCCACTGCGTAAACTGGAAACCAGCCAAGGAAGAGCAGATGGGGCGTTTTTCAACACACTGCGCTAGCAGGGCTAGACACAAGGAGAGCAAAAAGGAGAAATTAGAAATAGAATAAAGCAACTGGCAGCTAAAACAAGTTCCAGATGTTAAAACATTCTTAAAACATTCTTAAAGCCTCACATGCAGGCAGCTCTTCTTGAAGGTACAGTAGAGGCCTCACTGCGAAAGCACTTGGTCTCATCTCTTAGCAGAAGGGGAGAGTTCAATTGCTACCCTAACTCAAGGGTGGGCATAGCACTGGGAATCTTGTCACAGCAGTAGGGTTTGGTAGCGTGGACAGGCTTAAAGCACTTTAAAAAGGTCAGCCCTCAGTACGGAGCAAACTCAACTGCTGCGCGGCTCAGACCACGTATACATGCTACATGACAGACCTGCCAGAGTTTAAGCTACATGGAATGATCTAAAACCTACGAGAAAGCAGGAAAGAGGTTCCTGCTTTCTCAACAGCAAGTCTCAATTTGAGCAGGATCAGAGCAACAGTGACAAAGGGTAGCTGAGAAAGAAAAACCAAGCAGTGAATAAAAGCATAACTCAAGCTGGTTGAAGACTAAATGGAGCACACCTGGGAGGTTAAAAAGGATAGAAAGGTCTGGATAGGCCTATCGTTTAGTGGTTACTGGCACTCACGCTTTAAATCCGTCACTTTCACAGGAGCAGAGTTTGGCAGTGCAAGTGTCTCAGAAGACGGGAGAGGCACAATTTTCGAATCAAAGAGGAGCTCACTATGGCAGCCGTGGGTACGCAGACCAGTGAGGAAAATGCCAGCTGTGCTGCATTCATCAAAAGATGCTGCCGTTTTCTGGAACATGGGATCAACCTACAGGCATGGAATCAAGCACAGAATCAAGCAGACGGATGGGGTGCGCTGGTCTCTGCAGGAGACTTTAAGCATAGCCTTGAAGGGAGCAACACCCATGCATCTTTTTCAGCTAGCAGAGAGCTCTCACAGCTGCCTCACGCAGGAGGGATATACGCAACCAGGAACAACCTTGCTCTAACAGCCCAATTCACAGACATAGGTGTGAATGCTAGAGCCCAAAAGAGGCTGCCATGATGAAGGGAAAAAAAAAGAGATGAGGAGTGTCTCCTTTCTTTCACAAGAATGCAGCTGCTACATCAGCCCCTTCACCCACCTCAGATCTGCGATGAGCCTCTGACATGTTGATGTTATTCAAGTTCTGTTCAATGGTTTTGAACGTATGCTTTTTCTTTGTCTGAACTCTCTTGCCAGTCTCAGGAGATGCAGTGCTTTCTCCTAAAAGGAAAATTAGAAGAAGTTTCATTTAGAAAAGTTGCTAAAATACCCTAGAGCTGAGAGATGCCACAACTTAAAACTTTTACTTCAGTTTGTACAGCCAAACACATGCACAAAAAAACAGTAGGCATGAAATTACCCAACTGGGTATCTGTTAGCATGAACCACCAATTTTTCATCGGCTGGATGCAGCACTTCCTTTCATCTTCTCTATTTTTTTGTAGGAGTGCATTTTCATTTTGAAGCAAAAGACAGCAGGGAGTGGGGCACTTCATTCTTAATGCCTCAAATTAGGCCACCTTTGGTTTGCATTCAAATCTAACCGGACTAATTGTTGAATACAGGACTGAACATCAGATTCAGGGTCTCATCTCAGCTCTGTCTGCTTGAGCACCCATGCAAACTAATTTGGTATTTCCCAGCCCTTGAAAAAAATGAAGCTAGCAGGACTCTCCCAGATGGACGAGATGCTTTGAAATGCATAGGTGCTACGTAAGTACATTGACATTGTTCTGCTTGTAGGTGGAACCAGGAACACCTTAACAGAAATCGAGCCAATGGCACACCTCCTTCTTGGCTGTCTGCATCCTTTGTAGGTGCCGAGTCCTTGCCCAAGCCTCCAAGAACTTTGTATGCATCTGCATGGACTGCATCCACTCGCACTGCATAAATCTTCGCACTGGCATCGAGGGTGCCAGCTGCTATCTGGTGACAGAAGGAACATAGCATGCAATTTTTAAGAGTTAGAAAGGAACAAGTCACATTCAGAAGATGCAAACACAGAAGACGAGCTGCGGACCTGGACCTGAATTTCTCAGGGATGCTCACAGTGTTTTACCAGCAAAACTGAACAACTGGAAAAGGAATTATCCTGAAACCTATCAGAGACCTACTGGCACAGCAGGAGTCAAGATATGTCTTCCCAGGCAGAGCCTACAGTTTGTTTTATCAAGGCTCTTGGAAGGGATCACACAGAAGAATACCTGCCAAGATTAAGCAACAGTGGGTGAAGATTTGCATCTGCATTTGCATCTGCAGAGAGACTGCTCTCCTCCAGCTCTTGTGCCTTCTTTTGAGACACCCTCTTGTGTCATTCTATTTTACCCACGTAACAAAATCAAAAGGAGGAAGGCACAGGAAACGCTGAGTGTCCTTTTCAGATCACAGACCCACCCAGGAAGGTGAAGGGCAGCCTACTCAAAACCCACACACCTTTTCCTGTCCCCGACCTAGTTTCCTCACCTTTAAGACCACTAGCTCAGATTCCTAGAGGCCACGCTTGAAAGCCCTGCTGTTTGTTCATCCAGGAATTCACCTCTCCCTCCTAACATCAACAAACTATTATAGCTAGTAGGTCTTTGCCCTGACAAGTTCTTATTTTGATCCGTCCCTGATATCTGCTAGACTTAGTCACACAAACTTACTTTCTTTTTATAGCCTTGTTCTGTTACTGGCTATAACATGCAATATTTACTTCAGAAGTCTCACAAGTCTTATTTTTAAAGAAGCCCTTGTTTTGAAGGAATGTAACAGAGAGGAGAATTTAGCTTTTAATTTCTGTAGTACAAAGGAATTCAATACTATAAATTTATACTAAAAGTTACTGTGCTGCCTCTACCAGATGTTTTTACTAAAAGTAAAGGTACCTTCAGTCTGCTGCAGGCTTATTTGAGGCTTGGCATTTATGAAACCTTTTGTTAAGTGCAAGTCAGAGTCAAAACACTGCAGCAACCTGGCAGCAACTTCTCTCACCTTGAAGTTGGTCAGTTCAGAATCCTTCTGTTTCAGTATCTCTGTCATGTAGTCTATCAGGTGTAAGCCAAATGCATTCTTGGTAGTGATTTTCTGAAAGAAAGCACAGCTGAGAGTGGATACCTGGAAAATGACATCTGCCACTCTGAGGGCCACTCTCCTCTGGGGGTATTTACAGCCCAAACTACTGTCCTCCGGGGGTATTTACAGCCAAGGGCATTGCTCTATGTCACACCTGACTTGATCCTGCTTGAAAGGCAATAAAGGAGGTCTAAAGAGTTGCCTTGCAAGGGTGACACGGCCAGCTGTTAGCTCAGGGGGCTGGCAAGAGGAATAACTGAGGCAACGTGCGGCTGGGTGCCAGGGCTCCAAGCTGCCCCTTGCCGCCCTCCCGCAACCTCCGCTCGGCCGAGGCAGGCTGCCAGGGGACCCAGCGACGCGGGGGGGGGCGGGGGGGGACTCACGTTCTCGGTGGAGAGCTTGATGCAGGTGGAGTAGTGCTCCGAGATCTGCGTGTTCGTCCACTGCGGGACGGCCGGCAGCGACGTGTCCACCTGCCTGAGGGGAGACACGGGGCACGCTGGGCGGGGGGGAGCCCGGGCCTCGCCCCCCGCCGCCCCCGGGCACCCAGGCCCCGCTGTCCTCCCCCCCCCACCCCAGCCCGGCCCTACCTACCTGGGTACCGGGGAGACGAGGCCCAGCGGCGAGTCGGTGCTGCCGAGCTGCAGGTCGGTGGCCCGCGAGCGCCGCCGCTGCCTCCTCTCGCGCTCATCGTCGTTGCCGGGGCAAGCGGCCAACGTGGGGGTGCCCGAAGCGCCCAGGGGCCGCGGCGCGGGGGACTCGGCGGCGGCACGGCGACCACCACCGCCGCCGCCACAGCGGGGGGTGCCGGGGCCGCCGCTCATCTTGGCCGCGCACCGGGTCGCCTCAGGGCCGCTACCGCCGCCGCCGCCGCCGTCGCCGCCGGCCTCCCGCCCCCCCTCCCGGCCAATCAGCGCGCAGCACCCGAGCTCACCGCCAATCAGCGCGCGGCTCACCGGCGGGCCCGCCAATCAGCGCGCGGCTCTTCTCCCTCCCTCCCCCTCCCCCCTTTTTCCTCACGCAGCGCCGCGGCCGCCCGGTTTGAATCGCCGCGCGCGCGGCCACTGCGCACGCGCCGCGCGTAACGGCCGTGGGGCGGGGCCGGGTCCGCGCTGAGGGGCGGCGGCGGCGGCGGCGGCGGCGGCCGGGGGGGCACCGAGCCGGTGCCCCGGCGAGTCCCCTCCCACCCCGGGGGGTCAGCGGAGTGCTTGGGCCCCGCGGCTGTGGAGGCCGCCCCTGCGCAGCGCTCGCCAGGCCCGAGCGCCCCCGGGAGCAGGGAGGGCGGTCCGGCAGAGCCCGCCGAGCTGAGGTACTGGTGCCCCCCCACCCCCGCCTTTACTCAGCCTTTACCGTTCGCCCCTCTCCCCAAACCCTCCGTTTGGCCCCCAGGGCCTCCGCCTGTGTAGCGGGGCCCCGCGAGGCAGCCCGTGCGGGGCTTCGCTGTGCTCTCAAGAGGCTCCGGACACCCCCGGGTACCACTCGGGGCTTCCTTCCATGCTCTGCGTTATCACTTGGGCGCCCCAGAGTGCCTTGGTGCGCCTTGTGTGAGCCCCAGGGTGCCGGTGTGCCTTGCCAGGCACCCCCAGGGCTTCTGCGTGCCCTGCTGTGCCTTCCTGCGTGCCCCCAGGGGCCTCGGCATGGTTTGGTTTCCCCTGCGGTTATTAGCAGGGAAGGTTTGTTAAGAGAAGTTGTTGCCCCTCGAATCTCATTTTTCCCAACAGAGATGTGTCCTCATACAGCAGCACTTTCAGCAAAAGCAAGTTGCTGGCTGATGCCTTCCATCTTCGGGGGCCTGGTGCACCCAAGCTTGTTGGTCCTGCTTGCAGCTCAGTGCTCAGACTAGAGGCACTGGGGCTAGAGGCCCCAGTGGCCCCCACTTTCATGTCCCTGGCCCCCTCCCATTAATTCTATACAAAGATGACTGGGAATGAGGATTGTGTGCCTGAGGAAGGGCTGCAGGTTGGGGGAAATGAAGCTGTGTGTGTTTTTGTTTTGTTTTGGGTTTTTTAGTGTGTTCTGCATGGCAGAAGCATCAACAAAAGGTCAGCAAGATTTCCCAAACCTGTGCCTGCCTTCACCTTCATCCTGCCCTTGTAGTCGATGGGAAGAGCAGCCTGCTTTCCAGTGCCACTGCCCTACCAAGAAGCTTTTCTGGCCCTGCTGGGCTGGTGTTTCCAGCCATCGCCGACCCGGAGAGGGGTAAAGTAGCAGCTGCCCCAGCACTTTTGCGGGGATTTAGGTACTGGGGACTGCCACATTGCTGCAGTTTGGCATCTTGATTTCTTCCCAATGGCAAAGTGGTGTTCCAGCCTGAACCACTGGGTGGGGCAGGAGGAAAAGATGTGCTTTGATCTCTGCTGCCTTAGTCGGGAGCAGCATCCCAGAAAGGACTGCCCTTCCCCTCTGAGGCCAGCCCTGGTGGCAGTCTCCCGTTCCCTAAACAGAGCTGCTGAGGAGTTGCACTGCAATTAGCCTGTGTCTGCAGCAACTCCAAACAGCCCGAACACTGCAAAAGGATAAACTTGTGGGGACTAGCGTCTGCTTGAAAGCAAGGCTCTAGCACCTAAAGGGGCAAGGGCTCTTGTAAGAGCAGCAAGTCCAAGAGACTAAGTGACTTGTGTGAGTTACAAGGGACAAAAGCCCTGTGGAGACTTTTTGTCCCCACACAAATTGCTTATGCTCTGGATTGAGGAGGTCTGGCCTCTTCCCTTGACTGTTCTGGTTGGGTCAGACTAACGTGGACATGCTGTAAAAGCTGGGTAATGCTTTTGGTAATGTGTCTTCCTTTCCTGTGAGTAAAGGCCTCGTAGCGAAGCTTTTAATGGCTGTTGTAAACAAATCAATACCTCAAGCTATACATCTGAAATGAAAGAGGCTGAAGGAGCTATGAGGGTTTTTAATGTTCTAATAAATTATTATTCCTGCTGTGGCAGTAGCAACGTGTGGAGCATTTGATTATCCTTAGCCATTGGTGATGCTGGCGAGGACAGAAATATTCATGCTCTTTGTTTAACTGGAAATTAAGAGAATGCATCATTTGCTGACAAGAACTTTTACAAATGACAGCTGTCCCTTTGATCAGCTCCCAGACTAATAAATCCGTGGCAGTAACCAGTAACTTGGGAAATTTGATTTATGTCTCACACCTGCCAGTAGGTGTTTGCTGGGGGATGTTTTGTGTGGTTCCTGAAAAATCCCCCAGTAGGTGGAGGTATGCTGCATTCTTTCACTTGTGGAGGGATGCTGGGGGCTCTTACAAGGTTTGCTATGTGAGCTGGTAAAAATGACTTATGAGGGAAAGCCGGCTGTCCACCCACCAGACAGCAATTGCCTGCTGCTCTCCTGGTAGTTTTCCACCCACTTGTCTACGCCATGCCAGAGCTGTAGGCAGCTTCGGGCTGGCCCCAAACAGGGAATGTTTTCTCATGCAGGCAAGTGTTGGACAGGGGGCAGAAAGTTTGAGGGATTAGGAAAAGAGTAGGAAGGAGAGCGCTCCTGTTTGACTGTTGCAGCTGCCACAACAGACTTGAAACCTCATCAGTCACGTCCACAGGGCTGCTGAATTGCTCGGCCGGTCCCAGGGGTGGGATGCGCTGACCGCTCCGAACCCACAACACGTGTAGCTTAGCAACGGGGATCTTCCTGAGCTGTCAGGCTAAAAATAGAGCTGGGGAGCCTTGAACTCACAGGCTTCTGGGGTTACTGGAACTGCTACCCCCAGTGTGCCAGCTGGCCTGCGAGCGTCAAACCTTGGCTTCGCTCAGTGGGTGCTCGTCCACAGTGACGGGGCTGCAAATCCAACTGACTGGGCTTGGTTTCAGCATGGGTCTAGGGCATTTCCATATGGACCCATCTCAAATGGTCCCAAACATCCAGTGACTGTGGACATGCTACAGTGGTTAAGACAGTTGAAAGTGCATAGGGAGGGTCTCCTTTTGTTGCACTGCCTCACGCCTGCATAAATGACCCAAAACCTAAAGATTATCTGGTGATTTCCACGTGCCACAACAGATAGTCCGGGAGCATTTATTAACCCACTGGTGCTATTCTTATGCAAACAAGTGTAGCTCATCTCAGTAATAAAAAGTGATTTAATATCTGCCTTGGCTGCTGATAGCGACTTGGAAGGCTCTTGTTTTTGATTTTCAGCGCAGATCCCTTTTGCAGATAGACGCCCTAGACCCAGCCTCATTGTTATGTTTTTCCAGAACACACTGTCTGCTTTCAGCCTGGTTTGTTGGTGCAAAGCCACCTTCTGCTGTGCTTGTGTTTTTGGGGCGCAAGGAAGACTTTTAAACCTCAGAAGAGGTAGTGGAAAAGGGTTCAATTTCTTGAAGAAGATCTCATTGGGAAGGCCCGTTCCTGAGCAGCCTTCCTCTGTGCTTGCTCAGGGCTACATCTGAAAAGGCGCGAGCAGAGGAGCATAGCTGTGACTTTTGCCAGTGCCTGTCCCAAGGGAGGACTTGAGGTACAAAACGTTAGTGGGATACAAACTACGTGATTGCTGTGGTTCAAGAGGTTCAAATCCTTGTATTTAAGCTGTACCCAAACCCACCCCATCAGTGCAGCCTGTTCCTGCCTCCATGCAGCCAGCCTGGGCACAGGGCTCTGGGCTCCTTACACCTCCTCTTCCCTCCTCTCACTATCCTCGATGTCCCTCTCGTCCGCCTCTGCTTTCTGCTGATTTGGATATAGCACAATTTGCACTAGCACAGCCTGAACTTTGTTACCTCGGACTTCTTAGTGTGACTCCAGGCAGGAGGATCCTGGGAAAAGCCAGTGTATGAAGGATGCTCTGAAAAGGGTTACAGCCTACCTCTCATTTTTATCACCAGGTGAAGTATTTGTGCTATAAAATCCCAGATTCCACAGCTCCAGTAACAGCTGTAAAATCAAATGTAAAAATAACCCCTCGAGTGCAGCAATGTATAAATCATCTGTAGCACCGATATAGCACAGGCTCGTACTTTCAGCTGAGGAAAAGCCCTCAAGGTCCCAGAGAAGCAATCAAGTCCGGGTCTAAAGCAGATGAGAGAGGTGACCAGTGCTGTACAGTCTCCGAGGCTGTGGGGGAAGGCAGCAGCGAGGAGGAGGCAGCACAGCCGTGTTGGCAAGGTACGTTGTTAGAGATCGAGCTGCTGCCCAGCTCGGATCTGGCTGTACCCACGTGCATCTCGCATTGTTCCTGGCAATGTTCCCTTATGATCGAAGAGGGGGAAACAAGCAGACTGGTCCGGACACAACCACCAGCCTGCAGCCCTCGAATTGCAGTTAGCAAAGACTGCTAACTGGTTTGCAACCTGGACTTTTACAGTTGTCACCAACTGCTGCATCCTCTGAACTTCTGTGGGAGGAGGAGGAGACGGTTTGCAGCATGGGATGCCTTGCTTTGCTGCACTTCTCAGCTTGCACAGAGCATGGACCTGGTCCTCAGGGAGTTTATCTTCAGAGAGCATCTCAGACCAGAGCTGTTCATGCAGCTGACCGCATCCAAAATGTATTGCTTCCATGGGCTCTTTCCCCTGGGCATGCCATGTGACTCAGATGTCCCTGGAGGTGTCCCGGTGTGCCTCTGCTGCCACTTTATGGCCTTTTTGCACAGCTGACCAGATATTAGTGTGGATAATGTCTGCTGCCGGTGTCCATTTGGGTGTCAGAGCGATCCTTCAGCCCGTGGTGCTGGGGGGAGAGGTTGTGACTCTGATAACGTTAGTGCTATAACAAGTCTTTAAGACAGCTCCATCTAATTGAGACTCTGCTGGCTGGAGGGTGAAGTTGGAGGGTTATCACTGCGCAGGGTTCAGATGTTCATATCAATCCCGTCCTTCACAGAGAAGGATTTCTTGGCAAAGGGCAGCAGTACCGGCTTGGGGGCTGTGTTGATTTTTAAAGTCATGTGCAATTTTTGTCTTCCTTTGTGAAGGCCATCAGAAGCATCAACCAAGGAAGACAGCTCCTCTTTGAGGTATGGATTCCTAAATGCTTCAATTTAAATGCAAATTTGCAGCCCATTTGATTATGCCCTGAATCAGAGAGGCTTTTGGATTGTGAACAGCTTGTAATAATCAACTGCACATCCCGCAATACAGATATTATCTGCTCTTCAGCTAGCGTAGCTGTATGCCACTTTGCAGAAAGCAAGAGTGATTCAGAACAACTCTCCTTTTCCCTTTTTCTCCTTTCACCTCTGCTTAAATTGCTCTCATTACTCCCTGAAATCTTGTTGGTTGTGCTTCAATCAATGTGGACAGCACAATCTGGTTTGCAATAACAGCAATATGTTTCTGGAGACGTTTGGCATGGCAAGGCTCCTCTGAGCCTGAGCTATTGCTATTCAGAATGACTGAGGCTTCAGGAAGGACCTGTATTTCTTCTTGACACCTTGGTCTTTTGTAACCACAGTGTAGTTTTTTAGGAAGCTTACAGCTGTTTATATGAAAAGGAACAGGAGAAAGTGGGATCAGCGTGGCCTGGTCCTGGTGAGGATGGTTTGGTGGGAATCTAGTGGGGGAGATCCTCCAGGCTCGCCTGGGCAAGGTCCTGAGCAACCTGATCCTGTGTAGCATCAGCCTTGCGCTGCTCCGGGTTAGAGCGGGACCTCCTAGACCCTTCTGTGACACACTTCCCCGCCTGTCAAATTGCTCAAATTAATAATATTGGCTTAATCAGACCCATTAGCATCATCATCACACTTAACCATCCTTAGCAATAATTATTCTCACCCTCTCCCCTCCCCTCCTTAGGAGCTTGCATCTCACCGACGCAGAGGAAAGTCATTTTAATGTGGTTACTTGGCTGCCCCACACGCACCCAAAACATCAAAACTGCTCTTAATCCTCATTTCACACTTGCAATCGGATCAGGTTGATTTTTTTATATCGCCTCTGCCAGTTTTCAAGTCTTTCATTAGCTAATGCTTGACTCATTTAGTTCAGTAATAAAGAGTAATTGCTTGCCTAAACAGCGAGGCTATGGTGGAGCGGTGTCTGCAATTCTCCATCGAGCAGCCCCGTTTGTGGCAGGGAAGCAAAAATCCACCGCAATCAGCCCAGAAATTAAACTGGGGAGTCCACGAAGTCTTGTGAAGAATGCAAAGAGGCTACTTCCCTTTAGGTTTTAAACTAAAGTTGTTTCTCTTTCAGGTGTTACTTTATCATAACGATCCAACGGACCATTTGGTGCCATGGAAACCCCAGTTTACACACTGGTGCATTGCTACAACCAATTAACTATCCTTAATTTTCATTTTCTGGGGTTATTTTTGACTTGTGTATTAAGCAAGCATTTATGCAAAGCACGGTGGAATCCATAAATGCTAATTAAGCTAACTCATGCCTTTGCCATAGCAAATAATCAGATTGATGGGTTCATTGAAATCTGCCAAAACTCTCTGCGGTGGCTGAGGAAAGCTATAAAAAGACACAACCACACAGGTGAAAATCAGCCACGTTTTTGTCCCTGTCCCCCTTGGTCCGAACATGCTTGGTTCTCCTTCCACCCGCTGCGTCTTGGCTTGACCCCTTCGTTCACAGCCTGACACGCAGCCAGGCTTGGCCCCGCTTGGAAAACCAGTGAGTTTTGCTAATATTTAAGAGCACGCAATCGGCCCTTCGGAGGGGACACACAGTGGATGGCGTAACTGCGTTTTGTCTGCTGTGCAAGGGTATGGTGGCATGCAATGAGTAGCATCGGCCTCTGCTAGGCAAGGTAGATGCTGGCTGTTAGAGAAGAGCTGTGCAGTACTTTGCCAGGCTGGGAATAACCCCTTTTTAAGTTTCCTCCCCTTCTTTGTAAAACAACTACCTTGAATTCCCCAAACCCTGGCTCAAACCAAGATAATTCTTGTTTTTAGTGGTTTTCACATGCAACTGTGGGTTCAGTCTGAATCCCAGGGAGTTGATTTCCTCTATAAATCACCCTTCCCAGGGCCTGGAGCCACGAGAGCCTTGCCACAGGTTTCAGCGACAGCAAACGCTCTCCAGGCTTGGTGTTCACTTTGCAAAGGGAAGAAATGTGTAAACAGGGACAGATTGGGCTACAACGATTTCTGATTCGCCTGTCCAATTTCTGGAGCCGATCGCTTTGGCAGATGAGCGTTTTTTACAGCCAGCTCCCATAAGCACGCTCCCACACTTTGCTCTAGCAGGCACATTTAAGAACCGCTACCAACCCTTCCGGCAACGGTTGATGTTGATAAATAAAAGGACCTCTCATTCGGATTTGATGTGCTGAACTGCACGGAGATGTTGGGATCTGCTGGCAAGCTCCTGCCGTGGGGAAGCTGAGCTGGGAGCAGATGCCTGCACACAGCACAGCAGAGCAGCAGCGGGTGCCACCATTTATTCCCCTTCTCCCTTTCACATAGTAAAAAATGACCTGTGAAAATAAATAAACCAGCCTTAATAGGCAAGTGGGACAGGGCCTTTGGCAGCAATGCTGATCAGCTGTGCCTCAGTGCTGCTCCTCTAATTAAAAACTGCAAATTACAGTTGGCTGCAGCTGATTGCAAGGCCTGCCTGCTTTGGGGGCTTTGCTCCTGTGGGGGAAGCAGGGCTGATTGCTAATTAGGGCTATGCTTTCCCCTCTCGTTAGGGCTGTGAGGCCTGTGCAAGGCATCCCCTTGGATGGTTGGATTTTGAGGATTATCCTGCTGCGGTCTGGGGAGCTTGAGCACACCCCTTGCACTGGGTTTCCCCTGAAACCCGCTGCCTGCGTCATGACCCTCCTTTTGCCTAATTTTGGACCTGTCCCATCTGCCCCCTTCTCCTCCCGTCCTCGCCGTAGCCGCATTAACTGGCTGCTGACTGGGTGTCCCTCAAGAAATGTTTATTTAGCAAAATCCACCTCGACTTACCGGTAGGCAAGCCCGACCGTCAGAGCGAGACCGCTCGGGGTGGGAGGGCTGCGCTTCTTTGGATGGAGATGCTGCTAGGGGAATAACTCTTATTAGCTGTCCCGCGAACCGAACGCCACAAACTAAATTGAAAATGCAAGTGCTCAGGGTGCTGCGTTTGTTACTGAGCTGGAGACGGGCTTTGGGGCAGCATTGAGTGACTAGCGGGTTACAGATTATTTGAGCCTGAAAAGCCTTTTTTTTTTTTTTTTTTTAATGGTGAGCAGAAACTAGGAGCTCCTTTTTGGCAAAACTGTCTGATTTTTTTTTTTATTTATTTATTTGGGGGGTGGGGGGAAGCAGGACCTAAGCTGGCTTTTGCTGTTTTTATTCTGCACCAGGGAGGGATTGAAACCGGGGCGTTAATGTTGCACTTCCGAGCAACCGGGTGGACCTCAAGGTTTATATGGAAATGGGGATTTGCTGCTCCTTGGTCTGTGCTCCTGGTGGGGAAGAGCGATCCCAAAATGCTAGGAAGCAAACCTGAGGTTTTTATCAGTCTCATGGGGAGAGGAGATAGCTTTGGGCTGGGATTTGGGTTTTGGAGCCCCTTTCCCTGCCTTCTGCAGCATTTTTTTGGCTTGTTTGAGCTGGGTTTGCCCTGCCACTGCTGTGCACGGTGCTCGGTGCGTGTCTGGTTATTTCAGCGTATCGTGATGGGGCGCTCGTGGCTCCCCGCGGCGACAGTGGTTATTTTGCATTTCAGAGAGCCAGAAAAGAGACAAAGAAACTGCCTGGCTTTGCAAGCACATTTCTAATCAGAGATCTGAAAGCAAAGCAGGGAAACAGGCTTCAGAAAGCTGGAAAAAGCCTCTGCGTTACAGCTGGCAGCTTGACACTTAGAGGGAGGAAAAAAAAAACTCTGGAGAAGAGGTTATTTATTTATTTCTTTTTCACCTGCTGATTTCTGGAGGCTGCTGCAAACCCTGGAGCGCGCATGAGCGTTGCGGCGCGTGCACGAAGTGCGGGGCAGTTTGCAACCCCATGTTGTCCCAGTGGCCAGGGCTGCTCCTAACCGATGGCATGGGGCAGGATTTGGGGTAAAAACGACCACAATCATTCTCACCAATCCCACTTCACGGCACTTTTGTTGCTCTCACATCAATCTGTTGGCCTGTTCATTTGGTTTCTGCTGGAGTCGTTGCTTAACTGCGTGTTTTTAATCTCCAAACGCCGTCGCGGCTGGGGATATATTTAATGATGGTGTCGTCCGACAGCTTGAGAAGCTGAAAAAGTCATCGCTGTTTTACTTGCAGAAATCGCTGCAGGCTTGAAGAGCAGAGATGTTTGGCTTTAAAGCAAGCGAGCCCTTTCCTTGCCCTGTGCAAATCTGTCAGGCATCTCTCCAGCGTCTCTGTCTCGCAGAAGACCTTTTCAGAAGGCTGATTTCCACCCCGAGGAGGGAGAGATGGTGCCGGCGGCTCCTGATACAACGGCCACAGCGATCTCACCCTGGCCACTGCTGAGCACAGAGGGCCAAACCTTCAATCCAAGCTATATCCAGTGAAAAATCTAGGTTCACAACTTCCTTCATCTTAGTAGAATTTGTCATGCTGAAACAACTCACGTGCTTTAAAAAAATAAAAATAACAAAGCACAAACCCTTGTGATTTTGTTCCCAACAAGCCAAGTTTGCACACCTTTCCCCCTGCCCTTTTGAGTGTATGTTCATAAGACCAAAGGAGCCCTTTCACCGCTCGCTGAAGGATCCCAAGGGTTTTCTGGGGAAGCAAAGTCCCAATACCTAATAAAAAGGTATTGGCTCCCTACAACGATGCCTTTATTTCTCAGTGAGCTGTTAGCTTTCCTGAAGTGGAAATCCACCGCTGGACGCACAGCACAATTCCTGATCCATCTGCAACAACCCCGATTTGGGATAGCCGGAGCGATTCAAAACCTTCTGAAGCAAAGGGGTCCTGCTTGGTGCGAATGGCCCCAGTGAAACCACATCACAGCAACTAAAATATTAAATATACCCATATACATGTCATAAACTTACAGCTTTAGACAAAAGGGGATGAAAAGAGAGACATTTCTCAGAAAACAAAATCCAGAAAGCAGAAGCGATTCTTCTTTTGGCACACCACTGAGTAAAAATTTCTGCAAAACCTCCATAACCCATCAAACATTTCATGTTGGCAAAACTCAGTTTTCTGAAGGAAAACTGCTGCACCTGTTTCTGAGCAGCTCTCACTGTTTCGGGGTTGTGAAACATGTATTTTGGTATAGTCTCTTCTCCTCCAGACCTCCCCAGGCTTCCAAAACCTATGCAAAATCCACCGCTTTGGGCCCTTTAGGAAATGACTGAGATTTTTTTTTGGCACATACGACTGCTAGATAACAACCAAAAATCTGAGTTGCAACCAAAACCCTGTCCCTGGCTTCTGCGGTCCCCACAGAAAACTTGCATTGTGGCCCCCAAATTTCTAAAGGATATTTTCCACTGGATTATGCCCATGTGGATATCCAGCCAGGAGTGACGGGGAGGACAAAAAAGCTTGGCCAGCAAAACCTTCCTTGTGTTCAGAGAAGATCCATGAGGGAGCACACCAAAATTAATCCAAAGGGGGATTTTTTTGGCTCTCGGGCTGCCCACTGTTGTCAGTGCAGCGAGAGACGGGAAAACGGCACGGAGACACGAACCAGGGCGATGGCGCTGGGAGGGAGAAGGGACGGGGACCGCTTAGGTGAGCGTGTTTGAGTAGAAGCTGAAGCTTTCGGAGACGGTTTTGGAGTCGCTGCGAGAGGAGCCATTGGAGGTCATGTCCACGGAGAGGCGCTTGGCCTTGCTACCCTCGTCGAGCTCATCGTCGGCCACGCCGACCGCCAAGGAGACGGTGGTCTCCACCCGGCTCGCCTTGTAGGTGCTGCTCTGTGTCTGCAGGTACCTGGCCGACTTCATTTCCAGGCCCTCGTACTCACCAGCACTGATGAAGGGGCACCACCGAAACGCGTGCTTGAAGCCCACACGAAACCTGGGGAGAGAGCAGAGGCAAGGAGGGCGATGGTGTGCGCTTGCGGCATTGGCCTCATTGGCCCTTTAAGGGCCAGGGGGTGCATTTTGTTCTGTGCTGCCCAAAAATTGGATAGTGCAACCCCTTTCTGAATGTCTCGCTTGGGTCAAATGTCCCACAGAAGCCAAAGAAAGGTGGCAGGGTTTGCCCCAGTTCTCTGTTGCTTTCTCTGCCCCCCAAAATTGCAATTTCTTACCCAAATTCAGCCTCATTTACAGGCAACAGCTGCTGTGGGGTGAGAGACCCAGGGCTACTGCAAGGAAGCAGGCCAGGAGCAGGAAGCTTGAGCTAAGCACCACTAAACGTGAGAAGGTGCTACTTTTTACTACCAGGGCAGAAAAAAGCAAACCCCCCAGTTTGGAGTGGGGTCTGCTTGGATACCTGCCCTCAGATCCCACATGGGCTGTAGGAAAGGTCTACCCGGATGAGTCTGATATAGCCCTGTATCTGCTGGAGGATGGGACAGAGCCATGCTGGAAAAGCTTCTGTAACTGCATTTAACTTTGTGCGCAGGGCTATTTTGGGGCTTTTGGGGCTTTGTTTGCACCTGCAGCTCCAAAAGTAGGAGAGACAGGGGTAAAGAAGCCAAGCCAGCAGCTTGAGCAGTATTGTGAGGAGCTGTTCCCCCTAAGCTGTTCCCCCTTTTCTCACTCGTTTTGCCACCTCTCGGATGTCTCCTCCTCCCTGGTCTACTGGGCCGAGTCGCTGCTGAAGGGAGCTCGTAACCCACCTGTCATTGAGGCAGCAGTAGATGATGGGGTTGTACATGGTGGAGCTCATGGCCAGCCACATGATAGCCAAGTAGATCTGCTGGATGAACTTCTGCAGGTACCACTCGGGGTTGAAGTACTGCAGAGTGAAGTAGATGTGGTAGGGCAGCCAGCAGAGCGCAAACGTGCACACCACGATGATCATCATCTTCACCACCTGCAAGGAAAAGAGCAGGCAGGGAAGCTGAGTTGCCTGGACGCCAGGGAGCACGAGCTCAGTGATGGGGCATCACCCACCAGAGTGGGTGTCCTCCTTGCGCCACACCACAGCTTCAGCTCTGCCTTGGGCACCCGTCCCACCATGACCACGCAGGCAACATCTCGGTTTAACCATGTGCGTTCAGCTGGGGCTGTCTGGAAGACGTTCTCTGCTCCCTTAGCAGCAAGGATGAAATGAGTCCTTACTTCTTCCCACTCTAGATGGATTATTTTTGGCCGTGGTAAGCTGGGATTGGGCATGATGCCTCCTACCGCACTGGAAGCACCTTACCTTCCTCTTGGCTGACACTTGCTCATGGTAGCGGTCAGAGGAGTCGCCGGGTATCTCGCTCGCCCAGAGGGTGATGCCGACCACAGTGTAGGCACATCCGATCACCAGGAGTGGCAGGAAGTAGATCAGGACAGTCATGCAGAAGTGATACCTAAGACAGACCATGGCTGTTGGGTATCCTCTATCGATGAAGTCATTTCCACAAATTGAGCTTGAAAGCAAAGTTTCATGGGGGAAAAGGGAATTTGGCACAACTCTATAATGTGTTACCCAAAGAGCTTGGGGCCATAACCTCTGTGGAGAAAGGACTCCATCCCGTGGTCCCAGCTCAGTCTCTCCCAACCCGCAGCTACCGGCCGTTAGCATCCTGGAGCTCTCCTGGGATGTGATGTAGAGATGAGTGAAAGACAAATGTGCTTGCACTGACCCTACCCTGCATTTTGCAGTGTAGGAGTTGGAGCTGGTCATGGTAGTGCCTTTCTCAAAAGGGGACAAAAGTCAAAACTGAGGACTAGGCAGGGATGGGCATGAGTGAGCTCTTTGTGTTCCCACCACTGAAATGTTTTCTTTTGAAAAGATCTTGCTGGCACGTGCGATGTGTCTAAATTTCTCTGTCAGATTGTGCCCAGGTCCCGCTGGAAAGTTACAGGTGTGTCAATAGTGACCTAAGAAGACTTCACATGCCAGTGCTGAGACTTTTTCTGTGAGGCTTTTTTTAAATAACATTGAGGGTCTCAAGGCAACTATGACCAAAAGGCATTAGTGTCTGACAGCATCGCCAGGCCCCCGTGACACCAAAAATGCCTTCTGTGATGAGACGGTGCACCGCAGTGGTGTCGCACACACCTCCTTCCCATAAGAAACCACACCAAGACTGACGAGCCAGGTCCAGTGCCGTTTGTTGGAGATGCTCCTCCAAGAGCTGGGCAGCTAATCTGGAGAGAGGCCACCTGGATTCAGCCATCTCCAACATGATGCCCCTGGCATGCTCTAGTTACACCCCAAATTATCTTAAAGACAAATGTTCCCTTTCATCTGGTAGCTCTGCAGGAGCAAATGTCTTTTTTTTTTTTCCCCATCGTTTAAAGGATGGGAATATTCAGCTAAAAGGATAAAGGATTTCCCTGCAGGACAAATGCTGGGTCTTGGATGTGCATCGCCCGAGTTGGCCCATTGCAGATTTGGCTGTGCTCGCTGTTGCAAGACCTAACCCCGGCCCCAGTGCCAAAGAGCTCAGCTGGGAACAGCAGAGTGCAACATGCTTGGGGCCAAATTCCACCCCCCCCTTTTTTTTTGCAATTTATTTTCAACCCAGGGGGCCAAGTTATATTTCCTGCCAGTATCAATCTGACCCATTTGTTGGGGCAAACGAGACTGGTCAGAACTCGAAGGGAGGGTTGCTGTTTGCAGGTAAGATGAGACCTGGAGTAAGGATAGGGGCAGGAAGCGAGATAGTTTCCTAAACTCAACAGACGTAGCTGGGAAAGACGGTGAGGTTTTAGGGTCCTTCTGGAGCTTGCTTGGAAGCAATTGGGATTTGCAGGCTGCATTGCACGGCCTGGGTTTGCTCGGTGTAAACTCTCCCCTTGGTGGATTTGGCAGCGTCTTTCGTTCCTGCAAGCACTGTGGGGGAAGAAAAGCTAATTTTGCAAACTCGGCAGCCGGGTCGGTTCTCCAGGCTGGTGTAAAGAGCCATCGGACAGGACCTCCGGGTACCCTTTACGATGGGCATAGATAAGCCTCAAATTGAGCGAGGTAGGTGGGAGTCTGGGGCAAAACTGGCCTGAACTGGAGGCTTATTGGCTGCAAAATGTATTCAGCTCTGATCGAATATGCCAGGTTCGTGCCTGGGGCACATGCAGCGCCACTGGCCAGCCGGTGGGGACGAAGGTGGCCCTGGCCTCGTGCTGCCACACTGTCTCCTCCTTGTTTTGGACCTGCAATCTCATTTGGCCTTCCCTCCCTCCCCGGCACTAATTGCGTTTGCACTGGATTTTTGTAGGGCTGTTTTCCATTTTGCTAATTAGAGAGGCGTCTCGGTGGCTCCGCAATTAGGACTTGGCTGTGGTTCCCACGCAACGCAGGGTCTCAAACCGGCTGCAAAGAGCTGAGGCCGACGGTAGCAGAAATGCCCCCGAGCGCCTGGAGGAGCCGTCGGATAACACAAGACGGACGCAAGTGCTCCGGGTTTTTGGAGCCACCTGGGCATGATGGGGGGCATCATATCGTGGGATTCCCAAAGAGCCCTGGGGCTTTTTTTGAAAAGGGGTCGCTGGCCGGCTCAGGTGCAACCGCAGGGATGATCCAGCTCCCTTCCCCGCGGGGCCGCAGCAAAACTCTCGCGGTGGGTCTGGAAAAAACGGTTTATCCTAGCGGAGCAGCTTTTTCCCTTGCCTGCCGAACTGACTTGGAGCTAATGAGATTGGAACAGATTAGCCATCTATTTTGAAACCAAAAGCGGGCGAGAGAATTGGCAGTTAGCGGTGGCGAGAAGCTGTTGAATTGAACTGACCTGGATTGCTGGGCCCTCTCGTGGCTCCAGCATCTTGCCCGCACGGAGGTCTCTCCTGCTTCCCTATTTTTCCCTATCTCTGGCTGTTTTCACCTCTTTCTCCCCATCCTGGCGTTGCAAACGAGCTGCAGGGAGCATTTCCCCCATTGCCTTCCATAAATAACTGCAGACAGGCTCACAAAAACAAGGAAGAAGGTTTGACAGCGGCCCAGACACCTGTCCTTGCAAAGTTATTTTTGGGTAGTAAAATAATATCCCGAGCTATGCCGGGCTTTATTGTGCAGGCAGCGAGGCTGAGGGACGTGTGAGAGGGATGAAGGGCCGTGCTCCCTCCGTGCAGTGACGGCTCCCGTGCCTTTATCGTCGGTATTTTTGATGGGAACCAGCGTATCCGTGTCCCTGCAGCAGCCACGGGGCTGCATAAAACGTGGCCAAGGGTTAGTGTGGTTCAGGGAGACAATGCAGCACTCGGACCAAGCTGCGTGTTGTTTTCAGTCCCTGCCGGTTGTACAGGGTTCGGCTGTTGCAAGCGCAGTTCGAAAGGTGAAGCTTGCAGATCCCAGATTTCCCTCTGTGCAAGGCTAATAATAACTGCAATTAGCTGGGAACCAGAATGGACTGGATTGCAGTGATTTTTTTTTCTATTCTTTCTTTTCTTTTTTAACCCAGCTGGTACCCAAATAAAGCGTTGGAAGGCACCTCTGGAGGTCGGCTGGTCCAGCCCCCGAGCTGGTCCTGCAACTTGCTGCTGACTGATGAACTCATCTTACCCTCGCCGGGCTCACGCTTGCTGTAAGCCCCTCTCCGCGTGCCCTGGCCCAGCGCGATTTTGTGGATCGTTCCGCGGGAATCGAGATCGCAAATGTCTTTTTTTCCTTTAACGCATGACATTTAAGTCACCGCGTGACAACCTTGCAAGGGAACAGCCGGACGCCCCGACCTCAAAGAGCGAAGCGGCTGCCGGAGCAGCGGGGCCGCCCGGAGCCTTTTGAAACCCCGGAGATAATTAGGTGGCACCTTAATGGGGAGGAAATATATTCCCGCGCTAGCTCCTAGCCACGCATGCGCCTCCTGGTTTTCCCCAGCTGGCAGACGGCGTCAGATGCGGCAAAGACCCGAGTTTGGCTTTTCAGCGGCCAAGTGGATTTTTGCATGTTTGGGCTCGGCGCATCTCTGTGCCTTTCACCTCGCTCCTTTTTCTCCCCTCTGCCAGCACTGTGGCGTTCCCGTCGTGGCTCCCGGCACCCGATTTCCCACCGTCCCACCCCGGCGCGAGGCGCCGACTCACGTTTTCCCGTAGGCGTTGGCGTCGTGCTCCGGCCACGCCACCAGACACACCAGCCGGCCCGGCAGCTCCTCCGTCACCGAGTAGTAGCCTTGGGGGAAGGCTAGCAGGAAAGCCAGGAGCCAGATGACGCCGATGACCACCTTGGTGGCGGTGGCCGAGAGCCGGGGCTGCAGCGGGTGGATGATAGCCATGTACCTGCGGCGGAGCGAGAGCAGATGAGGCTCGAGAAAAAAACGCATGGGCGCAACGCAGACAGCAAAAGGAGGCATTTGCCCTCATGTTTAATGAGTTTTAAGCAAGGTAAATGCTTCAAGGGCAGCAGCAGTCCGCAAATAAAGTCCCTAGGGCTCGGCCGGCAGGGTGCAGCGGCTGCTCAGCCGCCCCTGGTGAAGCCCGTCCTGCACCGGGACGGCTCGAAAGCGGTTTCTCGGTGGATCGCCCTGCTCCGCACGGTGCAAAGAGCATCGAATGACCCATTGCTGCAGGACTCCCCAGGCAAAACACCCTCCTCTAACGCTCAGGCAAGGATTCATCCTCAAGGTTTGAATCCTGCGCGAGATGCTCGTTGACTTTCAGCTCAGCTCTACCGGAAAAGCAGCTTCCCAAACGCAACCGGCAACATCTTTCTCCTGCAAAGACCGAGCTGCATAAAGCAGCAAGGGAGACAAGGCAGCTACGCGAAACCTCCCCCTGGCCTTGACCTCCTCCGGGTCTTAACGCAGCGAACGCGAGAGGGGCCCCGCGCGCGTTGGCAGGAGGACGCCCCGGCAGCCCTAACCTCGCCGCCCTGTGCGTCGTGGCCTCTTCCGCCGCAAGACCCGCCAGCCGTCCTGCGCGAGCTCCAGCCACCCCGAGGCAGGTTGCGTTTCTCCCACCGCAAATCAGGTTCAGCAAAGCTGACAGCAGCCGGCGGGATGAACCGCGCGCGGCTCCTGTTTCCCCTGCTCCCCAGCTTCCTTCAAGCCTCGGGAAGAAGCCCGCTCTCGCGTAACCCAGCAAAACCTGCCCCTTTTGCCTCATCGTGCATCGCCGCCCGTGTGCGTTACCCCCTCCCTGTATCTCACGCGCCGGGGCAGCTTGCAAAAATCCCTTTCCTCCCCGAGGGGAAGCGTTTCCCGAGAAGCATCTCTGAGCCATGACGGTGCTCGGGACCCGGCATCCCCCGGCGGCATCTCCTCCGTGCCGGGCATTGAAAACACATCCTGCACCACCTTTTTGCATTTGTAGGGGCAAAAGCACGGGAAGTTATGTAGAAATACGTGGGAGGCGTGCAGTGGCAGCTCTCCCTCCGCGCCCAGGGGTACCAGCCCTTATCAGCCTGGCGCAGCTAAGCTGCCTGATAATTATCCCCTGCATGTCGCTAATGATGCTCGAATGGGCAGGTCGAGCTCAAGCGGGCAAAGAGCAGAAAACGAGGCCGTTTCAAGGAAAATTGGGCCAACGCTGTTGAAAAAAGTGGCCGGCGAAGGGTCTGGGGCTGCAACCTCGAGCAAGCAAGCTGCTGCCCTGCGGGCTGCGACGCCCCGCTGCAAGAGCTTTGATTTTACGCCTTGGACCTAATTGCTGGCAATGCACCTCGGAGAACGCGCCTGCCCGGTTTAAGGCGCTCTGCAGCCGCAGGAGCCTTGCCTGCCGATGAGACGTGCAAATAAGCGTCGCCGCGATGCAATAAAATGCAACCCGGTCACCGGGAGCCATCGAGTCGCCCGCCGCGGCAGCGTTTGGCGTGGAAACGAGACGCCGAAACAAATACGGCAGCTGCTCCAAGGAGCCGAGGACAAAAAACGCAGCAGCTGGACAGGGTCTTAACAAGATCCCCCCCTCTCCACGCTAGGATGGGAAGAGCTATGGATAAAAACAGCCTAGAATCCCATTTTCGGGCACTTTCCAAGACGCCGGCACTGCGTGACCTCCGAAACGTTCCCTCGGTGATGCTCTGGCTTCGGCCACCCAGCAGGAATAAAAATGGGAATAATGACCATTCCCCCAGCCGGGGCTCTGCCGGGGAAAAAAATGTAATCAGAAGGGTCTGGGCTGCTCAGAGGAGTGGGTTATCGAGCCCATAAACATGCTGGAGATGGATGGAAATGTACCAACGTATCCTGAAAATAATTAGGCCATTATTTCATATTAAAATATTGTCTAATTACCCAATAACTGTACCATGAAGCAGAAAATTGTTCTAATATTTTAATAACCGCTTCCTTTTTGGGTTTTTGGGTTTGTGGTTTTTTTTTTTCCCCCCGTCTAACCCTCCCCGCCTTTTTCCTCCTTTCGATGAGGATGTTTCACGCAAAACGAAACGGGGGCAGCAGAGGAGCTTCGCGGCCTCCTTCGGCCCAGGCGCCGTCTCGCTTGCCGGGGTTTTCACCGCGGGGTTGCAGATGCGTTTCTCGTCCTGCCTTCCCTCTCCCAGCGCCGGCTCCGTCCCTGTGAAATATCTCTAATTTCCATGGCGGGGACTTAGCAGCCAGTCAGCCTTTCTGCGTTTCTCACCCCAAGAGTCGTATATACTTGGGATTTGGGGTTTTTTTTTTACCCCCTTTTTATTTTTTCCTGCCCCCCCACCTTCTGTTGCCTCTTGGCAGCCGCTGAATCGCTCCGCTTGCAGCACGCAGCTCCCGAAGAGCCAGCTGGGCTGCTTTGTCCTTTGGCTCAGTTTCGACCCAAATCGTGTTCGCGGCGCTTTCCCGCTGCGGGGAACGAAAACGCCTCCTTCGGGGCATCTGTCCGTGAGAAACGACCCCTCGGGAGCCGGCGAACGAGTTTTGGGGCTCCTGTTTCGCCCTGCAAACGGCCGCCGCTGCCTGGCACCCTAGTAAAGAGATTTACTTTTCCCGCGCCAGGCGTTGGGCGTTCCCTGTTGAAAACGGCGTTTTTCGTTTTTTTTCTGCTAAGGAAATAATTTCTTGCAGCTCGTTCAGGGCCTCGTTCGGCCTCTTTGGCAGGAGGGGAAGGCTGCTGAAAGCGAGGAAGAGGAGGGCGAGGAAGAGGAGGCGTAACCCCCTCCACGAGGCGTCCCGACCTCACCACCGCAGGATGCGCTGGCTAAAAAAAGAAAAAAAAAAAACCCAAAACCAAAAAGGACTTTGCAAAGGACTTTTTCGTCACCTTTGCTCCCAGCATCGGTTAGTACAGAGCGACCCCGCTTTTCAACCCCAGCCGGGAAAAAAAAAATAAAAAAAATCAAGCTTTCAGGCCATTTCCGCGGTAGGTATCCAGCAGCTCTGCGTGGCTTTTGCAGTGTTTCGAGACCCTTTACTTACAGGGAGCGCAAAACGCTGCTTTAATTACTGCCAATTGGTATGTAGGCAGCTCTGCTCGCAACCTCCCTTTGGGCTCCTTTCGCGCAGCCTTGCTTTTCCCGCTGTTCCAGCCGCATCCCGGCTGCATCCCGGCAGAGCCAGCGCTAACGCGTCGCCCCGCGCGTCAAAGCCAACTGCTTCGAACAGCAGCGGCGCGTTAAGCCAAGATTAAAAAAAAAAAAAAAAAAGAACAGAACCGGAGCTATATTCGGGTGTAAACGACGAGTTAATCTCGCCATGCACCGATGTAATTTGTCCTCGCGGGAGGGTTTCCGTCGGCGCTGAGCCGGCGAGGACGTTGCTGGCGTTCGGCAGCTTTGCCGGTTTGGAGCTCGCCATCAGAAAACCGTTGCTTTTCCCAGGCTATTTTCCTGCTGCGAATAATAAGGGGTTGGGGAGACACGAGCCGGTCTCAGCTGCAGACCGGCAATTTTCGCAGCTGCGGCGGCGGGAGGTTGGCGCGGGTCTGCTGCTTCTCCTGCACCTCCACGCTGGCCTCTCGATGGCTCTTAAAACACCTCATGCGATTTCGCATGTTGCTTCAATAACAGTAAATAGAAATTAAAGCCCGGTTGGCTTTCCCGGCCCCGTGCGCCGGTTTGGCAGCGTTGGGGCTGGCAGAGGTGGGAAAAGGGGGCTCTCGCGGGGCTCAAAGGCAGCAACGTGGCCGAGAAGACGCAGGAGGTTGGTACCATGGCATGTTATTTTTTTAGCTGCTTTTAGCGTAGAAAACTGAAGAAAAAGGAAATTGCTCTGTATTAAATAGCCCGAATGCTGCAGAGTCCAGCTTGACCCCGAGTCGCCTCCAGGGCTCCAACCCTCCTCTTCGGGCACCTGCAGACGCCGCGCTCGCTCCGTCCGGGCAGTTTTCAGCTTAGCCCGGTTGCGTTTCTCAACCTACAGATGATTTTTTTCCCCCCTTTTCCTGCCCGTCAGCCCTGTAAATCATCCAGGATATCTTAACCTCGGGCCGCGTTCCCAGCCGTCCGCCGGCGAGGAGCCTTGTGGCCACGTGCAAGGGGGCCGCCGGCTCGCTAACGGCGCGGGAAACGCGCCGGCGCTGCTGGGAAAGGTGGCGCGGGCCGCCCCGAGACGCAGGATTCGGCCCGGGTCGCTAGTGCCGAGCGAGGTCGCGGGGAGCCCCTCCTGCAGGACGGGACCGCCGTTTCCCTGAGCACCCGGCACCAGCTTCCGCCCTCGACTCCGAAACCGCCCCCCCAATTCAGGGACGAGCTTCTTTTGCCGCAGCGTCGCGGCCAGGAGCCGCCGAAGGAGCGCACGGCCCGCCTTCAAGCGGAGGGACTTTTCCGAACCGCTGGCGCAAAGCCACGGCGGGGTCTGCGAAAAGGGGGAGAGGAAAGGAAAGGAAACGAGGGAGAGGAAAGGAAAAGAGGGAAATTGTTCGCCGAAAGCGCCATCCGAGACAATTTAGGGGAGCAACCTGCCGGCGAAATCTCCGCCGAGCCTTCAGCTTACACGTCCGACCGCTGTGACGGATGGGAACACACGGCACATTCAGCCCCACTTGCCTGTTTTGGCTGAAAGTCAGAACTGCCGCCAGCTTTGATTTCAATCGCGCCCTGGCTCTGGCCGCAGCCCGTTTCGCCGCGTCTACCTGGCCGCGTCGTTCTTACACCGAGTGCTCCTTTCGGCTGCTGGCTCTCCCTGTTCCCGCGCAGCCCCGAGCGGCTTTCGTTGCTCACCAGGACGAACCCTTCCCCTTGGGTTCCTGCAACACGTTTCTGAATTTAATGCATGTAGTTACTGTCCGGTCCCAAATCCAGGAGAATCACAGAATCACAGAATCATTTAGGTTGGATGGGACCTCTGGAGATCATCTAGTCCAACCCCCCTGCTCAAGCAGGGTCCTCTAGAGCATGTTGCCCAGGATCACATCCAGACGGGTTTCGAATATCTCCAGGGAAGAAGACTCCACTACCTCTCTGGGCAACCTGTGCCAGTGCTCTGTCACCCTCACAGGGAAGAAGTTTTTTCTCAGGTTTAGGTGGAACTTCCTGTGTTCCAGTTTCTGCCCATTGCCTCTTGTCCTGTTGCTGGGCACCACGGAGAAGAGGCTGGCCTCATCCTCTTGACACTCCCCCTTCAGATACTTGTACACGTTGATGAGATCACCTCTCAATCTTCTCTTCTCCAGACTGAACAGGCCCAGCTCTCTCAGCCTTTCTTCATAGGAGAGGTGCTCCAGTCCCCTCATCATCTTGGTAGCCCTCCGCTGGACTCTCTCCAGTAGTGCCGTGTCTCTCTTGTACTGGGGAGCCCAGAACTGGACACAGGACTCCAGGTGAGGCCTCCCCAGGGCTGAGGAGAGGGGCAGGATCACCTCCCTCCACCTGCTGCCAACACTCTGCCTAATGCACCCCAGCATACCATTGGCCTTCTTGGCCACAAGGACACACTGCTGGCTCATGCTGACCTTGCTGAGCACCAGCACTCCCAGGTCCTTCTCGGCAGAGCTGCTTTCCAGCAGGTCAGCCCCCAGCCTGTACTGGTGCATGGGATTATTCCTCCCTAGGTGCAGGACCTTGCACTTGCCTTTGTTGAACTTCAGGAGGTTCCTCTCCGCCACCTCTCCAGCCTGTCCAGGTCCCTCTCAATGGCAACACAGCCTTCTGGTGTGTTAGCCTCTCCCCCCAGTTTAGTATCATCATCAAACTTGCTGAGGGTGCACTCTGTCCCTTCATCCGGGTCATCGAGGAATACATTGAACAAGGCTGGGCCCAGTATTGACCCCTGGGGGACACCGCTAGCTACAGGCCTCCAACTAGACTCTGCGCCACTGACCACAACCCTCTGAGCTCTGCCATCTAGCCAGCTCTCAAGCCACCTCCCCATCCACTCATCCAACCCACACTTCCGGAGCTTGCCTATGAGGATGTGATGGGAGGCAGTGTCAAAAGCCTTGCAGAAGTCCAGGGAGACAACACCCACTGCTCTGCCCTCATCTACCCAGCCAGTCATTCCATCAGAGAAGGTTATCAGGTTGGTCAAGCATGATTTCCCTTTGGTGAATCCATGCTGACTACTCCTGATCACCTTCTTGTCCTCCACATGCTTAGTGAGGACGTCCAGGATGAGCTGCCCCATCACCTTTGCGGGGATGGAGGAGAGGCTGACAGGCCTGTACTTTCCTGGCTCCTCCTTCTTGCCCTTTTCGAAGACTGGGGTGACATTGGCTTTCTTCCAGTCCTCAGGCACCTCTCCTGATCTCCAGGACCTTTCAAAGAGGATGGATAGTGGCTTAGTGATAACATCCGCCAGCTCCCTCAGCACTCATGGGTGCATCCCATTAGGGACCATGGATTTGTGGATGTCAAGTTTGGACAAAAGATCTCTAACCCAATCCTCCTCGACCAAGGGAGAGTCTTCCTTTCTCCAGCCTTCCTCTCTTGTCCCCAGGCTCTGGAATTCCCCAGGGCTGGCCTTAGCAGTAAAGACTGAAGCAAAGGCAGCATTCAGTAACTCTGCCTTCTCTGTATCCTTCGTTACCAGGGCACCCGCCCCATTCAGCAGCGGGCCCACATTTTCCCTAGTCTTCCTTTTGCTAGTGATGTATTTGAAGAACCCCTTCTTGTTGTCCTTGACATCCCTTGCCAGATTTCATTCCAAATGGGCCTTAGCCTTCCTTGTTGCATCCCTGCCTACTCTGACAACGTCCCTGTATTCCTCCCAAGTTGCCTGTCCCCTTTTCCACATTCTGTAGACTTCCTTCTTCTGTTGGAGTTTTGTCAGGAGTTCCTTGCTCCTCCATGCAGGTCTCCTGCCCGCTTTGCTCGACTTCTTACTCAGAGGGATGCACTGCTCTTGAGCCTGAAGGAAGTGATGCTTGAATATTAACCAGCTTTCTTGGACCCCTCTTCCTTCTGGGGCCCTACCCCATGAGAGTCCTCCAAGTAGGTCCCTCAAGAGGCCAAAGTTAGCTCTCCTGAAGTCCAGTGTTGCAATCCTACTCATTGCCCTGCTCCCTCCTGGTAGGAGCCCGAACTCCACCATCTCATGGTCACTGCAGCCAAGGCTGCCCCCAACCTTCACATCTCCAACTAGACCTTCTTGGTTTGTTAGTACAAGGTCTAGCATTGCACCTCTCCTTGTTGGCATCTCCACCACCCGAGTCAAGAAGTTATCCTCAGTGCTCTGCAGGAACCTCCTCGACTGTTTGTGCCTAGCTGTGCTGTCTTCCCAGCAGATGTCAGGGTGGTTGAAGTCTCCCATGAGAACCAGGGCCTGTGATCGTGAGGCTACTTCCAGCTGTCGGTAGAAGGCCTCATCGACAACTTCCTCCTGATCAGGTGGCCTGTAGTAAACCCCCACAACAGTGTCACCCATGTTAGCCTGCCCTTTAATCCTTACCCATAGGCTCTCCACTTGCTCTTCATCCACCCCGAGGCAGAGCTCCATACATTCTAGCTGCTCCCTCACATAAAGAGCAACTCCACCACCTCGCCTTCCTGGCCTGTCTTTCCTAAAAAGCACGTAGCCATCCATGACAGCCTTCCAGTCATGTGAACTATCCCACCGTGTCTCTGTAACTGCAATGAGATCATGGCCCTGCAACCGCACACAGACCTCTAACTCTTCCTGTTTATTCCCCATGCTGCGTGCATTGGTGTACAGGCATTTCAGAGAGCCAGTCAAGCATGCAAGCTTCCCAGGAGAGGTGCAAGAGGATCCTCCATAGCCATGTCCCATGCTGTCTCCCCTGGCTGTATGCACCCGCTGGAGGCATCCTGACTTGAGCGGTGTTTTACTGACTCCCCTGCCACTATACCACTCCCCTTCCCCCATCTTGCCTAGTTTAAAGCCCTCCTTACCAGGCTGGCCAATCTGTTGGCAAAGACAGGCCCCGCTTGGTAAGGTGGATCCCATCTCTCCCCATCAGCTGTCCATCTTCCAACAGGGTCCCATGGTCATAGAAACCAAAGCCCTGTTGCCAACACCAGCGGCGCAGCCAGCTGTTAGCTTGGAAAACTCGTCTACTCCTCCTCCCATCCTTTCCCCTCACAGGCAAGATTGAGGAGAAAACGACCTGGGCTCCCAGACCCTTCACCACCATTCCCTTCTCCCAGAGAAGGAGCAGTTTCCCAGCTCTTGGAAATGCTAGTGGAGATGTCGTGCGCTCCTCGCCCGGAGGGGCCCAGGACGGGCATTGCTGCGTTCGCCCTCCCAGCCTCCTACCCCAATGCAAATTTGGGGCCGAAAAACGCATCCAGGCGGAAGGGCCCAGCGAACAGACCTGGGTTAGGGTGGCAGCACCGCTGCAGTGGCCTGCCGTCGGCGACTCCGCTCTCCTCTCCGGTGAGTCCTCGGCGGGCGCGTTGGAGGACCTCGGCATTCTGCATCGCTTTCTGCGCGTGCGGGACAGCTTGACGCAAGGGCCTGGGCCCCGTTCCCAAAACCGCCCTCTCCGTTTTGGCTCGGGAGCTCCCCGAGAGCCGTGAACCCCAAGGAACCTGCAGGGGTTTTGCCAAAAAAACCCAAACCCAGGGCTGGGTGCAGGCACGCCAAGCCTGCGCGCGCAGGTTTTGGCAGCCCACCCTCGGCCCCGTGCCGGTCCGACCAGCCTGCAAAGCTGAAATCCTGCTCGACGAGAGGCAGTTGCAACGGGCCCTCGGCGGCTCGCTCCAGAAAGCTTGCAAATGCAAGAGGAAAGCCGGCAACGCCGACCGCCCAGAAACCGGGTGCCGGGCTCCCAAGCCTGCCTTCGCTCCCGCCAGCCACGCGCCCGCTGCACGGACCGATTCGAGCCCAGCCGGCTCCTCCAGCTTGCCTCGCCCGATCTGCTTTTCGTTATGAGCAGCAGCTCTGCGAGGTTGGTGTGGGGTGGGGGGGAGCGCGGTGCAGGTTGAGGGCCGATTCGCGCTGCAAACGGAGCATCATCTCCGTAACTCTTCGTAACCTGAAAGAGGCTCTTTCGCTCCCAACATCCTCGAAACGCTCCTGAACCAGAGCCTGAAATGCCATCAGGGAGGAACAGAGCCACCCTGCTAGGACTCTCCTTTTTAGCTGCTATTGCCTCGATTCTCCCCCAGTGCGGGAGCTCAGTGATGTCCAATTCATTTATTTCGGCCTCGGAGCGATGAGGGTCGGGCTCGCCGGCTTGTAACCGCTCCGCGAGCCCAGGAAACAAACCCCGAGAGTGTTTTTCACGGCTCGAGCGTCGTACGTCTTAAAGCTGCGTTTCCCCAGCTGTCAGGGAATGAGTTGTGGCAGCGCTGTGATTTCTCCCAGGGAAATATCCGTGCCAGCTCGTGCAGTACTTACACTTCGGCTCAAAATGTGCCGGCATACGGCAGTCCAAATTCGCATGAGTCCCCAGCCAAAAATGCGTTTTTGGGAAGAGGGACCAAAAGAAACGTTCCAGAGCTCGGCTGTCTCCATGAAATATGTTGCGTTGGAAATGCCAGGGATTGCAAAACCGCCTGGGAGCCTCGATATTTTTTTCCCCCCCTCTATAGTGCTGAGGTGGAAAACGCCATCGATGGAAAGATTTCTGGGCGGTTTGGAAAAGCAGAAGGGGAGGCAGAGAGAGGAGCGGCGTGGCGGAGGTGCCGGGAGGGAGGGAGGAGGGTATCTCGGCGTGGCTGTTTCGCGCTACCGACCCCCTCGCTCATCCCTCCTCTCCCGTCTCCTCGGCAAACGCCACCTCCCCGAGCCGCAGCGAGCGTTTGCCGAACTTTTATCCGGAGCAAGCGGCATCGCGCTCGGCCGCTGCTCCCGAGCCGTTGGGCAACGCCAGGAGGAAACGGGCGGTAAATAAGTAACTAAGCCACGCTGGCCGCCGGGGCAAAAATACGTGAATTCCCAGCGCCTTCCCTCCCCGCGACCCCCAGCAACAAAATCAAGGTTTTTTTTTTTTAAAAAAGGCTGGTGCTGTGGGGGACGAGCCGGCGAGCGGCCGACCCGGCGCAGCCATGCAGTCGAGCCCGAACGCAGAGCAGTGCCTTTCCCCGAGGCGCCAGCCTCTCGCCGAGGCTCCTTAGCCGGTTTGCAGCTGAGTCCGAGCTACAAGGAGCAGCTAAGATGCAGCGAAGGCATGTCCGCCGCACACACGCGCACGTCCTTAATGTCATTAGGTGATGCCATTTTGTGCTAAACACCAATTTCACTTTTAAATGAGCAGATGGGGAAATGAATTAGTTGAGGAGCCGGGAAGGGAGAGGCTGGCCAGACGCTACGAACGCGCACGCAGAGACGGCGACGACACGCACAGCGGTTCGAAAAGCCTTTCCCCGAGCCCTTTGCAGGCGGCTCCTCGCTAAAAGGCCGCCCAAAAACGCTCCCCTGCAGCCAAGGTGAGGGAAGCGGGATTATTTCCAGCACTGCTTTAACAAAACCAGCCTTGCTTCCCGTCGCAACGTTTTCCGGCGGCCGCAGAGGCAGCCGGAGCCGAGCAAAGCACCCGGCCGGGGGCAGACCCGGAGAGCGGCGCGCCGCAAGGAGGGCACCGCGGCCCCCATCCTGCCTGCCGGCCGAGCGAAGGGGCTGGGGTTCAAGGCCGGAGCTCACCTGTCCAGGGCGATGGCCGTCATGGAGTAGATGCTGGCGAAGACGGCGGCGATGGGGAAGAAGTTGTGGAACTTGCAGTAGAGCAGCCCATAGTACCACTCGTTGTGGACGGCGTAGGTGAAGTTCACCACCGTGTTGAAGGCGGCCATGGAGGCTTCGGCGAAGGCCAGGTTCACCAGGAAGTAGTTGGTGACGGTGCGCATCCGCTTGTGGGCCAGGATAATCCACATCACCACCACGTTGCCCACCACCGAGACGACCACGATGAGGGCGTAGGCGACGGCCCACAGGGCCACCTGCCAGGGCGGCTGCACGAACTGGTTGGCGTAGGACTCGTTGAGCGAGGCGTTGTGCAGCCACCGGCGCTCCAGCTCCCCCGCTACGGGCAGGGTGTTATCCATGTTATCCAGCCCGGTTCGGGGCAGAGCTGGAGCAAGGCGCAGGTCCTCCCGGTTCAGGGCATCACTGGCCGTTTCGGAGCACCGCTGGACCGGTTGCGGGCACAGCCGGATGGGCCCCGCGGCGCAAGTCCCTCCCAGTTCAGGGTGTAGCTGCAGGTATCTCCCGGTTTGGGGCGCTGCCAGGTCGGGGTGCACGGGTCCCTCCGGGTTCAGGGCACAGTTGGTTCAGGGTGCATGGTCCTCCTGATTTGGGGTGCACGCAGCTCAAGGGTGCGGGGTGCAGCCGGAGTAGGGTGCAGCTGCTTTGGGGCACAGGTCCCTCCTGGTTCGGGGCTCAGCAGGTTTGGGGCATGGGTCCCTCATGGGTCAGGGTGCAGCCGGTTCGGGGTTCAGGTTCCTCCTGGTTCGGGGTGCAGCTGCTTCAGGGAGCAGCTGCTTTGGGGTGCAGGTTCCTCTTGTATCAGAGCACAGCAGGTTTGGGAAGCGGATCCCTCCCGGTTTGGGTTGCAGCTGGTTCGGGAATCAGATTCCTCTGGGATCAGGCATGGGTCCCTCCTGGTTCGAGGCGCAGCCGGTTCAGGAAGTGGGTCCCCCCGGGATCGGGGCACAGGTTCCTCCTGGATCAGGGTGCAGGCGGTTTGGGAAGCAGATCCTTCCTGGATTGGGGCACAGCCGGTTTGGGAAACTGGTCCCTCCCAGATCGGGGTGCAGCCAGTTCAGGGCGCAGGTCCCACCTGGTTCGGGGTGCAGCTGGTTCAGGGTGCAGCAGGTCCCTCCCGGATCGGGTCACAGCCGGTTCGGGGCGCGGGTCCCTCCCGGATCGGGGCGCAGCCGGTTCGGGGCACGGGTCCCTCCCAGATCGGGCTGCGGGTCCCTTCCGGATCGGGGCGCAGCCGGTTCGGGGCGCGGGTCCCTCCTGGTTCGGGGTGCGGGTCCCTTCCGGATCGGGGCGCAGCCGGTTCGGGGCGCGGGTCCCTCCCAGATCGGGGTGCAGCCGGCTCGGGCCCTTCCCGGTTCGGCCGGGGCCGGTGCCGGTGCCGGTGCCGGTGCCGGTGCCGGTGGCCGCGCGTCCCCGCGGCGCGGCGCGGAGCGCAGCCGGCTGCGGCGGGCGAGGCTCGGCCGCGGCTTTTGTAGCGGCGCGGGCGGCGCCAGGGAGCGATGGGCAGAGCCGGCACCGAGCCCTCCCCCGGGCCCCCCCTGCCCCGCCGGCCTGCGCTGGCCCCGGCCCCGGCCCCGGCCCCACCGGGGGGCTCCCGAGCCGCTGCGACCCCCCCGCCGCCCGCCGCACCCGAGCCCTGCAGCACCCCATCGCCCGCCCTTGTGCCGCTGCAGGGGACCGTCACCCCCTGTCCGGCCACCCCAGTGACGCCCCGCTGGGCCGTCGGGCCGAGCGGGTGCGAGCCGGACGATGCCGCCGGCGTGGCGCTGCCAGCGGTCCAGGCCACCGCTTTTTTTGCACGAGGCAAAGGTGGCGGGAGCGGGTTTGCCACCGCGGCCGGTGACGCTCACCCTGCGCTCCCCCCGGGGCCGTCAGTCGTGTCCTCTCGGGGGGACGCCTCGCGGCTGCCCCGCGGGACCGACAAGGAGCGCGCAGGGCGGCCCGTCTCCAAAAAGTCACTAATTTGAAAAACGTGGTTAATTGTACGACTCCCCCCGCTGAGCTTTTACCCCCAGCACCAGAGCAACGTTGGGGGGGGGGGGAAATGGCTCGAAAATGCATCGTTCTGGTACGCTTGTGCTAACGGTGACGTCGGCTGCTCCGTGCCATGAAGCCCAGACCTGCCCGGATATACCTTTTCCAAAATAACGCTTGGCGGACGGTGCTGGTGTTTCTCCCCGTGGCTTTACTAGCGTGCGTCCTTAGCTGGCGAGTCCTTCGTATCCCCGATGGCTACAGCAAATATTTGACTTCTGTGACAAGGGAAAGGTCTTCCCGCTCCGATGTGATCGGCTTCCCACCACGGCAAACAGGACGTTTCGCTTAAGGGCTCATCGGTAGCAAGGGCATACGGTTCCCGTCGGTGAAACCCGCTCAGCGAACAAGTCCCGTTCTCTCATGAATAAGCTGCTGGGATCCAATTAAGCCGCAAACACAGATTCGTGCCTTCCCACAGCCCGGGTTTATAAAATCCATGAGGCAGGGGTGATTTTAACAGACTCCTCCAGTATTGTTTAACTGCCAAGCGTGGGGGGAAAAAAAAAAACCCACCAACAACCGCATCGCTGCCTGCCAGGACGGCTGTTTTTTTCTCGGGCTGCAGAGTGAGCACTAGGCAGCCCGCACAGCGCCAGGAAAGGGTTACGAGAGAAAAGGCTGCCTATTAAAGATGAGCCTGTACCTCCAGCTTGCTAGAGGGATGCTCCTCGATTGCTCCTGAATTATATTCTCGGGGTGCAGGCTCTGAAATGGGTGGAGGAAGAGGTGCTGAGCCGGCAGCCTCCCGTTGTGCAATCTCTGGATCCTCCACACTGGCCCTGCGGAAAAGTTTGGGTCCGAACGGCGCAGCTGAGCTCTGCGCACGGCCCCAGCGCCGCGGTAAGTCGGACTGAGCGTTTGAACCCCGTTTCAGCGCCGATCGATACGGAACGAAAGGCTCCTAAAGGTCCTAGAGGAGACCTCTCACGGGCTGCCTGCGGGAGGACGGTCCAGTGGTCCAGGCCGTGGGAGGCCCGGACCCGCACCCGGATCCCGGCTGCGGACGCGCCTGGACCACTCGATGGCAGCATTGCCTAAAAATCCGGCAGAGCAATGGGGACGCAGCCTGCTGGGGCTGGGAAATGCTTGCCGGAGGAGGCCTGGCCGAGCAGGGCCAACCGCATCACCTCGGTGTCCCTTGCCTCGGTTTCCCCCGGCTGGAAAGAGCAGGCAGTGACTTTTGAAGAAGCGGCTATTTTCGCTGTCACGTCAACTGCCGTGCAAGGAACTGAACATGCAGCCTGACAGCCAAAACAAAGCAGCCCGGCTGGGGCGGGAATGGGGGCGCGGGTGTTATCTGTGCTTTTGGCTGATCCGGCCACTGAATTGTCAGTGGTCTGCAGGGATATGCACCCCAGGGGGAAATTTTCTTTCTTTTTGAACGAGAGGGGGAAAAAACAAATCACTCCTGGTAAGGAAAGCCTTGTGAGGGAGAACAGATGTATTTATTGCTCGGAGAAATGCAAACTTGCCGGTGCCAAAGCTATTCCGGGTGCGGATGCGCTGGGCTCCCCCAGCCACGGCCCCTTCCTTCCTCTCTGCGGACGCTGCTGTATACCTGTCGTCGGCTCTACGGGAGCGAAGGAAAAGGCATTGTAACAGGCGGATGGGGAAAACCTTGCTTTTCCTGTTGCGTTTTCCAGGACGGCAGGAACCGCTTTCAGCCTGGCTTTCCTGGCGGCGTGGCCCGGGCCAGCGCGGGAAAACCCTGGCCTTGCCCTCGGGGTGCCGAGTTTTGCACGGCTTTTGCACGGCTTTTCCCTCGTGGGTCAAGCCCAGCTTTCGCCCGTTGGGGCGCAGCAAGGCAAGGCCGCCTGACACAGCTGGATCCCCGGGGAAACATCTGTCGGCAGCTCCAGCTCCCATCCAGAGATGACGGGGAGCCGCCGGAGCTCTTTTCCGTGGCGCCGAGCGGGGCCCGGATACTCGGCGCTGTGGCTCGGCAGCATTAACTCCCTCGGGCGATGCCCCGTGCTAATGTCGGCGTGGGTGCCGCACAGCGTTGCCAAGCTGCTGGCCGGGGAGGGGGCCGCTCCACAGGGTTTTTCTGCCCTTCGCCAAGGTGGAAGGACCCTAGGGGGAAGCCTTTGCCAAACTGCTGCTTGCAATTAATTTGGGGATAAAACATCTCTGACTCTAAAAGCCCCAGAAATAGGCTGCCTTAGACCGGTAGCGTGCGTGCAAGCGTGCACGGGCTCGTTTTGCAAGCGCCCAGCTCCCCTGCACGCGTTCCTCCATCTCATTGCAGCCTGCTCTGCTCTTGATCCCATGCTGGTGTTGCATGGGCTTTAAACTGAGCCCAGCTGAGCTCCCCGTTGGGCTTTGCAGTTTGCAGCTGCTCTGTGTTTCCCAGGTTGAGGCGGTTGGTTATTTAATGGGTGCTCAGCCCACAGCTCTTTTCTTTCCTCCGGGCTGCTCTCCTCACAGAGGTGCATCAGGTGTTGAAGATGAAGCAGGGTGGCTGGAGGACGCGTGGCTCTGGCTTGTGTCATGTTTGCCGAACGTGAGTCGACGCGTGGGGCTGCGGCCCCGGCTCCAAACGGTGGTCTCTTACCTGGGCGAGGTTTGGAGGTGGGGAGCGCTGTAGCAAATTTTTGCAAAACTCTGGGCAGTGGGTTTCTCCTTTTAACTTTTTGGCCTTGCAGGATGTGTGTGTTCAATAGCCCCTTTAGAAATGTGGTTTTTGGTTCACTGTGTGCTTTAGAAGTCACCTCCTTGCCCCGAGCAAGAGCTGTGTGGACTTAAGCTGATGACTAAGGGAGCGCTGCGTGTTTGCAGCATGCTGATGGGCACATCTGTAGCATGTATTTAAGCCTATTTGTGGGGTGAAAACCAGCAGCCTGGTGCCGCAGTGTCCCTGTTGCGATAGGGTCCTTGCGTGACTGCAGCAGCTCCGGTAAGTGGGCTGCAGAGGCAGGGCATGGGAAAGGCTAAATGGGGGAGCAAACCTGCTTGGGGATGGGGTTTTTTTAAATCCTCCCTTATGGCTGAGTCAAACTGCTGCTCTGGCTCCTGAGCTGCGGGCAGCAGCGATGAGCTGTGCGCTGCTGCTGCTGCAGGAGTCATAAATTTCTGCATGCAAGGGGAGAAAACAACAGGGGAGTAAATAACCAAAGCAAAAACCCACCCTGGTGGACTAATGCATGGGGTTTTGCTTGCTGCTGCACTGGAATAAGCAGGGGAAGGAAAACCCTGACCTGGGAGGAGGGTGGCTGGTTGCAAATTAAAGAAGGAGCCACCCCAAATCCCAGGGAGGAGGGCGATTTCGCACCTGGCAGCGAATGCTGGTGCCAAAATGCCCTCTGCATGGATCTAGGCAGCTATTTGGAGACTTAAGCAACAAAACCAATGCAAGCTGGCTTGTTTTACATGCCGCTCCTCTCCAGAAACAATTGCCTTGACCCAAAATGCTTCCTGCTGACGTGTCCTCTGAGTTTCTGAACGCCCACCCGCTCCCCTGCAAGGTGCCTTGGGGGATCATTGCAGGGCCCAGGTCCCCTCCATCTCCTTGTTTGCCTTCTCCTTCCTTTGCTTTGCCATGTCAGATGGAAGTGGGCTCAACACCAGGCTCGGTTTTAATTATTATTTAGGGGTTTGAAAGCCTGAGCGGCGCGGACACTTTGGATGTGGGTTGCATGACCCGTCTCTTAGTTAAAAGCCTCTTCCCTGGCTCTGGGCAAAATTTTTCTGCTTTGAGCTTCAGTTTGGGAGGCTGCAGGGCATGGTTTGGATCTTGCCCCAATTAGCATTGATGCTGGATTTTTGGGGGGTTAAGCATTTATCCGAGAGCTGTTACCTGTCCTGCCCATGCTGGTGTTGCCCCGAGGGTGCTGTATCTCTCCCCAGCACCTCACTTCTTTATTTCTTCCTCTCCTTTTTGCAGCTTCCTGCTGCGCTTTGCCACATCTCCAGCCCGAAATTGCTGGAGCCTCGCGCAGGTGTCCTAGCAACATGCAAGGGGTGGCGGGCGAGGAAGCGAAACGTGGCTGTTCTCTTCTTTCTCCCCAAAAAAGCATCTGGGAGTGGGCAGGTTTGGGGTTTGTCCCCCATCTCAGTGTTGCAATGCTCAAAGCAGCATGAATGGCTTTTGCAGTGTGCAAGACCCCCTCCGGTTGCAAGCGTGGGGTTTCTGGCATCGGTTTCCAGCAGGGCAATGACCAGATGTGGCTCTGCCAGGGTTTTCTTGGGTAGGCTAACATCAAGCACAACCCTGAGATAGCTCCTCTGGTCTTTGCAGCTCTGAAATAGGTGCATTTGTGTCACCTTTTCCTGGGAGATCAGCTTAGAGGGCCTTGGAGGACCTATCCAGCTCTGCATCATTAAGTGCATGGGCTGAATGCAAACGTAATGGGTGGTGTATAAATAGCTCTGGGGAAGCTCAAATCCCCTGACGAGCTTTGTGCGAGCAACTGGAAAATGCTCAGCTTCTTCCGGATGCTTTTGATGCCGGAGAGAGGCAGTGTCTGTGCCTCGGCGAGCTTGAATATCTCCGAGGATGGAGGTTTCCTCCCCCTTGCTGGGTCCCAGTCTCAATTTTTGACCATCCTCCTGATGGGAGGCGAAATCCTCGGTATCTCATGGGACTTTCCCACGTTGCAGCGTGCATCCTTTGCCTCTTGCCTTTCCTCTGTGCAACTCCAGAGCCCTAATTGATATTAATAGGGCTGACGAGGTAATTGCACATGAAGCTGCTGCCTGGGTAAACCCCATGCCTGCGGGTTGCTCCTGGGCTGGGGAATTGGGGCGGTGTGCCCGCTGCTGGCCAAAAGCTCTATTGGGGAAGCTGCCCTCCAAGCCGTGGAGCGGGTTGCAGGAGCTCGGCTGGAGGCTGGCTGCTTGCGTGGGGAGGGAGGAGGTGGTCTTTTTTTCCTCCCCTTTTTTGGGTGCCCTTAAGGCTCGTGAGCCCTGGCAAGCTCGATCCGGATGACGTTTGCGGTGCCACTGGGTCTGTAAACGTCTCTCGTGGCTCTGGCTGCTGTTTGCTGTGTTTTTTTAAAAAAAAGACTGCAGCGATGCTCTCCGCATGCTTTTACAGTGGCTACAAATCACAATTGCCTCAAATCTGCTTTGCTGGCCCTCCCTAGCTGCTGACGAATGAATGAGCTGGGCCCGAACCCAGCGGGAGCTAATTAAACCCTTTCTCAATTCCTGCACTGGCTTAATTTGGCCCCTTTCCGAAGGTGCAATATTAAGTGAGGTTCGAAACGGCTTCTGCATCTGCCAAGTGCTCCAGAGATGCTTCCTCGCAGCAGCTTATTCCCATGCAAAGCTTTGCTTTTCCAACCCCAAGGGCTGCAGAGAAAGCTGTGCAAATGCAGGCTGCTGTGAGAGATGCTTTCAGCAGAGAAAGACAACTCTTTCTCTCGGCCTTTTGTATGCAAACCACTGAAACGTTGTTTCTTTTCTCTTTTAACCCAGAAAATAACTGCAAAACGCTCTTCTTGCTCAGCAGATCTACTTCCCCCCTGTGTAATTTTTGTTTCCCTCCTTGCTTGCAGGCAGCTTGGCTGGGATTTCCCCCCGTTATTTCATGGGTTATAGAGCTGGGGTGCGGGTGGTCCCTTTTGGGTGCAAACCTCTGCATTTTGGAGCCCTCTGAGCGGTTGTTGCAGAGGGAGAAGGGGGTTAAAGCGTGGGGCACCCCAAGTCCCATCCGCCCTGTGGCGAGTCGGCAGGTCCCGTTTGGCTGGGCCAAGTGTGCTGCCCACCAAATCCAATTTGGGGGCAAAAAGCTGCAGCCTGAAATTTGGATGGGTTTTTTTTACACGGCAACTAGGGGCACGTTGGCCAAATTGAATAATGTGCAAGTGGCTGCTGTGGGCACGATGCATGAAGAATGTGCGACGGGAGCGTGTGGCTGCTGCAACCCCCAGGAAAAGTCCTTTTTGTGTCGTTTTCCCGCATCCCAACCGCTGTGCTCATCAGTGAGATGAAAAATTCCCTGCGTCGGAGCGAAGGTTTGTTCTTTTTCCTGGTGTTGCACCTGGCCGTGGAAAGTTCATCTTGTTAAACGCTCTTGCATTAAGAGCTCCAAAGTCGATCAGGGAGGAAGTGAAAAGGATCAGTCCTGACAGCGGCCGGCGGGGAACCGGGCGGGTGAAATGTTAGCACTTGAGTTCGCGCCGGGAGAAGGTGAGGAGCTGCTGCAGGGCTCAAATGCGTCTCAAGTAGGGAAATTGAGTGGCATCTTGCTGCTGGGAATGAATAAAAATGTTTTTTCTATTGATTTATTTTTTTCTTCTCACTGGGCCCAATTGCCACTGCTTTAAGAGGGGGAAGGGAGGGGAAAAAGGTGATTTTTGCAAATCCCTTCTGTGAACCTTGCTTCCTGCTCTTGCAAGCTGTGGACGTCTTTGCAACAGGCCCTGGTCTCCTCTTGGCTCTTTTCATCCCGATGAATTTGGCAACAGGTAGCAGGGAGAAGGTGGAAGAGCCCGGAAGCGGGCTCTTAACAAAAACCTGCCAGGTGCAGCACCAAAGGTCCAGATCAGCTGGATGTAGCTGCTAAATCTCGGTTTTTGTATTGAGCAACTTTTAATCCCTTTTTGTTTTTCACGAGGCATCTCACGATACAAAAGCATCGGGCGATTTCTGAGAGCTCAGAGTGTCGCCGGGCGCAACCTCAGCACCGCGGAGCAGCAGGCCAGAGAGAAGCTGAGATTTATTGGCGGTCAATGAGGATGAGCGGGCGATGGGATGGATGGATGGTGTGCTTCCTGTTGGAAAAACACCTTGTCTGGCCCGGTGGCTGGTTGCATTCCCAATTGCACGTTGGAGTTGCCCCCACCAGCGTGCTGGTCCTGGGTAGAAAAGCAGCACTGATATTTTTTTTTGGGGGGGGGGGGGGGAGGAGATGCCATCTGCAGGATGGAGGCTGGCAGCAATACCGGACGGTGGGTTTGTGTTTGCATCTGTCTTGCTGGGCTCCCGGGGAGCTGCCCCCCTTGTTTCTGTTAGGGCAAGGACAAGTCCAAGTGGTGACACTGCTCTGGAGGAAGCTTGTGGCTGGTGGGAAAAGCAGCTTTAACCCCTCAATTTGGTGTTCTTGAAATAAAATGCAAAACCAAGTGTGCGCGATGGGGACCTGGTGGGCTTGCTGCGACTTGCACGCTCCGCTTCTACGGTCCCTCGCTGCAAAATCTCCTGGGGGGAACCCAGCGGTGGCTTTGCCCCTGCTGTTTGCTGGGCCAGCTGCTGTGCCGGGGAATCACTGTGCTTGTCCCAGTGCAGCCGGGCTCCTAACCTCATCCCTTTTTTTGTTATTTTGCTGCGTTTTCACGTGGTCCAGGGCGGGGAGGGCAGGGGTTTAGGTTATCCTGCACAGGGGACCTGCCGTCTCCTCTTCCTCGGTGCGCGCTGGCGGCCGGAGGAAGGGCCTGATTAGATAATTGCATCAGCACCAGCTCCAACAACTGTCAGCATGGATAAAGCTCCCGAAGCCAAGAGATAGAAAAGACCTTTATTATTTCCCTGGTTTTTCAGCGTGGGAAAGGCTGCTGTGAGGGATAATGATTTAAGAGAGGGAGAGGGTGCAATTAATGCCAGTGCATAAAGGGTTTTTGGAAAGGAGGTTTTGTTATACTGGCTGCTATTTTTTCTTTTAACGGTTGGAATTTTGGGGAGTTTTGAGGCTATTTAATTTTTCCTGCCCCTTTTAGATATCAAAGAGCACTTTTTTGGCTCGAGGGCACCCAGCTGTGAGCGCGTCACTCCTGCCTGTCTCGTCCTTTCCTTGGACTTCAGAGCATGCCTGTAGGTTGGGAAGCCTAAATATTCAGTGGATGCCGGATGATTTCTAACAACCGCAGGGATTGTGGGAGACGAGATGGGAACATCGGGGTGGGCTGGGTGCTGGCAATGCTCTATCTGCCCTCTTGGATTTGGTGGGAAGGTGGGAAGTGGAGATGGGGAAGGAACAGTGCAGAGTCGGCAGCTGTGAATCACATTGCACGTGTGATATGGCCTGGGATTAATGGCAAAGAACCCCGATTGCCCTGGGTACAGCGCTGCTGACGGTGCTCTTGGATGGATAAACTCCACCAAACAGCGTTTTTTCCCCCCTTCTCTCTCTCTCCAGGTTTTTCTTCTCGCTGGGATTTCGTCTCAAGCAGCACGGATAAACCTGTGCTTGATGCCTTTGTCCGGAGGCTGAGCTGGATGCGCTGTCTCCCCGCCTATGGAAGAAGCAGGGATTTTGGAAACCGTGAGTGCTTGTGTTATTCCCAAGGGCCAAGCGTAGGAGGCGGCTCTCGTTGCGGGCGCTATCGATCCGCAGCAGGTTGCGCTTGAAAATGCCCAAGCGGCCTTCCCGCTGGCGATCTGCTTTGTGCTTGGAAAATCGCCCTGGGATCGATGTTTCTGGAGCCGTGCTGCAAATCAGTTCAGCCCTTTCCGCCTGTTTGGGCGAGGACCGTGCTGCCCTAACGTCATCACTTAGTGCAATCGTTTCCCTCCCGGCTTTCCAACTGAAACTTGGGTGTTGGAGGACTTCCCGTGGCTGCGAATTGTTTCTCTGCCCAGGATATCAAATAAAGAGATTTTTAGGGATCTGGGATATCTTGGTGCTCATCTCTTCTGTTTGCTTTGGGTGTGTAGGAGGACTGAGGCCGATGTCACCTATAGGTCAGTGGCGCACAGAGATGTTTTTTAGGCACCCAGGAGAAAAATCTCTCCCAGGCAGCTGGGAGAAAATCTGGCTCCTGGGCTTTATAAGCATTTCATATCAGCAATTCACACTAAAAATAGTGATCTTGCTCAGGCCCAGGGTTATTATCTACTGTTGGATGATGGCTTTTTTTTCCCCTCCCTGGCGTGAGCAGGGTATCAATGCTGAGGTTGCAGAGGGTCAGGTTTGAGCTTGGCTTGCTGGTGTTTTTTTTTAGGCTAGCTTAGCAAAGGGGCTGGTTTTCCCCCCTCCCTTGGTCATATTTGATTGCGGTGGTTTGAGACGCTCCTCCAAGGCACCTTGAAGCATCCGCTGCCGGCTTCAAGTGCGAGCTGGGAGGCGACGGGCTTCCTCGCGCGTCCCTCTCGTGATGGCCTGAGGTGTAAAAGCTTTTAATTGCCCGGAAAAATGTGTTTCTGAGTGAGACGGGTCGGCGGGGGGTTGATTGCAGCCGCCGCCTGGTTCTGCTTTGGCCCCGCAAGGGCTCGCGCGGCTCCGCTTCCCACGCTCCACGCCGGTACGGGAGCGTAAAGCAACTCCGGCGCGGGAATAAGCAGCGCTGCAGTGAAACGGGGAAGCCGCTCGGCTCCATTCGGCCCAACCTCTTACCCCGGCACGCGGTTTGGAGGGGAGGAAAAAGAAATTGCTTGAAGGTTTATTGCATCGGAGGCTTCGTCTGCTTTATCACCGCAGGGTGGGAGCGCGGCTGCCTGCCAGGCTTGGCCGCAACGAAGCCGGCCACCGTGCCGGTGTCCGAGGGCAGGTTTGATCCCAACGCTGAGGTTTCTTTCCCTCCTCCAGGAAAAAGCCGGGTGAATTGCACGAGGAGCATTTGGTAGGAATGAAAATGCAGCTTCCTAATAGCGTTGGCTCTCCTTCTGTGCCCGGCTTAAGCTTGGGGGTTTTTGGGAAGGTTTTTCATTTAAGAAAGAAAACACACACCAAAAAATATGCTCGAAGTAACTTGTGGATGATTAAATGCCTCTGATTCCTTTTTGGAGAACGGAGAGAGCTTCCCCCCAGACCTGCAGCCTGAGCTGCCAGATGATTTCTGCAGCCTTGTAGCTTTATTATTTATTTAGCGTCTTGGAGGCAGATATCTCACGGCAGCAGATTAAATATTGAAGGCAATGACCAAAGCTTTGCACAGCGATATGATGAAGTACCTGCTGGACCCCAAACTATGGGAGGTGCAAAAGTGAGTGCGTTTCCCTGGCTTGGGAGAATATTTGAGTGCACTTGTAGCACCCCTGAGCCGAAAGCCAAGCGCGGGCTAAATGCACTGCTGTGTCTGTGCAGGGGGGGGTTTAAGCAAACGGAGCTCTTAGTGTGCTTGCTCCCACACAGGAGACCAAGCTGGAGGAGAGCAGCAACCAAGATAGCTTAAAAAACCCCCAGGTGACTGGCGAGAAAACCAGGGGAAACCCAATGCCCGAGGCCTTTAGGAGCTGCAAGGGAAGGAGTAGCTGCTCCTGCACCTTGCAGATGCTTTATGGGGATGGAGCTGAGCTATTCTGCACCCAAAATCCTAGCGCAGCCAGGCAGCATCTGCCCGATCTCCGAAGTTGCTGTCGCTTCATCTGTCCATCGATGTCCACCTGAGCACATGACTGGGAGATTTTGGGATTATTTTTTCCTGCTCTCCAGCAGCTCTGCAGGATCTAGGCAGCCTAGTTTAAGGGGTGGATGCAGCCGGCATTCAAATCCATCCAGGGACGAGCTAGTGCCGCAACAGGCAGCTTTTTCCCACCTTCTCCGTAATTAAATTGCCGGAGCCGCAAGCCGGCTGCAGAAATGGGACCTTCGGCCGGTTTCCCGCGGGGCGCCACGGACTCGCGTGGGAACCGCCTCGGCCCGGGCGCTTGCCAGCGATGCTCTGCAGCCCGGCGCGCTGCCCTGCGCTCGGCGGCGTTCCCGCGCCCCTCTGCCCGGCGTGGGTTGGCAAATCCGAAAATGGCATGTTGCCGCTCCGTTTTGAGTCCTCGCCGCCTTGCTTGCTCGTTACCCTCGCCCCTCGGGGCCGTCTCTCCTCCGTCCCCCCCCGCCGCCGGCTTTCTTCTGCGCGGCGGCTGCGGGAAACCTGCGGCGCGGATGAAGGTTTAGGGTTTAATCTCCGCCTGCCTGGGAAAACGGGGGGGAGTCGGCTGGTCTCTTTGCACCGCGGAAGGTCTTTGGAGTTGCCAGCATGTTTATTCGACAGGTTGACGCTTTAATCCGGGGTATAACGAAGCTGGGGAACCGGTTGGGCGCGGGAAGGAGGCCGCGGAGGAGTTAGGGATTAAACGTACCTTGGATTGAGAGCGTGCGGCGTGTCGTTTGCAAACCAGCAAAGAATAATGAAGAAATAAAGAAAAATGACTGAAGAGTGCCAGAAGGGTTCAGCTGGTTTTCCAGCAGGATGGATGCAGGCTCGTGCTGATTAAAAGCTCAAACCGGCCAAAAAGCTCACGAAGTCCTCCCCCCCCCGCCCCGGTCCTGGTGCTGGTGGGGTCCCAGCAATGGGAACCCCGAAGCACGAGCGGCCGGTCCTGCCTCGGTCCTCTCTGCTTTTGGGGCAAAGCCGGCGGAAAACGTCTCGTCCGCGAAGGTGGAGCAGCCGAAGGCTGGGGTTAATGATTGCCTCGCTCGGCCGCCGGAGCGGCACGTTAATTATTAAAGGTGGTAACTAAGGGCTCGCTTTTAAGGCCTTCCTTGGAGAAATTAGGGTTTTCATTAAAAAAAAAAAAAATCTCTGGGTGCCTTGCAGCGTTGCAGAAGGTGTCACTTTTCCTTCCTGTTTTGGCTCTTCCCTGCTGCTCCATCCCCGGCGGAGAGTCAGCCCTTGTGACCGCGCAGGGGGCTTTTTCCTCCCCCCAGCCCCTTTTTTCTCGCAGCTCCTAGGTGCTTTTCACCACCCCGGGGAACCCGATTTCTTCCTCATTTCACTGCGGGGGGGGGAAACTTGCTCTGCAGCCTGGCATGCACCCGGGCAGGCGAGGCTGTCGCTCCTAGGCTGCTTTCACACTCTTTAAAAAAAAAAAATATATATATATATATATATACACATATTATTGATGCATGCTAGCTGTGCATCTGGGCAGCGGGCCAAGCAGGCGAGACTGACGGGAAACCTTTGCGCGGCTGCGGCCGTTTCCTCGTTCCGCCCGGCGCTGGGGCTGCTCGCCGGGCTCGAAAGTGCCCAGGGCGCCCTGCCCGCGCCGCGCTTCAGCATCAAACCCTTGCTTTTTTTATCTTCTATTTGTTTGCTTTTTGGCTATTGAACCACTGCTTTTTTTGCTTTCTTTTCTCTTTGCTATCGAAACTATTGCCCTTTTTTTTTTGCTTGCTTTTCTCTTGGCTATCGAACCATTGCTTTGTTTTGCTTTCTTTTCACTTGGCTATTGAAACCATTGCCCTTTTTTCTGCTTTATTTTCTCTTTGCTATCAAAACCATTGCTTTCTTTTTGCTTTTTTTTAGCTATCGAACCATTGCTTTTTTTTGCTTTCTTTTCTCTTGGCTACTGATTCATTACTTTTTTGGCTATCAAACCGCTGCTTTCTCCCCTCTCTCCACCCGCTCTGCTGCTTCCTTAAGAACACCTGAGACCTTCGCCTTACCCCAGCGGCTGACGCCTATTTTTTTTTTTTTAATCATTGCTACTATTTTTTTTAAATACTGCTCCAGACTAAACCCGGTCCGAGGGTTTCGCGGGCGGCTCAGCGCCCCGATGGCCCCGACCGGCGGCTGCAGGGATTCGCGCCACTACTACTACGGCATCAAGTTCGCCCTGGCCGCCTACGCCACCCTCTTCTCGGTAGGTGCTGCGGGCGCCTGGCCGGCGTCACCGCCTCCGGGGCCCTTTTGGCTCCTGGCGGGTGCAAAATCGGCGGGCGACTGGCTTGGGGCTTAAGTGTGCTTTTCTCCAAAGTTTTAATTTTTTTTAATTCCTCCCCCCCCCTCCCCCTATAATTTGCTCTTGCAAACCAGCCCAAGTGCAGACCCGGGTTTCAACGCCGGCTTCATCCCGCCCCAGAAGGCCGGTGCTGAAATCTGCAGCGGGATGGGGCGGCCGGTGGGGAGCGGGCAGGAGCCGGAGCGGCCCCTCTCGAAACCGGGGCGATAAACCTCGTTTTTGGCACGTTAGGAGCATTAATGCGGGCCCAGACGCTTTGCATCCGGGGCCATTTAAAGTCTTGTGAACTAGAAGAATTCATCTGAGGATAAAGCTAATTTTTTCCTCCTTTCAGAAAGAAAAACTTGTTTCACTTTTACACTTTTTCTTGCAGAGATTTGAAATACGCTGTTTCAATTGATAGTGGTGAAACCTTTTAACCTTCCTACCTGTTGCTGGCAGCTGTGTTTAATCATGGCATTATCAACCCTGTAACTTCTTATTTTAATGACAAAAAGCTCTTTATTCTGTGGCTTTTCTCGCTTTCCCCTTGCAGTAAAACACTGGTGGCTGGAACGAGATGCCCCCTGTGGTGTGAGCAAGCTGGGAAGCATCGAGATGGGGGAGTTTGTCCCCAATTTCGCCCCCTGCCTCCCCCGGGGACCTTTGCTGCCTTTTGCATTTTTTTTTTTCCTTTTTTCCCCAGTGTCTCAGGTGCTGAGAAATGCTTAGAAAGTCACTTTGCAGCAATCTGTGTTACAGCAGGGAGGAAAAAACCTCCTTGGACCTTGTTCCCATCCCCTTCTGTTTGCATTATCAAGCGATCGCCCTTGAAAAAAGGGGTTTTTAGCTCTTTTTTTTTTGGGGGGGGGGGGGGAGCGTGGCATCCCCCCAGCCGCAGCATCCTTCGTTAGGGCCGTGCACGGCGTTGTGCTCTGGGCATTAATTGCATCGCGTCTACCAGGCTTCACTCGAGCTCTGCTCCCTCTCGGGGGCTCCCACCCCCCGAAAAGCGCATGGCGCTGCGATGATGGGACTGAACCCCTTGGGGGCGGGGGGGGAAACGCGTTGGGTCTTCGCGTCCGGGTTTAGCCACCCTCTCCGTGACAGCGGGCCACCGAAGGCTGCTCGGCTGTGTCCCGCGAGCATTGGTGGTGAGTTTGGGCTGGAAAAAGCAGAAATTCAACTTTTTTTTCCCAGCAGAGGCATAATGGGGGGGGGAGGGATGGAAAAGTCGCGGGGGACCCTCAGGGCGGTTGGGCATCACGGGCGCGAGCTCCCCGCGCGGCGAATCCAGCCCGTGTGAAATTAAACCTGAACAAGCGCTTTGTTGCCAAATGGCAGAAAATAAAAGCCGGCTCGGGGTGCCTGGTTATCGTCGGGCAGCACCCGGGTAACCACCCTCTCGTTTCGGGGCAGGTACCGGCCTTCGTCGGCTCCGAGCGCCGGTAGCCGCAGGCTGCTCCTGTTGCTGGGTCCGCGCCGCGTGAAGGCTGGGAAGGGGAGACAGCAGCAGTGATTGGATTTGTGGGGGGGGGGACCCCAAAAAATAGAGTGATGGAAACCAGACGGGCGGATGGTTTTTCGCAAGGGGCGACGGCGCCTTTTCCCGCCGGGAGAGGCGGAAGTCGACCTCAGGAGGGGGTTTTGCCAGTAAGATTGTCTTATCCTTGCCTTTTTGGCGGGCGCCGGTCCCATCCTTCGCTGGCAGTAGCTGGCGGAGGGCTGCAGGCCAGGGGAACAGGTTAGTCCTATTTTTTTTTTTTTTTTGGAGGCAATAACGCGTATAACCGCAGCAGAAAGGCGCCAGACCCCTTGAGACGCCCTGTTGATGCTCCTCTGCCCTGCAAAGAGGGAGAAGATCAGATTTTTGATGAAATATATCCGCGGGACAGACCCCGCGGCTACGCCTGGGTAAACCGGGTTGCATTGGGAAATAAATACCCAGAGGGGCTGGTGAGAAGGGGACGAGTGTTTTTCTTTATTTTATTTTTTATTTATTTTGCACTTTGCCTTTGCTGGGAGCTGTGCTGGCACGTCCGCTCCCTTCCCGGCCGGGCAGAGCGGAGCTGCGGCGGGTAGAGCAGAAGAGCCGGCCGGGGCGGCGCAAGCAGCTTATTGCTGAAAAAGCAGCAAAATTGAGTAAATAAAAAAATAAATAAAGACTCTTCTGCTTCAGAGAGGCTCTTTTTAAGCTGCGTGCAAGCCCATCCCCAAAAGCTGCCCTGCAGCCAGGGTCTCCGAACACAGTAGGAAAGGAGGAAGGAAAAAAAAAATCTCTTAGGAAAAAAAAAAAAAGAGTGAGGCTGGTGCATGAAAATTAAGGGTGGAAGGGGCGGTGAAAGGGAGCAGGAAGGGCTCGGAGGGTCCGAGCGAACGCGGTGGGGGCTCGCGGGGTGCTGGAGCCTTGCGGGAAACGGCCCGGCTGCGAGTGCCTCCTCCGGGCTTGGAGCAGCGGACGCGCCGCCCGGCGCCTTGCCCTGGGCTTTGGCCCCGTCTGCGTGGAAACTTGCCTTTTTACCCCGAGCCCCGTTTCATCGCGGTCGCGAACGGCCTGTCGCTCCGCTTTACGGCGCTTTTTATCCTTTCGTGGCCTCGTCTTTAAACATCGATAGGGAAGCGGCTTGGCGGCTCTGCGGCAAAAACGCGCTGTCGGGGGCATCGCGGGTGGGAATCGGGGCGGGTGGGCTGCTCCTCTAAATTATTTTATGAGTATCTGGATGCTCCAGGGCCAGCAGACGGGGCAGAGGAAAACCCAGCAAAAGCTAGCTGAAAAGCCCTCCAGCCGGATTTATCGCAATTATATGTTCCTTTATGCAGCCTGGCTGGCCTCGAGCGCCGCCGTTTGCAGCAGCCGGCGGGTTTATTAGGAAAGGAGAGTAAAAGGTTGAGGTTTGAGGCTTTCGAACAGCGAGGGGGACGCGCGCTCGCGCTTCCCGGGTTGCTTGGCCCCGGCGAGCGTCTGCGTTTGGCAGCAGCCGACCTGGGGGGGGGGGGGGTTTCCCGCCCCCCCCCCCACCCGCTAATTGCCCCGTTCGGGCTCTCGCCTCGCAGGTGCTGGGCCTCGCCATCCTGTGCGTGGGGGTTTACGCCGAAGCGGAGAGGCAGAAGCACAAGACGCTGGAGGGCGTCTTCCTGGCGCCGGCCGTGATGCTGCTCCTGCTGGGCGCCACCATGTTCGGCGTCTCCTTCGTCGGCACCGTCGGCAGCCTCCGGGACAACCGCGCGCTGCTCAAGGCGGTAGGTACCGCTCGCCGGCCGTCGCGGAGGCGATGGGACAGCGTCGCCGTGCCCTCGTCCCCGGGGGTTTTCTCGCGGCGAACTAAGCGGTTTGGCGGCAGGCGTTGCCTTTTTTTTCTTTCTTATTTATTTATTTGCTTGTTTTGCTGAGGGCGGCTGGAGCGTCTCCCAGCTTGGGAAAAACTTGGACGGCTAGAGCTTGCGGGAGGGAGGGGGGAAAAAAAAATTCGGGGGCTTTCCAGGATGATTTCAAGGGGTCGTCGCATAAAGCGTCGGGCTTTCCCCCCCGCCGACCCCGCGGGCAGGAGCAGCTTCGCGCCTGCGGCGGAGAGGAGCGCGACGGCAGAGCGGCTGCCTCGGTGACCCGCCGGGGACGAAGTCGGCGGGTTTTTGCGAGGATGCGCAGATTTATTTGTGCGTTTGTCGATTTGCTGCTAACGTTGAGGCAGCAAAGGCTGGTTCACGGGGGGCATCCAGCCTCCAGGGCCCGCCGGAGGCGAGCGGGGGCTCCGCGACCTCCCGCAGGCGCGGGAAACCGAGCCGCTCGCGTTGGTCCAGCAGCCTCGCGCCGGCCGGGAATAGCCGTTTGCTTGCCGAATTTCAAGGGAAAACCCTTGAAAAGGCAACTCGGCTTCAGGAGCGGTCGATGGACGCGTGAATCGGCGTCGCCGGCTTTTACCGGTGCGCTGGCTCGACCGCCCGCGGGCGCTCGGGGGAGCCGAGCCAAGGTCGAGCATCCTCCTGCCCGAACTTCCCGGCGCTGATAAATGCCGGCTTGTCTCTCCAGCTAAAACCACGAACGTGCGTGCAGAACGGCCCAGCGCGTTCAGAAGGAAACGTTTCCAGGCTGTAAAGCAATTCGTGCGATGGCGCTTGATGTTAATAACCGGTTGGGAAAAAAAAAAAAAAAAAGGCCGGGGGCGTAGGTGTGGGCGTCTACGCGCTCGTGCAGTTCTCGCTCGTCCCCGTAATTTAGTGCTGACTGACGGGTTTTATTTTTTTTTATTTTTTGCCTCCGCCCCGCGGACAAAAATCTAACGAGGTTTACGGTAGGCAAAGCAGCCGGGGGAGTTACCAGCCTGCTGAACCTGGCGCTTGATAAATTATTCCAATATCAGCCCTGCAAGGCGCCGCAGCCAAAATTACGTTTTGGTTTTAATCCTTGTTCCATCAGTCCAAGCCTCTCGGGTCGTTATCTCAGGTGCTTGCCCGCGCGCGAGCCGGCTTAGCGCCGCTTTAATTACTTCTCTAATATCCGAAGCGAAGGCGATTCAATAAACGCTCCGCTTGCTCGCCGCGCTCCGCGTGAGTTTATTAGAGGGGAACAACAACAAAAAAAATTGAGGCAGTTTGAGCTGCCAAAACGTCAGGAAAGCGCTGAATTTGCAAAGGTTTTATTCCGGCCTCGAAACGCGCCTCCCGCCCGGCGAGCCCCGCGCGCGGGATGCCGGGGAAGCGGCGGACGCAGGGAGGTCGCCGGGGCTGCTGGGCGCGCGGAGGCGGCGCGGTGATTTGGAGCCGGCGCCTTCGCTGTTTGTGCATAAAAGCAAGCGGAGTAACGGGCCGCGTTAAAGCTTTGGGTTTCCCAGCTGGGTCGAGCGGCTGTTTGCGCGATGGCGCCGGGCCGAAATCGGGTGGAAAAAGCTCCGTTACGGCAGAGCGGCGCTAAAGCATCGCTGGGCTGCGTCGCCGGCGGCAACCCCATCCCGAAAGCGGCTGCGTAAGATAAGTCCGAAGCGGGAGGATGTGGAAACGCCAAAAATTTACCCCCCCAACACACTTGACTGCAGCAAACAGAAATAGTCACTCCGATATTGTCCGTAAATAAACAAATTTGCAAGATGGGCGGCTTGGAAAAAGCGTTTACCCCCGCGCCCTGCTTGCAAAGGGCTGAACTAAAAGTCCTGAATTTCCTCTGCGTTCTTGCTGCCCTGATTTTGCAAAACTCGTGTCCGTTGGCAGCTGGAGGTGGGGGGGGTTTCTGCCCCTGCAAAATGAGTGAGGAAAAGGAAGTTCGAGGCAAAAAAAAAAAAAAAAAAAAAAACCTGCTCTAAAATTGCGCCAGACCTAAGATTTGGACTGATAGGAAACATCGTTTCCAAAAAAAAAAAAAAAAAAATCAGGCCAGTGCAGCGCCACAAATCAGAATCGGGAAGTTTCCCACGCGCGGCAGTTTTTGAAGACTGGCTCTGGGGCAAGTTTCTAGTGTTTTGGGGCAGTGGGGAGTGAGGGAGTTGATAAATGAGGCGTTTCTCCCAGTGCCGTGCTGCCAAAACTGCCAAAACCCCCCCGTGGGAAAAGCGCCCGGCGAGAGGCGCCGCGCAGTCCTCCCCCAGCCCTCGGCCTCAGTTCGTTCTCCTTTAAATCTGCGCTTTGCAATCCGGTTAAAAAAAAAAAAAGGATGATTTTTCTCGTTTGCCTGAGGCAAAGCAGGAGCCCAGGGGTGGCGGAGCAGCGGTACGGGGGCTGATGTTCGCCGGGGTTAGTCACCCACGGCTCTGAGTTGCCGCCACTTGTTTCTGCGGGTGATTCACTTGGTGCCGGTTTGGCTTTTGCACAGGGTGGGGGGAAAAAGGGGGGAGGGAGACCTAAAGGAGTTAAGCTTCTCCGGCCGTGCTACTTTTGCATTCAATTTATTGCAATTTTGCAACATTGCGTTTGCCACCTCCCTAGGAGCCGCTCCGGAAGGAGTGGGGAGCAGCGCGCCGGCGTGTTTTATTCTTCCCAAGCCTCGTCCGCTGAGCGGGAGCCTGCTGCGTTTCTCCATTGGGTGCTCACCCCCGCGCCTTTCTTATTCTTGTTATTAAATTAGGCATTGCGATAGCAGCAGCCACCGTTGCAGCGGATTAGGGGGTTTCGTGGCTCCTGGAAAGCTGAATTTTTACCACTAAGGAGGGCAGCTGGAGGACCCAGAGCATCCCTGGGGTCGGTGCTACCTGTTGCACCTCGAAGGTGAGCGCAGAAGATGCTTGGGGACCGTTGGCCCATGCAAAGTCTTGAGAAGTTGGTATCAATAGCATCAAAGCAGCTTAATCTGTCTCGGTAATTTCCCCTGAATTGCCTCAGTCCTTAAAGGCTTGAACTGATTGTGCCTTTAGATATTTTTCCTGCTTGGGAGGCAGGGACCAGGGTATAGCGATCTCTTGGAAAGGGAACAAATTGAACTGCTTGGTCCGAAAACGCAGCAATAAATTAGATTTGCACAAAGGCGCCGCTAATAGAAACCTCCTTTCCCGCGGTTTTGGGGAACGGTGCCTCGTCTTGGCCTCGAGAGGGGAAAGCACCCAAGCCGCCGGGGCCGGCAGGGATGCGGCCAGGGAAGGGTTAATGCTGGCTGCAACCCAGCCCAGCTGCAGGGTGTAAAAGCCAGGATGGGGGAAAAGAGGAGATTTTTCTAGCAGGAACGAAGCAGAAAGGGTCAGATTTAGTCTTGGAGGGAGCAGAGGCTCCCTTGGCATCAGGACTGCGGTTTCCTCCCTGCAAAACGTATTTGGTGCAAGCCTGAGCTCCCAGCCGCGGTGGGTGGGCAGAAAAAGGGGCCGTTGGGCACCCTATAAATAAAAAAGGACAGTTTGCATGGGAAAAATAATGTCCTGGGCGCTGTGCAAGGCAGCGAGGGTTATTTCTGCATCGATGAAACAGGAGGTGCTCAGCAAAGTCTCGGAGCTGGAGCATCTGGGCTTCGCCGTCCTCTTTTAATCCCCGGGAGGGAGGCGTTCCTGACAGATCTTGGGTTTTGTTTTGCTTTGTTTTCTTCTTCAAAGGGACCTTGAAAGCTTGAGTTACGTGCAGGAATAAACAAGTATTTGTTTTTTTCCAAGGAAGAGCTACTTGCAAGTGTCATTCCAAAAAAAAAAAAAAAAAACCACACATAAGAAAAACCTTAAAAAGAGCAGCTCGCCGTGGGAGAAAGCTCTAGCACTTCATTAGGAAAAACGATGGGGCTTTGCAGGAAGAGAAGCTGGATCGCAGGCGTTTCTTCACCGCCGGCCGGGGGGAGGGATGTGAAATGGGGGTTTTGGGTCTGCACGTCGCATTTTTGACACTTCCGCCTTCGTCGTGCGGCCCCAGGTGTCACGAGCGCGCCGGAGCTCAGGAGCCTGCAAAAGCGCGGGCTGGCTCCCCGCTAAATCCCTGGGGGTTAATCCCTGTGCCGCCGCCTCGGCGCACCCAGACCTTCCCGTGGCACCTGCCCCTCGGCTCTGACTCGCCTGAAAAGATGAAAAAAGGAGGAGACGCTTCCGAGGTGCAAAGCGAGGTGCGTGCGTCGACGCATATCCACCCACGTGACACGCATATACGTGCAATTATCTGCATATATATAACATATATCCTGTATATCGCTTCTGCCAGGGTTGAAGGGGTGGTTCCCAGCAAGAGTTTGGGTCGGGATCCAGCCGCTTCGGAGCGAGCGGTTTTTCTGCCGGCGGGCCGGGACGCGGCTCTGCCGTTGCCCCTCGGGGCCCGGGTGCCTCTCTCCCGCGCTCGCTTTGGCTTCGGGCAAGATTAACCGGAACGAAAACGGCGCCGGAGGCTCGTGAAAGGAGGGAAGGAGCCGGTAAAAGAGCGGCTTGGAGGTGCCGGAGTAGGGACGATTGGTCTTTCTTGCCAAAGTCGTTGGGCGAATTAAATGGGATAATTGATCGCGACGGTTGGGATTGATGAGCTCTGTAAAGGGAGCTGGCTCCGGCGAGCGTTAATTTAATAAGACTCGAGAAATTTTTCCCCGCTTCGGCCATCTCGGGTGAGACAAATGAGTGGCTGAAAGCTTTATGGGCTGTTTTCTCCCTGCAAAAGCTGGCGAGAATTTCCTGCGCGGTCGCGGATGCGGCCGGCAGTTTGCCCTCGAACACGGGACGCAGATACAGGGGCTGAAGCGGCTCCGTCGCAACGCGGTGGCATCCTGCGAAGAGCGGTTGTGCCGCGCGTTGTCCGGAAATCCCACGGATTTATGCAGAACAGACCCACGTTTGTTTGCCAACCAGCCAAGGCTCCTTGGGATTGCAACGTCAAGCTTGATTTCAGTACGCACAGAGTAGGCTGAATAGGATTGTAGGAATTTTGCGTTTTAGATCCGTGACTTGACAAGCCGCGCAGTAGAAATTTGGATCAAAAGAAGGAAACAGAGGATCCGGAGAGAGATAGTGGGCGACAGAGAAATCGGTGCACAGCGTGCAATGGCCAAGACCTTAGAAAGAATAGAGAAAAAATACATCGAGCATCCTACGCACGGGGCCTCTTGGATTAAAAGTCAGAGTTTCTGGAAGGAGCTGCAGGCTTTGTGCTTTTGGAGGCGTCTCGCTTTGCTTTTCCAAGCTGCATCCCGCTGACTTTTAGAAATCCGATATACTCTTGGGTTTCCTTGCATCGCTTCCCGCACGTGCGCGGGAATCCGGGCAGCATCTCCAGCTGCAAAACACCAGCTGGGAGGTTTGGTTCGTTGTCTTCTGCAAATACAGGATTCCCTGCCTAGTTGCACCCAGCCCATTATAAACTCATTTGGGTAACGAGGCAAGCGGGGCTGTTCCTTCCGGGGCAGTCGTGCTGGGTGGCTCTTAGCAAACACGTGCGGCACCACGCTCGAGCGGGGCCGGCTGAGTAAAACCGTGGTATTTTGCCGTATTTTGGTCTCGCCGCGCTCGGTAACTCCTTTCTGGGCGCACAGGTCCTGGGGACACTCGCCCTGAGCGCCGCTTTGCAGCCAGGACGCGCTCGTAAACCAGCGGTCAGGATTAACATCGGGCTCATGAATTACCTGCCCTTTTTTGAAGTCGCTTTTTGGGCTTTAGCTCGTTGCGCCCGGGAACGTGCCACCCACCTTTTCCGGCGATTCGCCCAGGGCGCCGAGCGACGTAGCCTTGGGGAGACGGTTTGCAGGGCAAAACCAGCTGCGCGTCCTTAGCAAAGCCAGACGTCATCCCCCGACGCCGGCCCTCGGGCAGGGAGCGGGGTGTTGGGAGGACGACGGGTGATGGCTGCGGGGACGTCAGGCCTTCTAGTTTTAACCGTTTCAACGTTGCTTTCCAGCCCAATTTGTCGCCACTGCCCATTTTGGCAGAAGCGAGAGAAGTAGCATCAATCCGACTCTGCTGCCGTCCGTCCGTCCGTCCTGCTGCTTTTCCCAAAAGGGAGAAAGCTTTTTCCCGCGGTGGGACCGGGATCGTTGCAGCTCGCCGGGGAGAGCGTAGTGAAAGGCTGTGATTTGGGCTCTGGGGCTGTCCGCGTGCGGCGCGCTAATCCCTCGCTCTTCCCCCGCGCAGTTTTTCTGGATCCTCCTGGCGCTCTTCGTCGCGGAGCTGCTGCTGATACTCGCCGAGATCATCTTTGAGAACAAGGTGAGCGCAATTAAAGCATCCTGGGGAGGGGGAATAAGGAAATTAGCGGCACCCGCTCGCTCGGGAGCAGGGCGCGCGCTCAGCCGGCGCTTGGGCCGCTTGCGCGGGGCCGTCCCGCCTAGCGTCAGGGTGGGGATTTCTCCCCGGTCCTGAGCATCCCTTGGCGCAGGGCGCTTTGCGTTGCTCGTCTCTCCTGGGACCGCGTCTCCCGCGCGGTCTCGGGGATGCGCAGCAGCACCCGGAGCCCCCGCGCCAGCCAACGACTGGGTTTTTTCCCTTGCCTCGATTGTGTTGAGCGACGGCTTGCAGTGGCGAGAGGTATTTTGAGATATGGCTGAACCGGACAGGTCGTAAACGCTCCCGACGGGTGTCCTTCGGCCCGAGAAGCCCTGCCGCTTTCGATTTGTGGCTTGCCATCGCAATCGATCAAAGGATTAAACGGGGGATCGCGATCTCTGCCGGCTCAAAGAGCGCCCGGTGCGGGAGCAGAAAATCTAATATCTGTCCTTAAAGGCTTTAAAAATCGATCCCCCACGTGCAAACAGCTCGATGCTTTGCCGGGGAGGAGATGCGCACACTGCCGCGTTTTCGTGCCCGTCGGCGCGAAACCCGCCCTGCTCCCTCTGCCTGCGGTCCCCAAAGCGCTGGGATTGGGGGCCCCTCCGGGCAGCTCTTTTATTTTTTGCGGGGGGGGAGAGGGTTGAAAGAAGAGGCAGGTCGCATCCCTGCCGAGGCGGCCGGACCCCGCGTAGCACCTCGGACAACATCGGGTCCCCGTCGCCGCCTTCAGTCCAGCCCCACGAGCCGCGGCAGTTCAACGTAATCGACCAACCTCGCGCCCCGAGAGACGGGGCGGCGGCAGCTTGGGTTCCTGCCCCGCTACGCGGCGGAGGCGCTCGCCGTCAGCCCGTCCGTCCCCGTTTCGCCGTGTTTTCCCGGCATCGTTTCCCCGTGCGAGCCGCGTCTTTCTGTGGTTTTATTCCCCCCCCCCGCCGCCTCAGATGAACGCGGTTCTCCACTCCAGCATCCGAGAGGGCATTCGGCACTATTACGACGACCTCGACTTCAAGAACATCTTGGACTTTGTGCAGGAAAAGGTCGGTGTTTGCGTCATCGGGAGGGTGGGAGGTCATATATAAAAATATATATATGTGTGTATATCTTAAGGTATCCGTATATATCTCAAAAATAGATATACACACACACACACACGCACGCACGCATGTATTTTTTTCTCCCAAGGGCTTCAGCTGAACCTCCCTCCCCGCCGCCGTCCGCGCAGCGACGCTTCCGAAACTCGTCATGAAGCAGCCGCGAGATAATCGCTACGGGAAGAAATCGATAGCGGGGTTTTTCTTTTCTTTTCAGTTTAACGCGCTGCTTCCCGAGAAAGGGTCTCTCGGGAGCGAACAAGACGTAACACAAAGCGCGCTTAACCTCTGCCCGAGGCGTCAGACCTCGCCGCCGCCGCCGAGCGCGTCCCCGTCCCTTGGGTGCCCGGCCGGGGCTGTCTCGACCCGCGATCGCTTTGGGGCTCCGATCTTCATCTCTTTTTACAGTTTTTGCCCCGGTCGCTGTAATTCGGGTCCCCCCCCCCGCCGTCTCCGCGCGAGCAGTCTGCAAATGCACGCCGAGGTCCCGAGTGAGACTTTTTCTGGGGCTGCAAATCTCCTGGAAAAAACAGAGATCTTTCCGGGCAGGTTTCCGTATCTCCAAAGGCGAGGTGTGCCGTTCGCATACTCTCCCCCCACCCTTTTTTTTTTTTTAAACAACGTTTTTCTTTCTGCTTCCCCGCTTGAGCTTGTATTCAAAGCTTTTGCAGGGGAGATGCTCATCCCGAATCTCTCCCCCCGCCCCCGGGCTAAAACAAAGGACGGGAAATTGCGGCGCTGTGATTGTAGCCCTCGAGCCTTAAACCCCTCTTGAGCGATGCTCTAAGTGAGACTCAGCTGCCTCCACTTAAACCAGCGCTTAAACCGCTATCCCTTAATAACAAATAACGAGTAGCGACCGGTCCTTTCCTGCATAACAGAACAAAGCGCCGGGCAGTGATGCGTTACCGGGATTATGGCCCAAATTATCAGCTTTGCCTGTAGATGCCTATTCTGGGTGCTTGGTTAGTGAATATATCGCGACATATGTGCGCGCGTGTATATAGGTGTGTATATAGGTGTGTATATGGGTGTGCTGTCAAGCACGCACCTCTCCTGCCTGCCGCCCGTGAGGCTTTTCTTACCGCGGGGAAGCTGCAAACGGGTTTGGGATGACTTGCTATATAAAAAGCCTGCTTTTATCCTGCAGGGAACAGAAAACGACTGTGTCATTAAAGTCCTTTTTTCTTTTTTCCCTCCCTCCTCCTATTCTCTGAACCGAAGGAAAAAAAAACCCCAGCTTTTCCTTTGTAGCTTTTTTTTCTTTCTGTAGCTGCACCGTCCGAGCTCTGATTTAACCTGACGGGGAGAGAAACGCCTGTTAGACTTGCGGCGTCTAACAGCGCCCTTTAGCCCGGCAACGCTTTTAGCCCTGCAAAAGTAGCTGACGGATGTGCCGGCGGGCTGCAAACGCTCGGGTTTGGTCATTGCAATTTTTTTTTCTCTTTTCTTTCCTTTTTTTTTTTTTTTTTGCCCTGTTTCTGCAGTTCTCCTGCTGCGGCGGCGACGAGTACCAAGACTGGCGGGTGAACCGGTACCACTCGTGCAACGGCAGCGGCCCGCTGGCCTGCGGCGTGCCCTACACGTGCTGCGTCAGGAAGGTACGGAGGACGGCTCGGCCGCAGACCCAAACCAGCCTCGCTTCTCCGCTCCGACGCGCCTGCGTCTCGCAAGGTCACGCGGGAAAAGCAGACCCCTTTTTAGCCGTGGCGGCGGGGTTTTTTTTTGCTTAAAAAAGGGGGAAATTTGAGCGGTGTTAATTACGAGCAGGAGTCTGCCGTGCCAACGAGCGGCAGTGATAATTCTCACCTCTGATCAGCGCCCTGATTAAGCATCTTTGCCGGCTCTTAAGGATGGGATTAGAAATTCACGTATTTGCCCTTTCTTTGCGCTGGAGAGGGGCGCCGGCTTTTTTCTCCTGTATTTTTCCACCCGCTCCGTGCCTGCAATTTGGGGCGCTAAGTCAGCAAACGAAACGCCGCCGCCCGGGCTGCAGCCCGCGCCGGGAACAGCCTCTCCCTTGCGAGGAACGGTGCCCTCGCTCCCGCAGCCGCCGCGGGAAACGGCGTTTCTCTTCATTGCGAACCCCTGTTTGCAAAAACAAACAGGCTTCGGAGAAACCCCGACCCGATCTCCGGAGGGTCCAGCGCGTCCCGTCGCCGCTAAATTCCCCTTTGCCGCGAGGGAGGGGAGGCGGAGAAAACGGAGGGGAGTTTCGGGTGTTTTTTGCTTCCGTTCTCTCAGCCTGGCCCGCTTCTCCGTTGGTCGGCAGGCGCCCGGGGAAGTCGTCAACACCCTGTGCGGATACAGGACGCTCGGTAAAGAGGTGACGTACGCTTTCCCCCTTTCTCCGGACGCAGATGCGTTCGGGCGACCTCCTGCCCTGGGCACGAGAAATCACATCCTCCCCCAAAGGCAAAAGCTCAGTGAAAATCACAGCGCTGCTTTTCACCCGGGAATACTTTCTTCTTATTATTCTTATTATTCTTATTCTTATTCTTATTATTTTGTCCTTCAGGCTTGCTAATTCCCTAGAACTTTGGGGCAATTATTACGTTTTCTTCCCAATTCCTTTTTCCTGCTGCACGGCCTCAAAGCAGGGGCTGGCCTGCTGGGGGTTTCTTGCCCAAGAATCAGATCAAGATATAGATATATATATATGTATATATATGTATATATATGTGTATATATGTGTATATATATGTATTTTCCTTTTGCTCCCCAGACAAGTTAATAGCTTTAGTTCCTCGCTTTCAGCGGAAACAGCCTTCGGGGAGGGAAGATGAAGGGCTGAGACAGGTTTCGCGTTGATAAATCACTGGAGAGCAGCAGGAGGCACGCACTGATTTATGGCTTTCCAGCCCGATTCGGTGCACCCGTTTGACTCATTTTTTCCCTTTTTTCCCCCTGTCCCCCTTCCCTTTGGTCGGTTGCCCCGGCTCTCGCCCTGGCTGACCGGCGTCCTTGCCCTCCGCTCGCAGCGCCTGGAGCTGCTCGAGGTCATCCACGTGCGGGGCTGCGTCCACGCCGTGGGGCTGTGGCTCAAAGACAACGTGGAGGCCACCGCGGGCATCGTCTGCGCCCTGCTGCTCCCGCAGGTGGGTGCCGCGTCCCTCCCCTCCTTTTCGGGAAGGGAGAGGCGGTGCGCGGTGGTTTTTTCTACCCGGTTTTCTCCGCCGCCCGCCGCGGCGCGGGGTCGGGGCTCTTTGCTCCGCGTTGCTTTCTCGCTCGTGCCTCGGCCTGAGTTCGAGGGAGGATCCGAAGGAGCTCTCAGCGCGCCGGAAACGCACCTTCGACCGAAAGGAGCCCGGCGTCCTCGGCCTTTGCTCCTTGGCCCCTGGACGCGCCGTCCGCGGCCTTCGCGGCGAGCCCGGGCAGCGACCGCCGAGAGCTTTTGAAGCAGCTCGGCGCCCGAGGCGGGGGGCGATCCCTGGACGCGCCTGCTTTGGGAAACTCTGGAAAAGCGTTAATTCTGGAGCTCTTCCTCCCGCCCGCCTCGCTGGACGTAGTCACCTTCCTTCGCTTTCCGCCGGGGACCCCGGCTGAGCTTCCCAGGTCGGCCGGCGCGGGTGGGACGGAGCGCGGCCGACGGATGCAGCCTTGGGGACGGAGCAGCCTCGTGGCGGCCGCTCGGCGAGGGGCGTCCGCGCCTGCGGCCGAGCGCCTCCGAGCCCTCGGTCCCCGCGGCGGGCGGGCGGCCGCCGCCGCCGTCGTCCCGCGGTCCTCAGCAAGACTCGCGTTCGCTCCGATAGCTCATCGCTCTCGAAAGCCCCTAGCTGTGGGCGGCTGCCGAGCAAGCAGCAGCCCCGCGGCGGGTACGCGTTGCCCGCCGGGAGCGCCGCTCCGGCGCCGCTTAGCGCCTCCCCGGCGAGGGCGAGCTCCACGTTTGCCGGCGCGCCGATCGCCGCCGCGGCCAAAGTCTCCCTTTTTTGCAAGGCGGGGAGCTTGTAATTTCATTGCTTTTGGACGCCTGAGTTGTTCCGATTTTCTTCTCAGACCGTCGAGGGAAGCGGAAGAGGGGACTCGAAGGGGTTTTTCCCTCTGCGCTCGGCGAGCGCCACAGAGAGCCCTGGCTTATAAACCTCAGCTTGCGGGAGGAAGGAGCCAACAGAAGATAAACGCTGGCCCTTCACGTGGTTAGCTCCGGGAAAGCTCGACATCGCTCAGCTCTTCCGTTTAGCGTGGCCCAGCTCCTACAGCCGCCCCGGCGGGCAAGAAGCAAACCCGCGAGGTTTGCACGAAGAAAGCGGGGTTTGGGGTTTTTTTTTGTTTGTTTTTTGTTTTTGCAGAAAGTTTTGCTTTCAGAAGACCCCCGGGGGCAGACGGGTTCTTCCCTCCGTGCCCAGAGCTTGTCTCGCCGCTCTATCAGGAGCGGGAGCTGCGTTCGCCTCGCTGTCACCCGTCCGCGGCTCTCATGCGCGATGGCGTTGCTGCTTTCCACCTTAGGTTTTTTTGGGGTTTTTTATTTTTCCCCCCCCTACTTATGCAAAAGTCCAAACGAGCCTTGCCTGACAGATCACCCTGGAAAGGGCTTTCGGGGCTCCTCTTCTGGAGGAGCCTCCCCGGTGCCGGCCGCTTTGCAGCTGCCTCGCATCCAGGCGAGGCTGGCGCCGGGGCTTTGCTAAATCCGGGTTTTTCCCGGCGGATCCGTGACGGCGCGTCCGCTTGGATCTGCTCTCTCACTTGAAATGCCAGACGGGAGGCAAAAAAAAAAAAAAAACCCTAAAATCTTGTATTTAGCAGTTGGAAAAAAGCCCTTTTAGGCGTGCGCAGGCGTGGGAAGAGCGAGCCCACCAGCGAGCTGCCACGTTCCCTCGTAATATAAGATGGCTCTTCGTGCTTTAGAGTAATAGCAGTGCATAAACTGATTTCTTCAGTCTATGGGACGCGTAAGCCCTACCTTGTATCACCTTTGCTCGGCCAGGTGCAGCACCGGGTGCGATATGTACTTAACTCCCCCGCTCCGGGGCGATGAGCTGGGAGCAGCGGCGTTCCCGCTTAGCACTACAGCAAACCAGCGCCGGAAGCTTAATTAAGATATTGCACTGACTTAAAACTATTGTCACCATTAGCTAGAAATAATTGCTAGCTTGGGGAAGTAAATAACGGGTTTCTCGTCTGCTCTCAGCGGCTTGCCCAAGCGATCCCCTGGCGCGGACTTGCAAACCCCCGCGGGAAACTCCTGGGTTTGGCACAAGCCTTCATGGTTGGGCTGTAACGTAAAAGCAGAAAAACTGAGGTGGCAGGAACCTGAAGACTCGTTTGCACGTTGGTGTTGATAGCGGCAGCGTTTTCCCCTCGGCAGCAGTTTTTGAGAGCCGGTATCAAGGCTCAGGGCTGGGTTCGGCCGCTTTGTGGCGCGCGCTTTTTCCCCATAGCTGCCAGCCCGGCGCGTCCCAGACCTGGGGTGCCACCAAAATTTGTATGACGTGACCCGTGCAGATTGCACGCGTAGCAAGAGATAAGCGTGTGTGTGTATATATAGATATCTGTCTCTGCAATTTATAGATGCAATATGTATATATATATGCTGGTATTCATATCTATAATGCTCCCTAGGGATGGAAAGGGCCTTGGATCTATTGTAGGGATGCTGCCGTCCTTGCCAACACTGGGTTGCTGCATCTACTAGATGAAATTGTCCCCTCTGTGCATTTGAATCCCATGAAAATGGCTCGGAAAGTGGCAGAATAGAGACCTCAAGAGGTAGCGGCCGTTGCTGTGCTTTGCCAAACGCCGCGCGGAAAGAATCGCCGGTTTTATAGCTCGCAGCGAGCAGTAGGTTTGGAGCAGTTTCTCCCCTCGCTCCATGGGGTTTATGATTACGAGCTGGGGAAGCGAGGGAAGAAGAGCAGCTTTTTAATTTTTTTATTTTTTAGCCCTGGTCTCGATTCGGTTGCAATAAAACGCTCCGCGATGTTGCAACGCAATAAAATCAGCCTGCGAGTTAGAGGGCTTTTTGCTTTGGGGAAACGCGGGGCCCTCGGTGCCTGCGATATTGAACGCATCCATATTCCTGACAGCTTTTTGTAGTTGTTGTTTTCATTAAGCGGGAACATCGGTCTGGAATTAGCGTTTGGCTCCGGGAGGAGAGATGACGTGCGGGCCCCGAGCCGCGTTGTTTCACGGGGGTTTGCTCGCCGTGCGCTGTCGGGGGGGAGGTTTAATCTTTCCAGCGATGATGCGCTAATAGGAGGGAACGATAGCGCTGGGCACGCGCTCGTAAATGCTGCGGGTGCGATTTGCTTACGGGTTTGCTATAAGCAACGTCATGCCGAGAGGATGCGGGCCAGCAGTGTTCACAAAACAACCGGAAAACCCCAGAAACGGTCCATCCCAGTCTCGTGCATTGAGTAAAGGGTTAATGCCAAAAAGACCATGTGCTAAAAATGCTCCGATTGTTCCCGTCACCCTCCTCGGCAAATTCCGCCTTGCAGCTGCTTTTAACCTTGCCCGTTCCCCCGCCGCCGTCTCGCTCCTCGCCGCGACCGTTGCATCATTTTATGGAAAACATCGGGTGACGCCTCGAAAACCCCTTGCACGGGTGGAAATTTTGGGGGGCCTGAAGCGTATTTTTCCCCCCCGGCAGCCAGCAGACGGACCGCCTCGCTCCCGGCACAACCGAAGCGGGAGCAAAAGCCCTGGCTCGCCTCCCGCTCTTTGCCGTTTTCCCGCGCCTGGTCGCGTCGGGCTAAGCGGCGCCCGGCCATCGGGCATGGGCACCTTCCCGAGTTTAGCAACGAACCTGTCGCTTTGACAGCAGAGATTTCGGGAAGTTGCTCTTTTCCAAAGGTTACGGGAGGTTTTACGCAGGTCGTGGCGGGGAAAGCGGTTGGACCTCGGAAGCGCTGCAGACCTTTGCGCGGGGACTTGGAGCCGTGCCGCGACGCGCTCGCGCCTTTGGGCGTTTTCGGCCGGCGCGGGGCGAGAACGCTTTGCCTTCGGGGCTGTAATTGGAGGAATTTGGGAAATCAGTAATTGGGGAGCGCGGAGGGCTCCCGAATCCCCTCGAAATTGGGAGCGGCGCCCACCAGCGTTGGAGAAGGGGCTGAGAAAAGGATGCTGGGTTTGCAAGCGCGAAGAGCTCCGGGAGGGGGTTTGGGTAGCTAACGCCTCTGCTGCCGGTGTGTTTTTTAGGTCATCGGCCTCGTTATGGCCCGGCTGTATTGGCAGAAGCTCGACGATATCTACTCCGAGCTGGACACGGTTGATTTTAAGGGGCTCGAGCTGCGGGATTTCAGCTTGGAGCTGCTGGACCTGACGGGCGCGGGCTGGTGCTGGTGCCTGCCCAAGGAAGGGGGCTACGTGCCCGTCGGTGCCGCGGGCGAGGAAGACGAGGAGGAGGAAGGCGCCGGGTGCCAAAGCCAGGTGTGAGCCACTGCAGGAGCAAAAGCCGTGGGAGGAAATTATGAAGCAGCGCTGGAGGGATGCTGTGAAAAAAGGGAAAAAAAAAAAGCGCTGTGTGAGCGCGGGAAGGCCGTGGGGTCCTTCGCTCCCTCGGCACCTTGAAGCATCTGTACATGTCTCCTTATCGTTGTTATTTTTTAATATGCAATAAACGTGACTTCTGTTGCTTTTTGCAAATTTGCACCGCGAGCGGAATTTGGGGCCCGTGTGGCACTAAAGCGCCGGCTTCCAGCTGCCAGGTAAGGAGGGGAGTTTAACGGGTTATCGTGGGTTATTTTCCAACACGGTAACGCGGAGAGTGCTGGCGGAGGGGATCTCGCGCCGGCGGGATCAGATAGCCGTGCCCGCCCCGCTTTGGGAAACGGGCTCGCGGCGGGTGAATTGCACCGCTCTGCAAAACCGTGAGCCTGCTTTTATTTAAAAAGGCAGAATGAAACCTCAGGGCCTCTCTGAAGGTGCCGAATTCCTGCTCGTGCCCCGGGCGGCTGCAGGAGCTGCGTCCTTGAAAACGGCAATGTTTTTACAGTGATTCTCCGCAAAGGAAATGTTTTTCCTTGCCGGTTTTAACAGCCGCGCTGTTAATAGGAAGGTTTTGGGGCGGCGGGAGCTGGGTGCAGTGATTTGGGGAGTAGGGGGGCAGGTGAGCGCGAGGCACGCCGCGCAAGGCAGGGCTGCTGGGCTCTGTCTCCCTCTTCCGACCGCTTTCAGGGTTTTTCTTTTAACAAACGACAAGCGGTCCTGAGCCCGGGCCTGCAAACACAGGGCTTGAGCCGGCTGCTTGCATAAATCGGGCACGAGAGTTCATTTTCCATGAGCGAAACCGGCGCCGCAGGCGGTTGCGGGTGGGTTTTCTGCAGGTCCGACGCTCCAGCCTGGGGGAACGGGCTGGTCACAGTCATTTAAGATTTATTTTTTGCTTTCTCTGGGAGGCGTTTGGTAAAACCTTAATAAATGCAAGCTGATAAATTCGGCCTGCTCCTCATGAGCACGTCCACGCGATTCTCAGGGAAAGAAAGGCATTTTCTGCTGTTTTCTCTTTCCGTTATTACAGTGCACACAGCTGCTGCCACTAAACGGTTTTCTCTGCTGCGCAGAGCACGTTTCCTGGGAGGGTTTGGGCCATTTTTCAGCAGGTAGCGACGGCAGACGCGGGGGGCGGCGATGCACGGGCTCCCGGCTGCCCTGTTCCCAAGGCATTATCCTGCAAAGGCCTGGAAAACAGGAAAGGTAAAATAATCGTTGGCCCTGCAAGGAGATGCCGATGCTGGGGAAACGACGTGGATTTACTGCCATCCTGTGGGCACACAGCCCGGCCGGGCTGGGCATCCTCGCGTTGGAAACGTGGGCTGAGGACATAGTCGTCCGTGCCCTCCAAAACTGCTTTTTTCCCCCCATTGCAAATGTGTGCCATGACTCGGGGTGCTAAAACGCAAGGTGATGCCCGGAGGATCCCCCCCACCGCAGCAATTCAGTCCAAATTTCGGCGAACGAGCCAGCCCCGACGGCACTGCCAGAAATCACTGCACCTTACTCCGGACCTGCCCCGGCTGCCTGGGAAAAAAAGCTCAAAATAGGGGCTGGGAAGAAAATGATAGCGGTAGGTGGGTTTTCTTTTCTTCTGCTCAGAGGCCGAGTGGTGAGGAGGGAAAAAAAACCTATAAAATAACCTTTTTTTGGATTGCCTTAAAGCGCCAAGTCCGATTTCCCAGTCCGCCTTTTTGCCTCGCGCTGGGACCGGCCGTCGAGACCGGCCGCGCGCCACTTTGACGCAGCTTTATCGACATGTCACGTTAAAAGGATGAACGGGTCCGAGCAAGCCAGGCGTAAAATAGAAGCGGACAGCCGGGAAAGAGCGGGCGCCCGGCGGAGCGGGTCCGGGCGGCCGAAGAGGCTGGTTTTCACGAAGCCCGGCCTGCGGATGCACCGTTTTAGGGCGGCAAACGCAAAACACTCGGGTGCGTGACCCTCCTTTAAAAAAAAAAAAAAACGATCGATAGTTGCTGGCCCACGGACCAGTCCTGTAAAGTCCCCGTGGGTTTCAGGGAGCTTTTTGATTTATGCTGATGCTTTTCTGGGGCCTCCTAAATAACGTTAGGATCCGCTCGGTTCGTTGAGCTCTGGCTGGAAACGACGTTGCGGAGCAGGAGATGCCAAAGCGGTTCCCGATCGGCTAGCGGTCTTGGGCAAAACGGATGCAAAAAAAAAAAAAAAAAAAAAACCCAGGCTGCCCTGAAGCCAGAGCAAGTTGGTGCCTTGGGTTTGTTTTTTTTTTCTGTTTCCTATTTGTGCCCCGTGACGTGGTGCCGTTCCCGCTCCGCGGCTCGATCGACGCTGCCCCCAAACCGCGTTTTCCCCCCCTGCTCCCAGAGCCGCAGCGCTTTCGACGGCGGGAGTCGATAACGGCTCTCCGGGCGCGGGAGCCGCCGGCCGCTTCGCGCCGCCCCGGCCCCCGATTTCTGAGCGTTTCTGGGCAGCGAGAGGTAAGTTCTCTTATTGACCCTAAAACTCGCCTTGGAGACATGGATGCAGAAAGCCGCGCCGCCGACGGTTGCGTTGCGCTAGCAGATAACGTGTTGGTTCCTTGGAGGAAATGGCTTTTTCCCCTCGCCCTTATTTTATTTATTTGGTGCCTCTCCGGGTGCTTTGAGGATGCTTTTGTGGACTATAAGGGTGGCAGAGGCAGCGTGCTTTAATTTCCAGCAGTTTTTGCTGTTCCTTCTCGCTTCTCCCAGATTTCTCAGGTGCTTCCAGTCGTATTTTCCAGCAGTTCTGGTCCATGTCATGCTTGTGCTTGTACGCGACTTCTTGCAGGGGAAAAGCCCCTTCTAGGTTAAAAAAAGAAAAAAAAGAGCAAAAATCCCAAGCTGTGACTCAGGCCGGCCGTAATCAATCAGGGCTGCTCACCTCCGAGTGTGGATGAGGGATGCGGACGCGTCTCGCGGGGACGAGGGGTTTTGCCGGGGAGGAAGGCTCTGGGCACTGCGCGCCGGAGCAGCCTGCTCCTTTTTGCAGGTAATTTCCCCTGGGGAGAAAAGTGGGTTTATATCAGAAAATGGGTTATTTTTGCTGCCGGACTGAGCCGTTGCTGGCCAAGATGGGTTGCAAAAAAAAAAATTGCCCTTCTCAATACAGCCCCAGCTGGAGGGTTGTGTAAACCTCCGCCCATCATCGCGGTGTGCGGGAACCCCGACCTAAAATCCTCATCCGCGGTGAAGTTTTGGGGGGGCGTTCATGGCACTTCATCTATTACGCAGTACCACGTTGTTTCTAGAGTGCTTGCTGCGGAGTGCTGTTTTTTTTTTTTTCTGGGAGGAAAATGGGAAAAAGCAAGCGTGCTCTGTTTCTGGCCGCCTTCCTCCCTCGCAGCTCAGCCGCGTCCCTGCCGGGCGTCTCTGCGAGCAGCTCTCTTTTTGCTCACTTGGCCGTGTTTTGCCATTTCTCCCGCGGGCTTTTCCCACATCGGCGTCCTCAATTCTGCAGAATAGCCCCCTCGCCCGGGCGTTTGCTCCTAAAACGAGTTAGGTCCCACGTAGCTGCAGAGACCGTGGGGTACGGAGGCCAAGCGCAGGCGTGACAAGCCTGCGTCAGATGCTGGCTGGTTTTTTCGGTGGAGGTTTTAGCAGCTTTAACAGGCTATGCAAAGTCTAAAGCAGGCGAGCCCTGTTCCTTCTTGGTGGTGGACCTGTTTGCCACCAACTGGCCAAAATTTAAGGTAAGGAGCCCATGGGTGCCTTCAAACAGATATCGGGTTAAGGCTGCAGATTTTGCCCTGCGGGAAAATCCATCAATAATTTGGTGATCCAACCAGAGCCGACCTGGCCAGCCGTGGACCCCCTTCGCTTTATATTTTTAACCCGTTTGGGTTGAATTGTGATTTTTTTCCCCCTCCCTTCCCAAAGCAGACGGGAACCGAGAGGAAGTTGCCGCTCGCGCCAGCGGCCGAAAGGCGAGCGCGGGAGCCGGCTCTCCGGCAGCTCTCAAAGTGACTTTGGGCGGCATCGATCGGGCCGCCGGCAGCGGTAACCGTTCTCCTGCCCAAGTCAAGTGTGAAAGGCAACCGCCACCGGGCAGCTCGTTAGGCGCCTAATTAGCATCCGGGGCCCAACGCAAAGGGGAGAGACGGGAGAGAAAGCAGGCGACGGGAAGGAATTGCAAAATCCGCAATCCCGCATCTCCGCACCCGCGGTCCAGGACCGTCGCACGGGTCCCAGAAGAGAACAGCCCGGGATATTGATTTTGGTTTTTTCCCCCCACTCCTCACCCTCGGTGGTGGCGGCGCCGCTCGGCTCCCTCCCGGCGGCAGGACCGCGATGGAGGATGAGGACGCGATGAGCGAGCGGGCTCTCAGCAGCTCCCGGAGGCGATACGAGGATGAGGAAGGTGAGCGAAGGCCCCCGGCGCCGGGGCAGGGCTGCTCCTCGCTCTCGGAGCAGCTCGGCTCTCCAAAGCTCCCCGCCGGGGGTTTATTCTATTTATTTATTTATTTATTTTTAACTCCCTTCTCCAGATTACCACTCCATCTACATCGGCGTGCCGGTGCCCCGCGGCTACCGGAGGAAACGGCGCCGGCGCAGGTCGGCCTCGAGCCGGGACGGGCACAGCGGCAGCGAGCGGCCCTACGAGCGGCCCGACCGCTCCGACACGGACGACGGCGGCGGGCACCTCTGCTACGAGAGCGGCAACGACAACGCCAGCAGAACCAGTGAGTCCCCCCCGGCCGCGGCCCGCAGGAACGGCGTTCGGGCCGCCGAGCTGTGCAAGAGGCGTTTTGCAGCCAAATTGCAATGTTTTGCAGCCAAATTGCAACATCTTGCAGCCAAATTGCAGCCAGGGCAAACGCACTTCCGGGCGTCACACCTAGTTCCCGGCAGGATCTTACCTCGGGCTTTGGCCGGTCTCGTTAAATCTCCTTAGCAAAGATTAACATTTTGCACAGCAAAGTAGCCGTCAATCTCGCGTTTTCCCCGCCGTGTTTGGGTCTGCATAAAACAGACGGCGGAGCCGGGGCAGGCGGGCTCCGGGGCTTGCTTTTCCCTAAGGAGGCAAAGTTTTCATCCCCCTTATTTCGTAGAGGGTTTTATTTGCAGCGGGTGTTTCTCGCGGCTCGCTCCTGGTGCCAACAGGTTTCGGCAGCTCCCTGGGAAAAGCGTCCACGGGGCCAAGCGCCGGTTGGGAACCGAGCCCGGCAGCTCCTCGGAAAGGGTCAAATACGTGTTTCCTTCCTTTTGGCAGTTTTGAGCCGTTTCTCGCAGCCAGCTTGGAGAAACACCGTGCAAAGCATCGCCCCTCGGGGCAGCTTCCCCGCAGGAAAACTCCCGGCGTGCCTCGAGCGGGAGCTTTTTCCCAAAGGAAAAACCCCCACGTAGCCTCCTGGCCGTGCTTGGAGGAGAGACTGAGGGCGGCCTGGCTAAAATTGGGGGATTCAGGTGGAGGAGGAGGAAAAACAAAAAAAAAGAAGAAGGAAACAACCCCAAACCTGTCCTCTGGTTTCTCTCCTCCTTCCTCTCCCTCCCTCCCCTTCCTCGCTGCCTCCTTCCGGCCACACGTGCCCCAAAGCGCTCACCTCTCCTCCGCGCACCTCGTCCAATTTGGTAACTTCACGTCATGCCAGCCCAAGGGAGAGGAAAGTGCTTTATAGGCTCTATAATCTGCTCCTTAAGCCTGGGAGTTTAGCAAGCCTGAGTGGATAAAGGAGGAAAGTTTGGGGGGTTTTGCGCGGCGCAGCGAACGCTTGGTTTAGCCGGGAAGAAATGGGGGAAAAACTGGAAACGCTCGCAGGTAGGAGACTGTTGGGCGCCTGGTTGCCATCCTCTTCCTGATCGGAGGAGCGGGAGCGGGAGAAATCCTCCCTTTTTTTTTTTTTTTTTCTTTTTTTTTTTTCAGGCTTTGCTCCTTCCTAGCGAAAGCCGTTTTGCAACCCAGCTCGGGTTAGGCGCTTGCAAGGCCGCCCGCGCGCGCAAGCGGTGGCCGAAAGAAGCAGCCCGCCGGGAGAAAAGCGCGATCTGCCCGACAGAGAGCGAGCCTTTGGGCAAAAACCGCGGCTTTTTTTTTTTTTTTTCGCTTCTGCGGTGCCTGGGTGGCCCGAGCCCCCCGAGCCCGGGGGAGCCGGGCCGGAGGGTGCAAAAAACCCTGAAGCTGGGGCAAAGCTCGTCCCGAAAACGCGCAGCAGGGGGGACGAGCTCCGCCGGGTGTTCGGCCTCGGGCGGGTGGATAGGGGATGCGAGGGCTCGGCGCGCCTCAAAGAGGTGGGTGCGTAAATGACTGCAGCCGCTCCGTCCAATTACCCACGGAAGCGTAAGCTCTTTCCGATGTATAATTATCCTATATGAGCGCTAGTATTAACGCCGAGCTAATCCTGCAGCTCTGGAGGTCTTGGGCATGATTCGGAGCCACTGGGGCTTAAAGGACTGGCGTTTTAACGGGCGGGAATCGGCAATGGAGCAGCATTTTCCCGTTGTGAAACTTGTTTAAAACCTTGTTTGTCCTGCGTGTCTCCTCGGAAAGACGTTGCTGCTCAGTATATCCTCCCGAGTGAATAGCTGGTGCTTTCCGGGATGGAGCAAGGTGCCGTATTAAGTTTCCAAAAGGAGGCTGGGGGGGGGGGGAGGGACTGAGAGCTCTGCTGTAACCAGATCCCCGGCCAGGCTTTGCTTCCCAGGCATGGAAGGGTCCTCCAGGTGAATAAATCCCAAGAATTTGCCCCGGCGGCCGCCCGCCCTGGCCGCTCGCTGAAGTCCGGGCGCTGTTGGTTTAGCAAACGGCGCTTTGTTCGGATCAGCGAGCCCGGCGGGGAGACGAGGCAGCCGCGGGGCTGGCAAAGCCAAGAGGCCGCAGACGCACCGGCTTATGCCTTAAGCTGGGGGAGGAAGGCAAAAAACCCAACCAGCTCTTTTCTCGGCCTGCAAACCTCCAGGCGCGTAGCCCAGCTATTAAATTAGCAGAAATAGTAATAGTACGAGGTGCAGTAAAAGCTTGGCAACAGAGTTGTGGTCCTGGTGGTGGGGCTTAAAGTGCTGGAACGGTTGAGCAGGTTAAGCTACGTGCCTCGGACGTCCTCTTCTTTCGCGGACTCGGCTTCGTCTGGTTGGGCAGTAGGAGAAGGCAATATTCCCAGCTGCCGCAGCAGCTTTCGGTAGGCTCATGCACAGCGCTTTAATTAGCTCCTCGTGTGCTCTGTTGCCCGACTTTCTTCTTCCACCGTTTTGAGAGCGGTAGGTACCTGCAAGGTCGCATCCTGGGCTGCAAAAAGGAGGATCTGACGTTTTTCCTAGCTGGATTAAGTCTCTCCTTAGGAGACTGCTAAGAGCCAAGCTTTCATTACAAATGCGCTGTGCTCAAGGAGGCTGGCGTTTGCCTGCTTAACCACTTATCAGAATAAGGGGGAGCTCCCCCTTATTCTCCTAAGTGGGGAGAGGGGCAACAGTCTCAGCCACGAGATGACCGACCTGATGGCCTTCTACAATGGGATGACTGGCTGGGTAGATGAGGGCAGAGCAGTGGATGTTGTCTACCTTTAACTTCAGCAAGGCTTTTGACACCGTCTCCCATCACATCCTCATAGGCAAGCTCCGGAAGCACGGGCTGGATGAGTGGATGGTGAGGTGGAGTGAGACCTGGCTGGATGGCAGAGCTCGGAGGGTTGTGGTGAATGGCGCAGAGTCTAGTTGGAGGCCTGTAGCTAGCGGTGTCCCCCAGGGGTCAATACTGGGCCCAGTCTTGTTCAATGTATTCCTCGATGACCCGGATGAAGGGACAGAGTGCACCCTCAGCAAGTTTGATGATGATACTAAACTGGGGGGGAGAGGCTAACACACCAGAAGGCTGTGTTGCCATTGAGAGGGACCTGGACAGGCTGGAGAGGTGGGCGGAGAGGAACCTCCTGAAGTTCAACAAAGGCAAGTGCAAGGTCCTGCACCTAGGGAGGAATAATCCCATGCACCAGTACAGGCTGGGGGCTGACCTGCTGGAAAGCAGCTCTGCCGAGAAGGACCTGGGAGTGCTGGTGCTCAGCAAGGTCAGCATGAGCCAGCAGTGTGTCCTTGTGGCCAAGAAGGCCAATGGTATGCTGGGGTGCATTAGGCAGAGTGTTGGCAGCAGGTGGAGGGAGGTGATCCTGCCCCTCTCCTCAGCCCTGGGGAGGCCTCACCTGGAGTCCTGTGTCCAATTCTGGGCTCCCCAGTGCAAGAGAGACACGGCACTACTGGAGAGAGTCCAGCGGAGGGCTACAAAGATGATGAGGGGACTGGAGCACCTCTCCTATGAAGAAAGGCTGAGAGAGCTGGGCCTGTTCAGTCTGGAGAAGAGAAGATCTCGTCTTCTCATCGAGGAGATCTCATGAGACGATCTCATCAATGTCTACAAGTATCTGAAAGGAGGGTGTTGAGAGGATGGGGCCAGACTATTTTCAGTAGTGTCCAGCGACAGGACAAGAGGAAACAGGCACGAACTGCAACACAGGAAGATCCACCTGAACATGAAGACAAACTTCTTCACTGTGAGGGTGACTGAGCATTGGAACAGGTTGCCCAGAGAGGTAGTGGAGTCTCCTTCGCTGGAGAATTCGAAACCCGTCTGGATGTGATCCTGGGAAATATGCTCTAGAGGACCCTGCTTGAGCAGGGAGGTTGGACTAGATGATCTCCAGAGGTCCCTTCCAACCTCAACCATCCTGTGATTCTGTCCTAACCATTTTACTGTACCATTCTGCACAGAAACACTCTTTTTTGGGTAGAGCATGAGGCACATTGCCAGGTCCTGTGGGGAAAGTGTTTGTAAGTCATGCTCAGCCCCCGCTGTGGTTCCTCTGGCCTTCAGGAGGTTGGTGAAGAGCGTCGGGAGACTGAAACGCCCAGCGGAGAGCCAGAAGTGGTGCCGGGCTCCCCTCGCTAGCCTGAGCCAGGAGCCCCATTATTTGCAGCGAAAACCTGGAGCTGCGCGCCGAAATGGGGCATTTTCATAGGTCGCACCCATGTAAAACTCACTGCAAAGCTCCCACCGATGTAAGAGAGGCAACGGCTTCACCCAGAGAACCGAGCTAGTGGCTGTGCTCCCCAATTCCTGGCACGGACCTAATACCCATCGTTCCCGGCCTCCTTTCATCCCCACCACGGCCATCCCATGTCTCAACCCCTCTTCGTGGTGGGGAGTCCGAACCGGGTTGTAGTCTGTGGCTTTGCCGCTCCTCAGAGAGCCTCTTGTCTCTCAACGGGTTGCTACCTCAAACAGCTCATTGTGCTCAGATCCTCCTTCTTCACCCCAGGATGCGAAATAGCCTTGCAGGTCTGCCCTCCGCCTCCTTTCTGCCCCGCTGTGTGGGGTGGGACAGACCTGCCTAATCTCTCCGGGCCGAAAACGCCAAATTGCTTTTGCTCCTCCGAGGCACTAACCGTTTGGGGTATCTTTTTCCCATGCAGATGGACCACGAACCCAAACCGGCATGGGGAAAAAAAAAGCTAGTGGTCCCGTAGCTGGCGACGGGTGAAGATCTTGCATCTTCTCCCCCAAAATTTGTCCCAGCAAGACGCTGTCACCGTTGTCTTCTTGCATTTCCCGGTGCCACTGGGGGCGCGAGAAAGGAGGGAGCCGTCGCCGGAGGGGGACTCCATCCCCGCCGGGTTTGCACCGGGGCCGCTGCCCTAACGAAGCTCGTTTCTCCCTCCCCGCAGTGTCGCCGGCGGCCGAGCGCCTGCGCTACATCCTGGGCGAAGACGATGAGCCGCCCAACCCCACGCTCTTCACGGAGATGGACACGCTGCAGCGCGATGGCGAGGACATGGAGTGGAAGGAGTCGGCCAGGTGAGGGGCCGTGGCGGGCGATGCCAGAGCCGGCGCGGGAACCGGGGGACATCGATAGCTTTTGCCGTTTTTCCTTTTTCCCCTCCGCGTGCTTTCGCTGGTCGGGCAAACTAGGGCTTTAGCTTCTACTGTTCAAGCAATACTAACAAAAGCCCAGCCTCTATAAATCAAAGTCTAAGAGGACCCGCAAGTACCGTCCGCTTTATTGAATTATGAGCTTAGCCAAGGGAAAAAATCACAAATCCAAGTGAAATTTCTCTTCCTAGCCTCAGCTGCATAAGTGCCGTCAGCACTGGTTTTTGGGGGGGTGCTTTGGGAAGGGAGCCGCTCCAGCACTGGGGATGTAGATGGCTTTTTGAGCTCTGCTTTTTTACGCAGCTATGCATTCGTTCGTCCCTGCCCAGCGCCCAAAAAAGCATTCAGCTCTTTTTCCCAGCCTCGCCCCAGGTTTTGCTGTCAGCCTTTTGGGGATCTGGCAGGGACTCGGCCGGGTCTCGGAGGCCCAAAAATCCACCTGCGGCGCAATTTTCAGCCACAGGCTTGGAGGGAGGTTTCTCGATTCCCGGATTTCCGCTGTCCTGGACAAGCAGTTCAGCCTCTTTAGCTGCAGGAAAGCAACTCCTTGGCAGCACCAGCACTACCTGCGAATAAATCCCTTGGCATCCTGGAGCGGGAAAGTCGCCGAGCTGGAAATAAATGGTTTTGGGCAAAGAAATCCGAGTAGGAAGCTTCAGAGCCATCGTCCCAGCATGGGCGCTGGGGTCCCAGAGGATGCTAGGGCCAAACTGTCACTGAAATTTGTCTTGTGGGATGCTTTGATTTTTGTCCCTGGCGCGGGATGTTGCTGGAGAACACGGCATGAAGCTTTCTTGGGCTTTTTTAGTGAGGACTTTCAGCAGTTTCTGTTTGCACCAGTATTTTAACATACCCTTCTCCATCTCCCGGCCCGGGAGAGGGCACAGCCAGCCCACAACAGACCGTGTAATCCCAGCTCGCCATTCCCTCCGTCTGCAGCGATAGGAGCCAAAATCCAAGTTGTACCAGTTAAAAGTTGCAAGGTTAAGCCCTGCAAAAGGCTAAGCCGCGGAGCCTGCAAACCTCCCTTAAAGGAAAAACAACTCGCTTCCCAAAACCGGTGCCTCGCTGAGAGCTGCTGGCCTGTTCCTGGATGTCCTGCGTCACGTTTGGTTTTAAAAATTAAGGGATAGAGGCAGAAGAGCTTATCTGCAGGTGCAGAGCGAGCCAGCGAAGGGACGTGGGAACAGACAGGCCAAGTTGAAGCCCGAGCGTCGCTGAGAGGTTTAAAAGACGTTTGCAGCGCCCCAGGCTTTTGCGCTTTGCACAGAGCTGAAGATGCGGGTAGTTGTGGATGCGGGTCCTCGGTGAGGCTGGCTCCCTCTGGAAAACCTCCCAGATCTTGCGGGAGCAGGTTGAGGAGGGTCAAATCGTCATCGCCGATGACAGCAGCGGAGCTGAGGGGTTTCGCTCCTCTCTCCGACCCAGTGTCCTTGGAAGTGACGCTTTAAGCTTGCTTTTTTTTCCCTATTCCCATCAGGAATGATAAGAAAACAAAAACCATTGCAGGCTGAACGAATTGGGGTTTGCAATGCAGCCCGAAGGAGGGCAGTGCCAGGCGGGCACAAGCGAAGCCTTTTTCTCTCTTCCCCGTGCTGCTCTGTACCCATCCCCACAGCTTTTGCTGTTGTTGCAGGTGGATAAAGTTTGAGGAGAAGGTGGAAGAGGGAGGCGAGAGGTGGAGCAAGCCGCACGTGTCGACGCTGTCCTTGCACAGCCTGTTCGAGCTGCGGACGTGCCTGCAGACGGGGACGGTGCTGCTCGACTTGGACGGCTACTCCTTGCCCCAGATCATAGGTACGAGCCGGCGCGATGTCACCCCGCGTGCTGGAGGGCTGAGCACAGATTTAAATGCCGTTATGCGCAAATGTAAAACGGCTCGCACTGGAATAAGCAAAGAGGGGAAGCACGAGCTTGCTAAATCGGTCGGGTTTTAATTGCCGCGAGCGCGCGAGGTAGCTGGGAGCGGGGTGGAGGGTTTTGCGCCGGAGCCCGTCCCGCCACAGCCGCCGTTTTGCGCCCGCAGACGACGTCGTGGAGAAGCAGATAGAGGACGGGCTGCTCAAGCCCGAGCTGCGGGACAAGCTCAGCTACGTGCTCCTGCGGCGGCACCGCCACCAGACCAAGAAGCCCATCCACCGCTCCTTGGCCGACATCGGCAAGTCCGTCTCCTCCAACACGAGTGAGCCCTGGGTCTGCCCCGCGCGCGGGGCTCGAGTTTCTTTGCATCGAACCAGCCCTGGCGGAGGCAGATCCCGGGAGGAGGAGAAAGGGAAAGCCCGGGGTTTGCCTACGGGGCAGAGACGCCGAAAGCTTGGCCACCAGCAGGTCATCGGGAGCCGTCTGCAGGCAAATCCCGCCGGCGCGGCGGCCGGCCCTTCCTATTTTTGAGCCATTATAAAAGGGGATTTGTTTGCTAGCATTCGGGATTATGGCTTCGGGTTGAAGCGGAGGTCATTTGGTGGAGCCCCGGATCTGCTCCACCGCGGGTCCCACGGCAGCACCCGAGCCCTACGCCAGTGCCACCGCCGACGCGCGATGTTCCCATCCCAGGGTGTCCAAACGCCCGTCACCCATGTAGGAGGGAGGCTTTTGTGCTAAAATTTGCCCAGAAGCTCTCAAAATGGAGCTTGGCTCGTCATGTAATCCTGCTTTGGAGATGTTAGACCCTGTAGGTATGGGAGACGGGGGCATCTCTCCCACGTTGCCGGTGCCTTGTCGAGAGGACGGCGTCGCTTTGCGGTTGCAAATAGGGATGCGGCATTTGGCCTGAAGTTTGTTTTGTATTTTAAGTAATAGAGCATAGAATAAAGATAGAGTAAAAGAGCGTTGCTTGGGCCCGGCACGGTGCGTGCTCTTTCTACCCAGCCTCTGCCGAGGGCACATGTGGGTTAGCACAGGAAAACGTATTCATTGCAAATAGAAAAAACCACCATGCATGGGATAAAATCGCAAACCAGAGCAGGTGCAAAGGCAAATTGCCAGTGCACCAGTGCCGCAAAGCTCCCAGCAGCGCAGGGCAGCCGCTTTCCAGCCCGCGGCGGCTGTTCGCATCTCCTCTGAGCCCTCCTTTCCTGCAGCCCGCAGCCCCGTCCGGAGCCCGGCCGTCGGTGCCAGCTTCCACCGCTCCACCGAAGACCTGCGGATGCGGCAGAGCGCGAGCTACGGCCGCCTGCGTAAGCTGGGGACGCTCCGGGGTGGCTCTGAGAGGATCCTAATTGCAAGAGGAGAGAGAGTCGGGTTGCAATACAAAATGGGGGCGATTGCAATTGCAGCCTAATAGCGATGCGGCTCTGCTCTTTGGTAGCAATTAGAAACGATCCACCTTAACCAGGGGGTGACCTGGTTGTGCTTTCGGCATTAATTTCCTTATACCTGGTTTCCAAGACCAGCTGTATGTGCTGTTTTAATTGCACCGAAGTCATTTGCAGCACCAGATGCCCCATTTTTACGGAGCGCCGATGGTGCAAAACAGCGAGGGGACTGCATGCCCTCGGCGGCGTTGCGGGGAAGGGCCGATTCGCGACGCGTTTCCCTCACTGCCTCTGCCTCTTGTCCCCCGCAGGCCACGCGCAAAGTCGCAGCATGAATGACATCTCGGACGCGCCGAGCACGGACCAGGTAGGAACGCCAAAAGCCGGCCGCGGTGCGACGCGTCTCGCGATGCTTCCCACGCAACGGGAGCGACCCGCTGTCGCGTCCGCCGCAGCAAACCCTAAGGGTTTATGGGATGGTCTCTCCAAAAAGGAAAATACACTCGGTCCCTCGTCACTAAGGGGCTTGTATCGATCCTTGATAACTCACTGGTGCCGGTCCTAGAAACGATACCTGGGCTTGAGTCGGGACTGGCAAGGCACGAGCAGAATTAGGGATATACAGCAAGCATCCTGGTGCAGCAAAGCTCCCCGGGATAGGGAAAACATCCTTAAAATCTAGCGGTAGGGAAGGAAACGTGCTGGAAAGAGCTGCCTTTATGTGCGTGCGTGCAGATATCTTAAAAAACAGACTGTCCTTGGTACCGCCACTGTGGAGGAGAGGGCTTCCTCCTTGGAAACACTCTCTACTTTCCTATCTTTTTCAAGCTTTGGCATTCGATACAAAGCTGCGGGGGGGCGAGAACGTAAATGACGTACGAGGCACAGCTCCTGAAGCTGGCAAAGATGCCCATGGGAAGAAAAGCTGACTTTAAGCCCCCCCTCGAGGTTGCTTCGCTCCTGGAGCGTGCGGAGCACGTAGCTTTGAGGTGGTGCTCTCCGGGAGGGACGGGGCTGGGTTTGCCTAGCCAGGCGATAATCCACCCGGACGTCTCGCCGGGCCGCTCTGCCCGCCAGCGTCATCTCCGGCGGGCAGCAAACGCGGGTCCGAATTGGAACCGCAATGCAAAACCTGGAGAGAAACCCGCTGTTTTGCTAGCAGCGGGACGCTCGCGGGAAGCTCTCGCTTGGCCTTATGTCGCTCGCTGCCAAAAGGCAGCAGGTCCCTCCGGGTCTGCTCCGCTTGCCCATTGCCATCTAGCGGCTACGTCCGCGGGACCCTGCAGGGTCCCCAGCCGGAGGCGGCCTCACGGGCCGAGGGGGACCTTCGGGAGCCCGCGGCGGGGGCACGCGGGCCACGGCGGCCGGAGGGTTTCCGAGGCGCTTTCTGAAGTTAGAGCAGCGATAAAGCAAGCAGATTGCCCCCCTGAGGAAACCCGAATGTCTGACTCTGGCAGCAGGGTGCAGAGGGTTAATCCAAAAATATGCAAAGCATTCAGTACCTAAGAATGCTGCTTTTAATCGCCCTATTAGGCGCACTACAAAGGGACTTTTTAAGCGTAACAGGCAGCTTAGCGCTCTCTGTTAACTGCTGCTCTCCCTTATTCTGAGCTGAATGGGAGGAGCTGGTTTATTATTATTATTATTTTTTTTCCATTTGGGTTTAAAAGATTAGGAGACTAGGGAGCGCTTGCTGCCCAGCTCACATGCCTCCCCTCATGCTGGCGTATAGATTAGAATAACACCCTGCCTGGGTTTGCATTGAACCCCTTTGGACTAATAATGAAAGAGCCACAGGGGAGAAGAGTCCTGGGGCTGAATCCATGTGCAAGGCTTCCTCCTTCTGTTTTTTATTCCCGCTCTGAGGAAGAAACAGGGGCAATAAGCTACAAAATGTGAGCTCAAGCTCAGATTTTTCTGCAAGGCTGGAGATTGCCGCGTCCTTTTTTTTTTTTTTTTTTTGCTTAGACCCCAGCAAAGCGCCTTTTGCAGGTCGCTTGCTTGTGTTGGGAGCCCCCGAAGCACGTAATTTAAAGTTAATCTCGGGCTTAGTGGTGGAATAATGAGGAAACTCGGTGTTGGGAAGCCTCATGGTTTTATTCTTGGGTGTCCCTCCTGCATCCCTGCCTCTGGGAGTGCAGAAGAGCCACCTGGGTGAGAAGTTTTGGCACTTGGTGACTGCCGCTGTGCGGTTAGACAAAAATAATTTAGCTTTTGCATTCAGGGTGTAGAGCAACAAGCCATGAAAAATATCTTGGGGAAGGGAAGAGCCGGATTTCAGAGACTGCTCCCTTCCCAGCCTTGTCTTTCCAACAGCTGAAGAACAAGTTCATCAAGAAGATCCCCAAAGACGCCGAGGCCTCCAACGTGCTGGTGGGCGAGGTGGACTTCCTCGAGAAGCCCTTCGTGGCCTTCGTGCGCCTCCTCCAGGCCACGATGCTGGGTGGGGTGACGGAGGTGCCTGTCCCCACAAGGTGAGCCCAGCGAGAGCAACGGCCAAGCCCCAAAATGATGTTCTGGGGGTTGGGAACGCTGGAGGGTCTGGCGACTCCGGGGCTGGCGTTGGGTGGTGGTGCTCATGGTGGCTGGCGCAGGTTGCATCCAGCAGCTCTTCGTTCTTCCCAGGTTCCTCTTTATCCTCCTGGGCCCCGCGGGAAAAGCCAAGTCCTACAACGAGATCGGCAGAGCCATCGCGACCCTCCTGGTGGACGATGTGAGTAGATGCAGAGCCCTGCCCGACCGCTCACGTCCATCCTTGGCATTTCCCTTTGCTCAAAGCTTGCCCAGAAAAACATCAGTATTAATTCTGTGAGGAACTGCCGGGATGAATAAGCCTTAAGCACCACGGTAGCCTGCCCCCGGACCGCATCCCAGCTGACACCTCTCATCTCTTGATTCTCAGCTCTTCAGCGATGTCGCCTACAAAGCCCGCGACAGAGAAGACCTGATCGCTGGCATAGACGAGTTTCTGGATGAAGTGATCGTCCTGCCACCCGGCGAGTGGGATCCCACTATCCGGATAGAGCCGCCCAAGAAAGTGCCCTCGGCTGAAAAGAGGTGGGGTGGCTGGAGAGGCAGGCGAGAGTCCAAGGGCGACTCTTGGATTTCCTTCTGAGAATTGATTTGCCCTATTTTCCATTTTGGAGAAGATGGATGAGAAGAGCAGCTTCGGTTTCCCCTTGTCCTTCTGTGTAATCCCCAGAGCTTTTCCGCAGTCTCCACTCCATTTGGGCTCCTGGAGCCGATCTTGCTCTGCATCAACCCCTTGGCTTGGAGCAAACCCAGCCTCAACTCGCGATCTCTCCAAATTTGTCCCCAATACGCGAGTCCAACGCAGCCGGCATCTCTCCCACAGGAAATCGGTGTTCTCACTGAATGAAGCGGGGCAGATGAACGGCACAGTCGGCGGGGCGGCCGCTAGCGGCAGCGGAGGCGGTGGCGGCAGCGACGACGGAGAGATGCCCGAAGTGCATGAGATCGGGGAAGAGCTTGCGTGGACTGGCAGGTAAGCAGCAGCCTGGCCACCCAAAAAACGTAGAGGGGCTTTTGAGGCTCTTGTCACCCATCGTGGGTGATTGCCTGCCTTTCTGGTTTCTCCGCAGGTTTTGCGGCGGTCTCTATTTGGACATCAAGAGGAAGCTGCCCTGGTTCCCGAGTGATTTCTACGAGGGCTTTCATATCCAGTCCATCTCTGCCATCCTCTTCATTTACCTGGGCTGCATCACCAACGCCATCACGTTTGGGGGGCTGCTCGGAGATGCTACAGACAACTACCAGGTCGAGCCCAGTGAGAGGGGTGCGGATGGCCTGGTGCACACGGGAGGGCTCTCCTGGGGCAGGTTTTACCTCCCCCAAGAAATGTAAATCTTTGACACTAGGGATGCAAATCTGTCCCCAAGTGAGAGTAGCAACCCTGACCCTGATGGAGACACCTGGGACTGGGAAAACACATTTTGGAAGGCTTCCCTGTAACATGCTTTTGGCCAGGAACAAGAGCGTCATGGTCCCAAGTCATCCAATGTGGCTCCAGCCACAGGTGTCCTTAATTCCCCAGGGTTTGAGCTCTTGCCCGCCTTCTCTGTCCCCAGGGGGTCATGGAGAGCTTCCTCGGCACAGCCATGGCGGGCTCCATGTTCTGCCTCTTCGCTGGGCAGCCGCTCATCATCCTGAGCAGCACTGGGCCCATCCTCATCTTCGAGAAGCTGCTCTTTGACTTCAGCAAGTAGGTGCTGCGCAGTGGGTTGGGGTGGCCAACAATGTTGCGGGGCACCTTGTGATGTCCTGGGGCTTCTGGTGATGCCCAGGAAGCACCCAGCAATGTCCTGGGACACCTGGTGATGCTCTGGTGCCCCGGGGCACGCACATGGAGCATCCTCACTGGGATGCCCTCTCCTCGCGCCCGCTTTCAGAGGCAACGGCATCGACTACATGGAGTTTCGCCTCTGGATCGGCTTGCACTCTGCCCTGCAGTGCCTTATCCTGGTGGCCACGGACGCCAGCTTCATCATCAAGTACATCACGCGCTTCACGGAGGAAGGCTTCTCCACCCTCATCAGCTTCATCTTCATCTATGATGCCATCAAGAAGATGATCGGCGCCTTCAAGTACTACCCCATCAACTCAGACTTCAAGCCCGACTACGTGACCATGTACAAGTGCGAGTGCGTCGCACCCGACCCAGGTGAGTGCAAGGCGTCTCCTTCTCGGCAGGGGGAACGGGGCGACAAGACCTGTGTGCTAGTCCTCCTCCTCTTAGGGTAACTTTGGGTGAAACCTCTTGGTTTCCCCTCCATCCTCTGCGGCCGAGTACGTCAAATTGCCACCGATGCCAAAAAAGTGGCGCGGGGCTCACGCCGGCGAGAGTTTTTTTTCAGAAGCAGGACCATCTCTCCCCCATGGCACGCATCGGGGTGGCGGGCTTTTTCCCCCCTAAAGCAAAGCCCAACCTGGAGGCTGTCCCCTCGGAGAGAGCCGGAGGCTCGTCCTCATGTGGCCAGACCTGGAACGATAAAAAGGAAGGATGGAAAAGAGACTTTGCCATCATCGTTCCAGGCTGTTCCTCAAGAAAATATGCCTGTTCCCCAAGAAAACATGCCGGAGGGGTTCGGTCCTCTGCAGTGTCAGGGAAGGAGAGGACATTCTGGGATGTCTGAGCAGGCGCGGGAACCTCCGCGGACTGGTTTTCCCGTCTCCCTTAGTCCTTTGGGAGAAGGAGGAGTGATCAGGCTTTGAGCAGACAGTCCTTGTACAGCCCTCGCTGGCTTTGATCCAATTCCTACTACGACAAAAGGGAAAAAAACTGTAATCCCCAATTAAAGCAAGCCCTCGCTTGGGGGAGCTGAAGCTCTGCTTTTCCCGGAGCCGGGACGTGCCTTTCCCGGATAGCGGCTGGATCGAAGACGGCTGTAATCCGGACTCGTGCCCGTGCCGAAAGCACAGCGTTTTGTCACTGATATCCGGGCTTGCTCTCAGATACACGCGCTAAGTGATCAAGGATTCAAATTGTCCAGCCCAGATGCTCACGCGACCGCCTGGAATTGAGAAGGGAAAGGAAACCTTTGTTTTTGGGATGATACCAACGTTTTCTCTCGGCTGATGTAGTTAATAAGCACGGATCCTAACAATTTTTGGAAACAGCTGTAGCTGGAGGAGGCAGAGAGGTGCAAGGATAAAACGCTCTCCCTAGAAACACATCCAAGACCTGGCTTGTGGCACGACATAAACCCGGGAGTACGTCGTTGCGGGATGCGTTCTCACCCACTGCCACAAAAATAACATTTTGGCCCTTATTTGGGTTTTTGCGTCTCGATTCCTGCTGCTCAGCAACGATAAGCAATAATTCCTGCCTCCATGGGGCCGAATAACCACATCGCTTCATGCTGCAAAAGCCACCCGCGAGCGTGCGCCCTCGCTCTCGCTGCTCCCGGCATCTGCCGCACCGGTGTCGGAGCGGGATTTTTTTCCCCCCTTTAGCTATTGCGAGCTTGCGTTTATTCCCCCCCTACGTCCTTTTTTTTTCCCCCCTTATTTTTATTACTTTAGTTCTGATTTTTGATTATTATAACTGATTTGTACCATATTTGTCTCTGCTGCACACACCAATTTGGGCCGATTTCAATCTCAAGTGAGTATCGCCTTCTGAATATTAAGATTGTTTAGTATTTGGTACTCTTCCCCCCTCGGGGGAATTTCGTTGTTATTTTTTTCGCGCATTCCACTTTTATCTCTGCTCCGATAGAAATGTCTGTGTAGAGCATCCTAAAATTCGTTGAGTCGGGCGTGGAGCGGTTTCGAGGTAGAAAGCACGGAATAGGGTGCGATTTTTGGAAAAGCTAAAGGTTATCAAAAGAAAACAGTGTGGTTTCGCCCCAGAAGCTCCGATTCCAACCCCGCAATCACTTCTCCTTCGTTAATTCTCCACCGGGGGAAAAGGACGTGGCAGGTCGGGGCAGCCGGACGCCACCCAAATTCCCAGCCTGCCTGCGGGAAGCGCCGGACGGGGGCCGCGATGCCCGCGGAGCATCGGAAGACGGGCCGGCGGGAGGGTGCTCCCGAGCCGCGAAGACCCCAGCGAAGCCGGTTTTGAGGGGGTTTCCTTTTTTTTTTCCGGGGGGGGGGATGGAGGGGTGAGAAGCCAAGATGGTCAAAAACCGCACGTCTCGTCCGGGCGTTGCTCTCTGAAAAGGAAGGGCTGCTTTTTTAATTTTCCCCCTCTTCTTTCTCCCTCTTCCACTGGTTTCAAAGGCGGGTGCCGGCGTGGACCGGGATGCTCTCGCCGGCGGGAGCGGGCGCGCGGGACTGCCCTGCGAGCTGCTGCAGCCTTGCCCCCAGCACACCGGCAAAAGCAGCCCGAAACGGGGAAAAGCAGCCCGAAACGGGGAACAACGGCCCCGCGGGGTGGGATTAATCAGGGAGAAGTGGCTGTGGGGTTCGAAACGGGGCTGGCCACCCAGCTTCCCCCCCACCTCACCCCCCCCGAACGCGCGACAGCCCCCTCCGGTCGCCAGCCCTTAATAACAGCCCGCTTTTCCGCAGCGAACGCGACGTTGTTCGATGCTTCAGCGCCGGTGGCACCGAACACCACTAACGTTTCTGTGGTGAGTGGCTCTGGGGGAATTTGGGCGAAGGAAGGCAGATTTGGGGGATTTTCCCACGGTGCGGGGGGGGGGCACCTGCTGGGGTCACCCTATGCCGTAAGCACCGGCCGTGGTTGCTTTTTGGCGGCTGCTCCCCGCCACAAACGACCGTTTGCTAACGTGCTGCGAGTGCTGAAAATGCTCGTTTGACTTTTTGGCTTTTTCTCGCCAGTACAATGCTATTAACATAACAGCTCTGGACTGGACCCAGCTGAGCAAGAAGGAGTGCCTGAAATACGGCGGCAGCCTCGTGGGGAAATCCTGCAAATTCGTGCCGGACCTGGCCCTCATGTCCTTCATCCTCTTCTTCGGCACCTACTCCATGACCCTGACGCTGAAAAAGTTCAAGTTCAGCCGCTATTTTCCCACCAAGGTAAGAAAAGGGCCACGGGTTTCCGTCTCCACCGGGAAAACCCATCCTCGCGGCTGCAGGAGAAACCGGAGCCGTCGGGCTCTTTGCTGGGTGCAAGGAGCTAAGTGGAAAAGGATCGGTACTTCTGTTTGCTGCCTGGTGGTTTATCTTCCCTGCTAGAAAAGGCGACTTTTGGCATTGGTATCAATGAGGACTGGCATTGGTATCAACTAGGGAAATCTTCCCTGAGGTTTCAGCCGGCAATTCGCTTCTTGCATGCTGTGTAACACATCACCTTGAGGCTTAGAAGAAGGAAAAAAAAAACCTGCTTGCTCGTTGTATCTGGGTTTTGGAGCCTTTAGCACGTGCCGCTCGCAGCGAGGACAGCTGGAAACCTTAAGGACACGAGTGCAAACCGGGAGCCTTGCTGCGGTCCGGGCTCCCCGCGCGCGTCACCGTGCAAAAACCCAGCTCGCGCTGGGTGCAAAAACCTGGCCCACAGGCCGGCGTGCCGCGATGCCTCGTGCCCTCCGTAACGTGCCTTTCCCCTCCGCTTCCCCCTCTGCCTCCAGGTCAGGGCCTTCATTGCCGATTTTTCCATTGTCTTCTCCATCCTGTTCTTCTGCGGCGTAGACGCCTGCTTTGGACTGGACACCCCTAAGCTGCACATCCCCAGTATCATCAAGGTTGGGATGCGGCGGGCCGGCCGCTCTGCCCTCTTCTCCTGCCGCGGCGCTTTCTTCCAGCTCCTTCCCGCAGCCGGCCGGCGCGCGCCGCCTCGCCGAGCACCCTGGGGCAGGCGCCCAAGGGGACGGGGGAAAATCACCCCGAATTTTGCAAAGCCCTCGAGCGGGCTAGGTCCCGGCGTGCGCCCGCCGTGAGCATCCTCGTGCGGCGCCGGCCCAGGGTGCTCAGTATCGCTCTTCGGCCGCCTTCCTGCTCTGCCGCGCTGGCGAAACGGTGCTTTTCTTCGTTTCTGGGGGACTGTTCTAATTCTGTGACTTTTCTTCCTTTTCCTCCCCCCCCTTTTTTTTCCCCCACCTTCTTTTCCTTCCTTTCTCTCGCTCGCTACAGCTGCGCAAGCTTATTAGCGATTTCTCTATCTTTATGTCCATACTAATGTTTGTGGGGCTGGATGTGCTTTTTGGACTGAACACCCCAAAGCTCCAAGTGCCTACTGACTTTAAGGTAAAAGCAAATAAATCCCTTTCTGGCAGTTTTGCCGAAAAAACGTCGCTATCCTAATCACGGGTATAGCTGTTGCTCACTCTTAATCGGCGTGGGGGAAACATCTCGGCCCGAACGAGCTTCCAAGGGACATTTTGGATGAAGGCAGGCTGATGTAGATGCTGGGGATGGTTGTATCAAGCTCCTGGGCTGCGTTTAGGGGCTTGGGGGTAAAACCGTCCCGGCTCAGCAGCTCCGTTCGCTTCCCACCGTGCCGGCGCGGGACGCTGCTGCGGGATGCTGGGGTTCATCTCAGCAGCTTCCCCCAATTGCGACGCCTGGGTTTATTCCCGGGTTTTGCCCCGTTCCCCGCGACACGGCGGGCAGGAGGCGGCGTGCCAAAGTCCTCCGCTCTCTCTCTCTCTCCCCAGCCCACCCGGCTGGACCGCGGCTGGTTCGTGTTTCCCTTTGGCAAGAACCCGTGGTGGGTGTACCTGGCGAGCGCGCTGCCGGCCTTGCTCGTCACCATCCTCATCTTCATGGACCAGCAGATCACGGCCGTCATCGTCAACAGGAAAGAGCACAAGCTGCGGGTGAGCATCGCGCCGGGGAGGGGGAAAGATTTCCCGGGGTGGCGGGACGCCCCGAGGACACTGACCCGCTGTCTTGCAGAAAGCGGCGGGCTACCACCTGGACCTCTTCTGGGTGGGCATCCTCATGGCCGTGTGCTCCTTCATGGGGCTGCCCTGGTACGTGGCGGCCACCGTCATCTCCATCGCCCACATCGACAGCCTGAAGATGGAGACGGAGACCAGCGCCCCGGGCGAGCAGCCGCAGTTCCTGGGTGTGAGGTGAGGAAGGGCCGGCCGCACTCTTCCTCGGCGCGCCGGTGGGACCGGCCCAGAGGAGGTCCAGGCTGCGTTTCCAGCCGCGGCGGCTCGAGCGGGTCTGCCCGGTTGGTGCCGCCGAGCGGGCACGGCCTCATCCTGCATCCCTCTCTGTTGGCAGGGAGCAGAGGGTGACGGGCATCATCGTCTTCGTGCTGACGGGCATTTCCGTCTTTCTGGCCCCCATCCTGAAGGTAAAACCTCCCCCTTGCCCTGCTGCCCTCGCTGGAGAAATTTAGGGAGGGGGAAGTGGGAATTTAGGTGAAATCACAGCCCAAGGTTGATATGTCCTTTGCAAATTCCCGGCGTTTCTCCGTGCCTGCAGTACATCCCCATGCCGGTGCTGTACGGCGTCTTCCTCTACATGGGCGTCGCGTCGCTCAACGGCATCCAGGTGAGCCGTCCCCCGGGGAGAAACCCCAAATTCCCCGTACCGGCTGCTGGGGAGGCTTTTCCCGCGGCGGGCGAGACAGGAGCCGGCTGCGGCGGGCTGTCCCCCGGCGCGGGCTGTCCCCCGGCTGATGCCCACCTCGGCCCCGCCACAGTTCTGGGACCGCTGCAAGCTCTTCCTCATGCCGGCCAAGCACCAGCCCGACTACGTGTTCCTGCGGCACGTGCCGCTGCGGCGCATCCACCTCTTCACCCTGGTGCAGATCGTCTGCCTGGCCGTGCTCTGGATCCTCAAGTCCACCGTGGCGGCTATCATCTTCCCCGTGATGGTAAGGCCCCCGCGTGCCTCCGAGACGCTGTGCCGGAGGCACCGTCTCCTTCACCTCTCCTCTTCCCGCCTAGATTTTGGCCCTGATCCTCGTGCGGAAGCTGCTGGACTTTGTCTTTTCCCAACACGACCTGGCCTGGATCGATAACATCATCCCCGAGAAGGAGAAGAAGAAGGAGGACGACAAGAAGAAGAAGAAGAAGGGCAACAAGGGCGACAGCAGCAGCGACGAAGAGGTGTGCGCGCCACGGCTGGGGGGGCTCGCGGGCTCCTTGCCCTGCTGGGCTTTGCAGGGGTTTTTTTGCGGGGGGGGGTCAAACCTACCAAACCAAAACGTGGGAAGCACGGCGCTTTCTCGGCTTTGGGAGCCTGGGACTCGGTCCGCGGAGGCATTCCTGCGCTCACGTAGGGTTGCTGGCTTTAGGGAGCGAGCAATGCTTAGGTGCTGGCAGCAGAGGGGGGGGCACGGCCAAAGCATCCTGAAACGCTCAGGCTGAGCCGAAAAAAATCCCAGCAAGAGCAAAAGACCGGGGCGGGGGGAGAGCGGGGAGAGCCCCGTGCATCAGGGCAAGGCCCCGCGCGGCTGCAGGGTGCTGCTAACCGGTGAGAGCCGCTGCCGCAGCGTCTTCCCAGGGAAAATCTGTGCGAGGAGGGCGAAGGGTTCGTCGGAGCAGAGGATGGGCCGGGATTTGCGCTCGGAGGAAGGCGAAGCCGCCTCATCCTCGGGCGCCCGCCGCTCCCGGAAGGAGATGCTCTGACCCGAGGCATCCGGCACCCCAGGGAGCTCCGGGCACCCGGGAGCTTTTCGCCTCCCCGGAGGAGCGATGCTTTGGGAGAGGCTGGCGGCGGTCAGGGTTTCTCAGGCTTCCGCGGGCAGCGTTTCACGTCCGTCCGTCTGTCCATCCCCTTTAGGAGAGAGGTCCTGCACCTGGACCTTTGCGTTCGGATTCCTCTCCCAACAGTTCAGACCTGGATCGCAGGTAATGGGGCACGAAAACCAGGGGCTCGAAACCCCGGCGCCCGCTCACCCATCCCGACGGGGTGGCGAGGGACCCGAGCCGGCGTCATTTTGGGCCTCAGGTGCTGGATGCTTCACCTTCCTCCTCCTCCTCCTCAGTATTACGCTGCACCTGAAGATTTCCTGCCCGTCGTCTCCTGCCTTTAACTACTCCCGAAACCCCGTCTGCGCCGTGCCCCAGGTGAAGATAGAGATGGAGTCGGACTACGAAGACACCGACACGGAGAAGCAGCCTCGGGACATGGGCAGCGAGACCACGCTATAGTCCTGCACAGCCCTTCCTCGGCTGTTTTTATATATATATATCGATATCTATATATTCATATATATATATAAAGCAATTTGGGCTTATTTTTCTACGGGACGGACTGAGGAGACCTGCGGCCCCAGAGGCCCCGTTTCTCCGGTAGTTTTTAGCGTAACGAGCTAGACGCGCTGTTGACTTTCCTCCCTTTCTGCTGGGCGAAAGCGTCGCCGCCGGCTTCGGAACGAGGCTGAAAACGTGGAAAATGGTACTTTTGGACCCGGCGGGCGGCCGGACCCGGAGCCGCTGCTGGGCTGGAGAAGCTGGAGGTAGCGCAGGGCAGGAGCCCCGGGCCGTGGCCGAAAGCGCCGCGGGCCGCGCTGGCGGGGGGGTTCGGGAGCAGCCCGGCTGCGCGTGGGAATGGCCGGTGACGGGCACCGCGCTGGGGGTCACGGCGGCGAGGAGGATTTCGGGGCGACGGCAGGGTTGCCCGGCCGAGGGAGGGAGCGTCTGCCGCTCCATCCCGCAAAATCTCAGCGCGGCTCTCGCTGCCTGTGCTTCTGCAAGGGCCGGGGGGATGCTCCGGGGGCCGGCAGGATGGCCAAGGAGCTGGAGCGGCGCTCCGGGCCCGGGGAAGGGGAAGGGGAAGGGAGGGAAGGATGGAGGGAGGAAAGAGAGCAGGAGCAGCAGCCTCAGGGGGGAAAAGCGGTTCCAGTTTAACGCTGTTGCCGCTTGAGGGCAACAGCAGCCCTGCTGTGAGCGGCTCGGAGCAAGACGGGAGCAGGGAATGGGGAGAGGTTTCTGCAGGGAAAGAGGAATGATTCTTGCAGGGAATTGGGAATGGTTTCTGCAGGGAAAGAGGAATGATTCTTGCAGGGAATTGGCAATGGTTTCTGCAGGGCTCCAAAGGCCTCTAGCGCGCCGTGCCTTCCCAGCCCCTTTGCAAGGGGATTTGCACCCGGTTTAGCTCCCGAATCCCAGTTACATGCACATGGTTTCACAGCAAGCGGCTCGAGCCAGGGAGCAGCCAGCAAACGTGTCCCCAACACACACTTTGGAGCTGATTTCCTACCTGGATGGGCTGGGGGTGGTCGGCTTTGAAGAGCCCAGGTGCTTTCAGGCTCCCCTCCAAGGAGCAGCTGACGCCCAACAGCTGAAGCACAGAGCCTGCTCCATCGGCATTTTTGGCTCTTCCCTCCAGCCGCTGCCACCGCGTCCCCCTGGAGAGGCAGGTAAGGGAGCAGGTTAGGAGCGGCTGCCAGCACCACGCGCTGGTCGGCTCTCGTCGCTCTTTCCAGCGGCAGCCGGGAGGCTCTGGAAGGGCTTTTTCCTTCCCCGGGCTGAGCCCAGAACGCCTGCAGGTTGCAATTTAGAAAAGCTGGTCCTAGGCAGCCCTCTCGGAGTGGGTTTTTTTTTTTTTTCCCCCCACCCATTTCTCTTTGCTAGATGTAGTTCTCTTGCTCTATTTCGAGGCCTCGCAGATCCCCCTTTCCCCCACGCACAGGCTGAAACAGCCTATTTATACGAGCAGCACTCTGTGCTCCAACCAGCCGTACGGGGCTTTCGGGGACGCAAGTTAAATGTTGCAACCGGGCTGAACCTGCGAGCAGAACGGACCCCAGTTCTCTGTAAATAGTCGCGAAAAGGCAAACGAGACAATTTGAATACAGTTTCCTATTTATAGCAATTCTTCTGGTTCGAGTACCCCCCCCCCCCCACGTACCGGGGAAGCACGGCCAGGTTAATAAACCAGTATTACTCCAGCTGACACTTAAGCAAGAGCCACTTAGCTTTACGTTAACAACTATTTGAACTTGAACGCCTCGTGTATTTTCTAGTGTTTTGTACCGATCTCGTGTGTGGTAGCTGATGTGCAGTACAGGTAGGCTTTATGATTTTTTTTTAATTGCTTTTGAAGGAGTTCACTCGCTTTATCCGGTATGTCAGGTCTGCTCTACAGCACCCGTGGAAAGGCTTGGTGGGCTCTTGTAGATGTTTCATAGAGCACAGCTTGTTTCAACTGAATTTGTGATTTTTTTTTTTTTTTTTGCAGTTTCACATGTGGTTTCTACTTTTTTTTGTATAAGACAGCACCGGAGCGTAACAAACTTGCAGCCTCTGTTACAGTACCACTTTAGCCATTTTTGTATTTGTCATTACTACACCCCAATAAATCTCATTTAAATTATTCTCAGCTCTTAGTGTGTTTCTGGCCCAAGCCAAGTCTTCTAACCCCAGACTTCTTTCCAAGTTGCTCCTTGCTTTGTGTTATCCCCTCTGCTACAGGAAGGAGCAATGAATTTTGCTAGTGGGGTTAGCAGTGACTCAACTGTGGCTCCAACTAGGGCATGAGAGCAGTGCTTTAAGTTCAAAACAAACATTTTTGTTCACAGAAAAGCAGTATCAGGCTCCCAGCAGACATGCAGCTGCATGCTTTTCTCCCAGGTGTTATCTATGCACCCATCTCCTCCAGGAAGAAGCCAAGATACACTTCAGCGCACCAGAGTAATGCTGCACACAAGTTTTTTCAGGCTTCTGGAGGCATTGCCCCCAGGTAAGGTTAACTTTAAGTGGATAATCATAGCTTGCAGCACTGGTATGGTGGAGGAAGGTAAGTTTACACTCAGTGTTATCATTTTCTTCTTGCACAGCTATGGCAGCTGTTAGGGAACAAAGGGAAAAATTTTAGAGGCTGAACAAAATGTCCAGCCATTAAACTCAAAGGCTTCTTACTTCCAAGGTGAGTGAACAGCATGTAGCATTTGTGCCTTGCTGAAGTCAAGGGAAAAGCCAGACTGGCCCCTGTGCCAAGGGAGCTAATAGTGCTAATGCCAAAGTAACCCATTAGCTGGGGGCAGCTCTCCTTTTCTGAGGGCAGCACCAACTCCAACAGCAGTCTAGCTTGCTTGGAAATAATTCTAGGACACAAGTAAGGGTTTTTTTCCCCCCCCCTCCTCATACTTTATTCAGTGTTAGTGAATTATCCAGGCTAAGTACTTGCATGCTTTACAATCTAGTCCAGGAAAACTTCACTAACTGCCCCCTCTTGTTCTTTGGTTTGGGGGGGAGGGAAAGGAGGGGGTTTAAAAGTCACCATCCAACTAGCAAATACCAGCTTAGCTGCATACTAGAAGAACATGTTACACCTGATCTGCCAGTGCTCAGGGACCTGGACAGGCTGAGAAGGGGCATATGGCTTGTTTCAAGTAACTTGTTCTACAAAACAGCTTAACTCAAACTAAACAGCTGAGTTGAGTAAAAGAGTTCAGAGCAAGTCAAATGCGAGCAGTCAGCCTAGACTGGGCATTTGTGAGAACAGAACCATGAAGGCCAGTTTGGCACTGTGGAGCAGTACTCTGCCTCACATAGGATTGCTAGCACCATGTTAAGCTCCTGCAGGAGCTGCACACCCAGAATCCAGACTGCTCCCTAGTGCCTGCGAGAGAGGTGCAGGCTACAGGTTTGACTTCTTAGAGAAGAGCTAGCTTAAACAAAGCAGCTTTGCTAGAAGTCATTACACACCGCATGAGTAGGCCAGGAGTTTAGATGCTCATGCCTTAGTACAACTAATGCACGTACACTTCAGTTTCAAATAAATATCTATGACCTCAGAATAGTAAATTCACTTCCAGACAATAAATAAATATTGCATTTTCTATCGGCCTGCTTGGGAGTCAAACTGGAATGTTGTTTTCAGTGCTAAAGCGAGTCCCACATTAAACAGTTAGTGTTTTCAGCTCTTTGGGCTGCAACAGCTTCTTGGCAGCTATGATGGTGTTCTTCATCAGCATGGCAACTGTCATGGGCCCAACTCCCCCAGGGACTGGAGTGATGTAGCTGGCTTTCTTCTTCACCCCTGCAGGAAGGAGAGTTGGAGCTTAGCAGGTACATCAGGAGCAGTAACAGTCACCAAGCTGGCACATGAAGCTGCAACCATGAAGCCGAAGTCTTTGGCTTGCAGTCTTCAAGTCAGACTTGAGAAACCAATGCTCTTTTGCCCTGTTACCCAGGAGAGGGCACACTATACTCTGACCATCCCTGCTGCTGACCAAGCTTAACTTCAGAGGCCAAGTCAGGGGAAAAGCCAGGTCTGATAGTTCTAGACCAGCAGTCTACAGCCAGAGAGCAGATGTGCACCTCCTGCATGCTCCTGGCAGGGTCTACAAAGAAGCACTAACAGGCTGAACATTTGTAGTCTCTTCCACAAGCAGGTGTTGGTGTCTTTTGCCAGGTACCTAGAGATGCAGGGCACATCACAACAGCCTGTCTGGGCACTGCTGCAGCTAAGTGAGGAGCAAAGCCAAGGAATAGCAAGCCAGAAGGTAAGTCCTGCATGTTTTCATGAGGTGGAAGCTAGAGGCAGGAGTCCAAGTATGAAATAAAGTAGCTAAAGTGACCCAACTGCCCAAGTTCAGGATGCACTCTGTGCAACAGCACACGCACCAAGCACTGCAACTTCAGCAGTGGTCTGCATCTGCTCCATCACACAACCCAGGACTTTCTCCCCTGCTCCTCAGCACCCTAAGTGTTTAAACACTCAAACTGCCAGATGCCAGAGCCTTTTATACCTTCAAAATCCACATCTCCAACCAGTTTGTGTTTGGCAGTGACAGGATCCTGCACTCTAGTTATGCCCACATCAATAACTGCAGCTCCTTCTTTGATCATGTCAGCTGTAATCAGATTGGGTATGCCTGCATTAAAAAAAAGACAGAATTGCATGCTTATACTGGTACTAAACAACTCCCTGCTCCCCCTCATCCCATTTCTACATTGTCCAGATAATGTAGGTTGACCCATCTAGGCCTCCCTGCCTCACAAGGGCAAGTCTCAGTTCACCACAACCCAGTTGGTGGAGGCATTGGCTTCACCTAAGGGCGATAAAACCCCCAGCATGGCAGGGAGGTGGGTAGGGAACAGCAGCTGAGGGCTCAGCCACCCTTTCAGGGTGGGGTATGTTTGTCTGGTTTTACCAGATACTGCCTCAGCTGACTGCAAGCTGAGGAATTCAAATTCCTACACCCCATTCAGCTGGTTAACTCTTTAGGGCAAGTCCTGCTCTGGTTTGATAACCATCTTTGGCAATTTACTCAGCTTCTGCTACCTTTCTTCATCTGCCAGCAGCGTGGCTGTTGTCCTTACATGCAGTGCCACCTTCAACACCACTACCACTTCTGATCCTTTCAGGATCTTGTTTCTAACCTGCATTTCTCTCCTCCCTCCCCACAGGCTTACACCAAGCTTCTGCTGGCAGGCACAGAACCTGAATTGGCAAAACACTTCTGCAGATGAGCTATCCCCATGCCTAGGGCAGAGCCTGGAGAAGAGTAAACCTGCGTGAGCAATTCCTCAGGCTCTGAAGATGCTAGAGCAACTGTCCTTCAGCATTTCACTGTCTCTAGGTAAGCAGACCCTGTTTTGTGTATGTTTGTGGGAAATACAAACTGTCTGAATGTTTAACAGAGCCTGTCTGTAGCTGGTCTTTGGATCTCGTCAGGTGCTTGGGAGCATACCAAGTCATTCTGCCAGGTGTTAATTTCAAAGACAGACCTGCAAACAGCTCTGCTGGTAAGATCAAGCATGTGGCTACGCTTATCAGTCTAACCTGGCAGGCTCAAATAGCCCCTCACCCACCTTCCCAGCCATTGCCTACAGCATCTGCAAACAGCCATGGTAGAGCCAGGCTCTCCCACACTACCAAAGCTGCTTCAGATGGAGAGGCCCCCAGGACATCCGATACCAACTGGATTGTCTCCTCAGAGCAGATTCCCCATCATAAACACCACATGTAAGCATCAATGCAGTGTCTTCTGTGCACCTTGCCTACTCCAGAGTTTGGTCTTACCTGCTGCTGCTACCACAATATCAGCCCGAATTGTGTGTTGCTTCAGCTGCTCCTTGGGAGTGTAGCGGTGAGATATTGTTACTGTGGCATCACCTGCAAGAGCAGTTACATAGAATGTTTTACCCATGGGTACTACCTGAACCCAGCCATTTCTAACTCTTCACCCTCAAGACCAGCCTGGTCCATCTCAGGATGATCAGATCTTGATGACTAACCACAAGGAGCAGCCTACTGAGAGGCCAAGGACTACTGAAGATGGCCCTGAAGTGTTACAAGACTGCATAAGGGCAGAATTTTCAACTCAGCTGTGGAGGTCACAAGCGCTTGAGGCCACAAGCGGCCATAACCCACAGGATACACCAGTCCAGAATGCAGTCCCAGGACTGGTTTAGGAGCCCAGCAAGGACCATGTGAGAAGCACAGAGGGCTTCCTTCTGCAGCCATCTGGGGTGCAGGCACTGAGGCTGCCAAGCTCCTACCTCCTGGGCGCTCGTGCCTGCCATCTGTATGCAGCAACATGGCAATGGGCATTCCCACATTCTTCGACCTGCCAGCCACCACCACGTTCTTCCCCAGCGTCGGGATGCCTACAGCACACAAGACCGAGTCTAAGACAAAGACGCTACTGTTATGCTAGACAGCAGCCAAATATTGCAGCAACTTACCAGTCCTCTTGATGATCTCCCACACCCCCCACGGGGTAGCTGGCAGCATGGAGTACTGGTCAAGGCACATACGCCCCACATTTATCACGTGAAAGCCATCAACATCTTTGTCTGGGGTCACAGCATTGCAAACCTTTCGCTCATCAATATGTTCTGAAAAAATAATCCAAAAGCTTTAACCCTAGGGATCAGCCAGAACCAGCTCTTTCCAGGCAGCCAAAGTCTGACCTGCTGCACCAGTCCCTTTGCCCCTCTGGGCTTTGGAAGCTTGAAGCTACTGGAAACTTCCAGCAAGTTCAGAGCTAACAGCTCCCCCCAGAAGGGGACTGGAACCACACCGGAACTGCAGCGTCTCTAATGCAGAAAGGATATTTTTAGACAGCCTCGGTGTCACAACTTCAAGCTTCTGGCTCAGAAAGATGATACTGCCCATACAAGAATAGACTTCTGCAAGGCCAGCAGCATAGGCAGCTGTATGGTGGAGCTGCTGTATCAATTTCTTTGAGCTGCAGCATAGCAGATTGCCAGCTATCCTGTGACATGAGAACTCCTGTGCTTCACCTCATTCTGGCACCTACAGACCCTTCAAGACTTCTATAAGAAAAACAGGAAAAAGATAGAAGTCTAGCTACTCACCAGGCAGAGGAAGCTGCACTAACAGGCCATCCACATTGGCATCATTATTTAGTTTGCTAATCAAATCCAGTAGCTCCTCTTCAGTAATAGAAGCTGGCCTGAGGATTGTTTCACTGCTGATTCCTGTGCAATCATTCAAAGTGCTGTATTAGAGAGCTGTATGCGCACAAGCAGGAACCTTATTCCTCAACCCAGTCCAATCGGACTCTCAGCCGTGCATCATTGCTGTACCAAATCCAATATGAGAATACATACACTCCTTGGTGTTACAAGCAAGACTTGTGACAGCCTCCAGTCTGGAAGGCCTTGAAAGTTAGGGATAAGGACCATTAGTTAGTCTGTGTGCAGCCACCCTCAGGAAAGACTGCCTGAAAGTCAAAGCCCTCCCAAGTGCATGGAGCCCTTTGAGAAACCTATGGGGAATGTGGTAGGATGAAGATGCAGCTGCATTTCCCGTGGACCCTCCTGACAGAGTGACAAGGGGATGTTAGCCTAAAAACTCAGCTCCAGAGAAGGCTTTAGCAGCACAGTACCCTATGAGGGGTTAGGCCATTTAGCACCCCAACCCCCCTCAGCATCTTTCCTAGAAGCATACTTAGGACACCTCAGGCAGCCTAAGGAACAGGATCTTGGCTTGCAAGACTGGAAGGAGTCACAACAAAGTAGCAGGAGTGCACTGGATGTCAACTGCATTTTGATTTTTGCCTTCTTTCAACTGCTCAAAGTTCCCTGCAGGCTGTCCTGTGTGGACCCGAGAGGCCTGCCAATTCACAATACATAGCTTGATGTTGCATTTTCACATTAACTACACCCCAGTATTACTATGAAAGCAGCCAAAAAGTAACAGCAACTGCTGGGGTAAACCCCAGACTGGTGAAAAGCTGCCAGATAGCCGCATCCTGAAAGCTTCCCCCCAGCATAGAGGGCTCCCAACTAAAGCAAGATATTAAACAGTCACTTGCTCCATTTTTGGAGAACAGCAGAGTACAAGACCTACCTACGTCAGCAGCTGCTTTGGTTTTGTTCAGTACATAGGAGTGGCTTGCAGGATTTTCACCAACAAGAACAACACTGAGGTGAGGTCTCTTGTTTCCAGCCGCTACCCACTGTTCCACCTCATGACGGGCTTCCTGTCTGATCTGCCGGGCCAGCTTCCTTCCAGAAATTACAACTGCATCATTGCTGCAATAAACAGAGTGTTAATGAAGCAGTCAGCACTGTTAGGAGCATCAAATTCTAGCTTTGGGCAACAACCACCCAGGAAACAGGTGCCCACCACAAGGCATTACAGAAACAGCCCTTTCACTTCAGCCACACACACAGGTCTGCTGCAACTGTAGTGCAAGACATGATTTGCAGAAAACACCAGGTAAGCAGCACATTTCAATCTTCTAGTTTACAGCTTTGCTGCCTGAAACCTTGATACCGGACAACAGTAAAACTGTTGCAAGGACCAACTCATTGTGCAACCTCAGAAAGCCCGCAGACTACTCTTCTCTGGAAGGGCAAGAGTCCAGACTCTTGTCCAGCACATCAAGTCAGATACTACTAGTTTCCTTTTTTAGAAGGTCAGTCATCCGTCCCTTTCAAAGGCACGACAGCTTCACTACAAAGGACTTGCGTAAAGCAGAACTCATTCCACCAAGTGGAGTTTCCACTAGAGAGGTCTATTGAGTAACTAGCTTGTTTGACACAGCACAGGAGGTGCTGCACACTGTACTTCTGCACACAGCGCTGTTGCCAGAGATCCCCATCTCCCACAAATCCCTTGACAAGGATCTCAGCCCACCTAGCACAGCACGTACCTTGCACACACCAGTCTTGTGCCCTCCCTTTTTAAAGGGGGGCTTCCACCGTTGCAGTAGTCTTTTCAGACAGGTAAAGCCATACTGAGGATACTTGGTTTTACCCCCTGCAAGGCTTTAAGACGCCAACTTTCTGCCAGAGTAGGGAGGACACATTTGCCTGCTGTTTGAACCACACAGGAACAGCTCCTTGCAAGCATTTCTAGGCTAAATTGGTAACAGGAATATATATGGTTCTTGCCAAGTACATTCCAGGCAACTGGATACCCTGCAGTACATAAAGGCTTGCTCAAAATACAGCTGAGGACACGGCTGCCAGGCCTCACTGCCAGCTGGCTATATACTAACTGTTTGCTTTCCTTTTTCTTCAGGTTCTCACTTCAATCTGAAAGTCATGCTCATTCACTAGTTCCTCTGTGACGGGATTCACCTTCCCAAGTGTCACTTCTGGACTCAGCTACAGCATTTGAGCCTTGCTTTCATGCAAGGCCTCGCTACAAGCTCCTTGCTCACTTGCTGGATGATTTTCACTGGCCAAGACAGGACCCTCAGTTAGTCCCCTCACTCGAAGCAGGCAAAGATGCTCCACGCAGCATCACGCGAGGGACACTTTCGGCACCTTCCTGAATCACAAGAACCAGCCAGTTTCTGAAGCAGTCGCCCCGCAAAGCGCTTCACAGCTACACAAGCCTCAGAAGCTACTCAACTCGCAGAAGGTACCAACCCAGGTGAGAAAGCCTTATTGCCAAAATGCTTTGTCGGAGGTGTAGGGGATCTTTTGCTTCTTCTTAATCCCAGAGCTATTCATATAGGTAGCTTTCCCATTACTGAATCATAGCTCATTGCTAAAGGGAATCATCCAAGTCAGATCTAGCTAGCAGTAACCACTGAGAAAAATCCATCTCGGACTAGCTTAGCCTGCTGAGCCTTTTTAAAGCTTGTTTTAGCTTCAGAGCTAAACCTGCACTAAGCAAAAGGAATTACTACAGGCACCTGGCAAGCTACTATCAGCACAAAAGGCAAGTTCAAAAATCAAGCTTTCAGCCCCACTTCCAACACTTACTTTACCAGTCCAAAGACAAATTGAAACAAGAATTTACCAGAATATCCTGGCTGCATAACCCTAGAGGCTAGGGGTGCCAGCCTTGGCCAAGAGGGGAAAGGGAGACACATCAGGCGCCAGCCTGAGGCTCACCAGCTTTGAGGTCTGTCGGGAAGTCCGAGGTTGACAAAGTAAGAACTCAAAGCATGAAACAGCAAAAAAATTCAAAGTGGAAGCAGCCGCTCTCCCAAAGGGGGTTTTTATGGCATTGGGGCAAGCTGTTTTAGCCTCGCGGTGTATTACTGCTCAGGTGATAGCTAAAGAGAAGGAGAAAGTAAATTCGTTTGGGTTTCTTGCACAAAGTCATAGCAGTCAGGGGCACTGAGGGGACACACTAAGAGGGTCCCTCCAGTCCCCTGGCACCACTGAAAACAGGGATCAGTGCTCCTCCTGCCCTGAGGAGGCCCCGAGCCCTCCGCAAGGGGGGCAGCACTGCACGGGGGGCTCCTCCTGGCCCAGAGATAGCGAGGCCTCGGCACTGCCCAGTGCTGCCAGTAAGGTCGGGAGGGCCCCGCTGCCCTGGGGGGCTCCTCTCGGGGGGGGGGGGGGGGTGGAGGCTGCCCCGGGGCAGGGGAGCAGCCCGGGCTCCACACGCAAGGCAGGAGTGGGATTTCATCAGCCTGCACCTCCCGGGGCGGCCGCTGGGGGCCCTGCCTCATTCATTCCCGGTACCGGCGGCCCGGGGACGGGGGGGCTCTCGCAGCCCTGGTGGGGGGCAGCGGGCTGGACCTTCCCCCCCCCCCCACCCCTCAACCCACACCGGGCCCCCGCGCCGGTACCGCAACCGGCGTGGCGACGGCGGGAGGAAGGGGGGGGGGGGAAACCGGGCCCGGTGCCACCGCCCCCCCCCCCCCCCGCCGCCGGTAAGCCCCGCCTCCCAGCCGATAAGCCCCTCCCATCCCTAAATAAGCCCCCCGCCCCTGTGGGGCGCTCCCTGCCGCCTACCTGGGCGCCGTGAGGTGCAGACGGCGGCTCCGCGGCAGCAGGTGGAGGCGGCCGCCGCCGCCGCCACCGGAGCCCTGCGCGGCGCGGCCCAGGGCGCGGAGCGGGCCCAGCGCGGTTGCCATGGCTCTCCCCGGCGCGACGACGGCAGGCGACAAGGGACACGCCACAAGGGATGCGCGAGGACCCCCGCCGAGCCGAGGATGGCTTTATATAGCGCCGCCGTCGGCCCCGCGGCCGGCGGCAGCCAATCGCCGCGGCGAGGCGAGCGGCGAGGAGAAGGTGAGAGATGATTGGCGGCGGCGAGGGAGGGGGCGGGACGGAGCCCGGGCTCTTCCGCTGCGATTGGGTCCGAGGGAGAGAGGTGCTGGGGGGACGGGGTGGGCCGGGCGAGAGGAGCCGGCCGTGTTTGATTGGTGGTGGCGGGCGGGGCTTGTGCTCCGTAGATGGGCACGGCGGCGCTGATTGGCTGGGCCGGAGGCGGGGAGGGAGTTTGCAATAGGGGCTGGGGGTTGCGTAAGCCACGGGCTGGCAGAGGGGCGCTTCAGTGGCCCGCAAGGCTGTGGGGTTGCCCAGGCCCATGGCGGGGGGGGGGGGAGGCTTTTGGGCGGGGCCCCAAGACCATGGTGGGGGGTCTCAGTCCTATAGGGCTGCCCAAGCCTTTGGGGGGGGTCCTAGACCCATAGGGGGACCCAGATGCATGGGCAGCCCAGTCTCCTATCGGGGGTCCCAGGACCCTGTGGGAGCTGCAGACCCATAGTGGGCTTCACTCCTAGATGGGGGGGGGTCCCAGTCCTATAGGGGAGCCCCAGGCCCACACAGGAGCATAACCCAGCCCGTACGGGAGCTCAGTCCTATATGGGGGTCCCAAGCTTATAGGAGTGGCCTAGTCCCATGGGGGGGGCCAAGCCCATAGGGGAGCCTAGTCCTATATGGAGGGCCTCAGACAGGGGTTCTAGGCCCATAGGGGAGGTCCTAAGCCCGTACAGGGGGCCTAGTCCTATATGGGGGGGTCCTAGCCCCATATTGGGGATCCTAGCCCCACAGGGGGGCCTAGCCCCATACGGGCATCCCGGGCCCGTACAGGGCTCTAAGGCCCATGGGGAGGCCTGGCCCCATAGGGTCCTGCAAGCGCCACTGTCCGGGCGGGGCGGTTGCCATGGTGAGGGCTCCACCCCCCCCCACCTCCGGCGTCGAGGCCCCGCCCCCTGCCGCGGCGCTCCCCCCTCCCCAACCCCCGCTCAGTCTCGCGGTGCTCTCGCGAGAGTAGGGACGAGCGGCCGGGCGCGGCCCGCCAGCAGCTGGGGCCCGCGCGCCTGCAGCCGGCGGCGCCGCCTCGCCTCAGCCCGGCCCGGCCCGGCCCGGCGCCTCGCCATGAGCTTCCTCTTGTGAGTGCCGGGGCCGCGGGGGAGGCCGTGGGGGTGCGCGGGGGGGGGTCTCTGAGAGGCCTCGGGGGGTGAGGGGAGGCCGTGGGGGTGCGCGGGGGGGGTCTCTGAGAGGCCTCGGGGGGTGAGGGGAGGCCCTGGGGGTGCGCGGGGGGGGTCTCTGAGAGGCCTCGGGGGGTGAGGGGAGGCCGTAGGGGTGCGCGGGGGGGGTCTCTGAGAGGCCTCGGGGGGTGAGAGGAGGCCCTGGGGGTGCGGGGGGGGGTCTCTGAGAGGCCTCGGGGGGTGAGGGGAGGCCGTGGGGGTGCGCGGGGGGGTCTCTGAGAGGCCTCGGGGGGTGAGGGGAGGCCGTGGGGGTGCGCGGGGGGGTTCTCTGAGAGGCCTCGGGGGGTGAGAGGAGGCCCTGGGGGTGCGGGGGGGGGTCTCTGAGAGGCCTCGGGGGGTGAGGGGAGGCCGTGGGGGTGCGCGGGGGGGTCTCTGAGAGGCCTCGGGGGGTGAGGGGAGGCCGTGGGGGTGCGCGGGGGGGTTCTCTGAGAGGCCTCGGGGGGTGAGGGGAGGCCGTAGGGGTGCGCGGGGGGGTTCTCTGAGAGGCCTCGGGGGGTGAGAGGAGGCCCTGGGGGTGCGGGGGGGGGTCTCTGAGAGGCCTCGGGGGGTGAGAGGAGGCCCTGGGGGTGCGGGGGGGGGTCTCTGAGAGGCCTCGGGGGGTGAGAGGAGGCCCTGGGGGTGCGCGGGGGGGTCTCTGAGAGGCCTCGGGGGGTGAGGGGAGGCCGTGGGGGTGCGCGGGGGGGTTCTCTGAGAGGCCTCGGGGAGTGAGGGGAGGCCCTGGGGGTGCGGGGGGAGTCTCTGAGAGGCCTTGTGGTGAGATGTGGGGTGTTGGGGAGGGGGAGGCCCTAGAAATGAGACAGGGGCTGGAGGAAGGCCTTGTGGGGAGGCCCTGGCAATGCAGGGGAGGGGCCTTCAGAGAGGGTTTAGGGGGCAGCCCTGTGTGTGTACAAGGGCCTCGAGGCAAGGCCGTAGCAGCGTATAGAGAGTTTTTAAGGAAGGCATTAGGAGGAAGTTCTGGGTGCATGTGAGGGCCTTGAGAAATGTTTTGGGCAGAAGACTCGAGGGTTAGTGGGGGGCTGGAGGAAGGGTTTGGGTGTTTGGCGGGGAGGCCTTGGGGATGTATGGAGGAGAAAGCGCTGAAGGGAGACCTCGAGGTGGAGGCTTTGCGGGTATAAGGAGGGGGGCTGAGGAAGGCCTTATGGGGAGACCGTGGGGATGGAAGGTGAGGGGGTTGAGGAAGGCTTTGGGAAAGGCTCTAGGGGTGGTGGGGAAGAGTGCAGTCCTATGGAGGAAGCCAGAGGAGGCCCTGGCAGCGTATATGTTTTTGCACCTACTTCTAAGACCAGCTCCCAGTTTCAGGCTGGAAGGCTGTGGCAGAGGGTGTCTCCTAGAGCCAAAGTCCTGGGATAGGCTGGGGAAGGGAGCTGACTTTGGGGCGGTGGGTGAGGCAGGCAGCCCTGGGGAGCACCCAAGTAGGGTGAATACCCTGCCAGCCTATGGGGGGAGGAGCCTTTGTGGTGAGGGAGGCCCTGGAAAGGGGGTGTATTGCAAGGACTAGTCCCTCCCTCTTGGGGAGAATTTGAGGGGATTGGTCTTACAGGGGAGAGATGAGGCCCTGCAGATAGGGGGGGGGGGCTGCATCAGGGTTGTAATTGCTGAGTGTCTGCAGGGATGATTCCCAGTAGTGGGAGGCTCTAGGAATTTGTGCATGGGGAGGGCCTTTGGGGCAAATGGGGTGACGTGCTGTGGCGGAAGGCTTGCGAGAGGGGAAGGAGAAGCCCTGGGGTGACTGGAGTAGGGCCTGTCTCTTGGGGAAGCCCTTGGGATGGATGGGTGGAGGCCATGGGACGTGGGAGAGGGTTTTCCAGCGTGTGGAGGAGCGGTTCAAGGTGGTGATTCCGAGCATGGAAAGAGTGGGATGAGGCAGAAAAGAGGAGGGGAGGCCCTTGCTCTGTGGGGCTTCCTTCTGGGTGGGATTTGGGTGGGCCTTGCTGTATGCGTGTGGAAAAGAGCTGCTGCAGCGGAAAGGGCTTGTGCCCTCAGTGTCCGTATTTGCACGAGGGGCTGTGCTGATGGGATGTGGGGCAGCCTGATTGCAGTTGGGAAAGGCATTAAGCTGGCAGACTTTGGTGTATCTTATATGTTTGTTTGGGGTGGGGAGGTGATAGCCTAGCAGGCTGGAGCTGGCCACTGGTGCAGAGGACCGATGTCTGGATATGAGAGCGTGGTGTCGGCAAGCTAGGAGACATGCCGTAGGACAGGCAGGAGTATGCCAGGCGGGCTGAGGCTCTCTGGGTTGATGGGGCAGGACATGCCTGTTCTGATACGTGGGCTGAAGTTGAGCTGTGGCAAATGATTTGGAGGAAGTGCGTGCAAACAGAGAGACTGCTTGACTTTGATGTTTTAAATGTGTCTTTGATGAGCTACAGAGGGTAGGGTGTTACAGGTATGCATGTTTGTAGCTCCTAGCTCTTGGGTGCCGCGTGTGAGAAGGAGTTGGTGACCTGTGGCGCGAGAAGGGGCTGGGGAGCCTTTGTGCAGGGTCAATTACATGCTGGGTCTGCATCTACTGTAGCGTAGCAGGAGGCAGTAGCTTGGTTTAGAGCGAGTTGGGTGTGAAGGCCCTTTATTTCTGCACCAAACAGATAGCTTCACCCACTCTGCGCTCCGCTGAAGTGCTGTCAGTCCCGCGGTAGCGTTGCATCAAGAAGCTTGCACGAGGCACGTGTGAGCCAAGCGCGTCCAGTTGCGTGCGACTTTGAGGCAGGGTGCCAGCGATGCTGAGCTGCGTGTGCCAGATAAGCGTGTTTCCACTGAGTGACTAACGGGAGAAACTTGGGCCCTGCCGTTCGTTTCGTTTGTGCCTCTGCCTCCTGAAACCAGAAGTGATGCTGGTGAAGGCAGCGGACTGCTAGTCTGGACTGTTAATCCAGGAGCGGGACAGGGAGGGCTCTGCTCAGTTGGGTGCCTGAAGGTTCATGGCTGTGATTTAAAGGCATCAAAATTCCTCCCTTTTAAGCCTGGTAGCTGTGCAGTTGACCGCTTGTGTACGCATAGCTTGTTGTGTTCATCTTCTTAAATCGACGTCTGCTAGTGGTAATTGTTAGTTCCTCTTCAGGATTCAGGCTCTGGTGTGCAACGTGCTGCACGGTCTAAAAAGAATTCAGTCCTTTCATCCTGTGTAGAGCCTGTTTTTGGAAGCCTTAGCGTTTGTACACAGAAATGAAGATAATACTGTTGCGGGGGGGGGGGGGGTGCTTTTTTGTTTTGTTTTTTGTCACGGATGTTCTTTAGGGCGCTCTGTGGAAGAAGGCTCAGGTACTGTTATCCCTGTTTTAGGGACAGGGAAATTGGGGTCTGGAGTCACTAAATGATTTGTCTGATGAGCGCAGATGTTCATGCTATGCAGTATGTGAAGACTAACCACAGCAGCAATTTGCATTGCGGGGCTGGAGTATGCGAAGTTGCTATTTTTAGCAGGCGATTTCCTACGCTGTGTTTGAGCAGTAAGTATCTCATATTTGCCCCAGTAAAGCTGATGTAGCAGCAGCCAACAGATTTTTGGTTTTGTGGTTGGGTAAGGTGGTGTTTTTTGTCCTGCCCCCCCTCCCCCTTACCTGTCTGCCAGTATCATTTAAGGCAACTGCTGTTAATCAGCGTTCTGGTTCTTTGCACCAAATGTTTCCTGTGATTTGAAAAGGGTATAGAAAAGAGAATTCGGCATGTGGCTAGAGCGACTGCTAGCTTTTAAGACGAGGCAAAGGATTTCCGTGTCAGCAGAAGGGTCTGTAGCGATGTTTGCACTCGAATACCTGACAAGCTACTTTCCTATGGTAGTCGGGAGTGGGAAAGTGATGTTTCGTTTGGGGGTGGGAAAGCGATGTTTTGTTTGCATGTTGATCCATGTTCCGGTAGCAGGGGCTGAGGTGATGGTAGGTGAGCTGTCCTTCCTTTGCAGAAGCTGCCCCAAGAACAGAGGCAACAACAGTTAATCATGGCACATTAGTGTTTCCCCCCCCCCACACACACACACCTCTAGGCTTGTTTTTTCTGTAGATAAAGTTCTACTTCAAAGCACAGAGATGTGAAACTCAGAGCAACGCTTTCCTTGGCTAAAAGGAGCTATAAATGCTACTCAAATGCAAAATAAGTAGTCATACTTTCTAAAGTATAGGACTTTTTTCACGTGGCTGTGGTTCCACTGTAGGGTTTGTGCGGGTAGGGTCCTGTTCGGAAAGTCGGGGTCAGGTCCCAAAATTGCAAGTAAAGCTAACGTAGGTAACTGTGGACCATCTCTATTCAAAATTTCTCTTGCTAAATTGGCAGCACATAATTAGTGTCTTTTTTGTGAAGCTGTCAAAACTGCTTTGGCCTGCACGTGGACTCTCTTCTCCTCGAAGAGGATGACGAGAGGCCTGGTGTCGGGGGTGAGGGAAAAGGGCAGGACTGCTATATAACCTCTGTTAAAAGTGCTGGACGGCAAGGGCAGATACGGTCACCCGAAGGGAAAGCCGCAGCAGGAGTTAAATATTTCTGAGAGGGGAACGCTGCTGAAGGACTAATTGGAAACGTGTTTCTCTTTTGTCAGTGGCAGTCGATCTTCGAAAACCTTCAAACCCAAGAAGAACATTCCTGAAGGCTCCCATCAGTATGAACTCTTGAAACATGCCGAAGCAACTTTGGGGAGCGGTAACCTTAGACAAGCGGTTATGTTGCCGGAGGGAGAAGACCTTAATGAGTGGATCGCAGTTAACAGTGAGTCCTAAGAAAGAGTAATCCAGCTCAGCGTGGAGGTGGAGTTAAAAATACCTATATATACATCTCTGGTTTACATCCTTAAAAAATGAAATTCTTATCTGTGTCCCAGACATACTGTAGGTAACTGTGTCAAGGAAGGCTGGAATAAAAGGAAAGAGTAAGTTTTAGGGCATGCCCTGACAGCAAACTGATCCTGTGTTGAATAGATGCTGAGCTCAGGAAGCACAAAAAACAACCCCAAAACCCCAAGACAAACCCACGCTGTTGTTTTTTTTAAAGGTCAGGCTTCTAAAAGCAATTAGATTTCTGAATGGTTACATCAGTATTTGGGTGCGAGTGTTCAGTATTGATGTTTTGAACTATAAAGCAAGTAGTTAGCGCTATCGGCTGCAAAAATCACAGCAGCAAACAGCACACGGGGAGAAAAATGGAACTGCATTCACCTCCGTTAAACTCTAGCTTAGAAGGTTGGCGTTATTTTCCATTTTCATGTTGTTATTGTTGCACATGGAGTAAAAATACTGGGTTAATTCTGATGGTTGAACAATTACAGGCAAATTAATTTGCTTTTAGTGATTGCTCTACCTGTCCTTGATTCCTTTAGATGTTAAAGGAAAAAAGCAGTTTCTGAGCAATGGGAGACATAAAGTCAAGCCACCAAGATTCAGCTTAAAGAGGATCTCTTGTATTTGTAAAAACTGTGTGGGTGAAGGTGTTGTCCAGCCTTTTTCTAAAGGCATCTAGAAGGTGAAACAGTCATTTGCAAGTTATGAAAAATGAGAAGAGGGCACGGGGTACGCAGGCAGGCTGCTATTGATCCCGGAGTCCCCTTTTGCACATAGGGAGCGGTGTGCTTTATGTCGCTCATAGAAATGGTGCGAACTCCTGTAGGGCCGGTGATAGCTTTCTTTCTGGTCTCTGCTCTCAAGTAGCCTTTCAAAAAGAAAACTCGGGCGCTAGAAATTGATTTGTCTTGTATTGAAATGAAAAAACGGGAAGGCTTTCTCTGTGGGGCTTTTTTTGATTTTTCCTGATAAATTGCATGCTGCTTTACTGCCACGGTGAAGAGAAGCTTCGTGCTGTGCAAATAGTAAGTAGTCCTAAGTCGAAAAATGAGATGAAAGCTCACCGAGCGAGCGAGTAAAATTCCTAGATTGTCAAAACGTCTCTAAGTCTTTGGCCGCGTGGCATTGTACGGAAGGGGAACGTTTGTTTGTGCAGGTGCACCCCCGCCCCGTGACAGCGTTCCTCAGAGGCTTTGTCGGCTGAATAAAATGAAGTAGTGCTACGGTACCTTTCTGCTTCGCTTTTGCCTTTTGAGTAAACTTGATGCGTTTTCTTTCCAGCGGTGGATTTCTTCAACCAAATCAACATGTTGTATGGGACCATTACGGAATTTTGCACAGAGGCGAGCTGTCCGGTGATGTCTGCTGGACCAAGGTAAGAAGGTTGCTTCGGTCTACAGTTGCGGTCTGCGTGACAGGACGTAGGCGTGCGTAGAAGGAAGATTAAAAAGACCGAGACGTATCTGAATGCACTCTCGCAGTGACGCTCGGCCACGGGCAAAGCGTTGAGTACGTTAGGGAGAACGCGCGGTGTCGGTAGCCGTTGGCCAGTCTTGCACGTTAAACGAGTGGGGATTTTTTTCCCTGCTGATCAGTGAGGCCTGTATCTTGTCGGGAACCTGGAAAGATTGGTTTGTTAAAATGATTTGTTCTAAGGAAAATGATAGGTCAAACTTGATCTGAAGCGTCAGGTATTGCTCTTGAGTCTTACTGTAGCCTCTCAATCTGCTGTCTTATGGAATGAATGCTCTGAGAGACCGTAGCGTGCTTTTTAAAGTACAAGCGGCTCCAATTGCTGCTGCTGCTGGTAGAGGGTGGAATGCAAGATGACACCAGATAGGCAAATAGCCGGGTCGGATTACCGTGTGGTGTGTGCAGCGGAGAAGAGGGTGGCCAGATGCTTGTGCCATCGAGGAGAGCTAAAGTGGGAAAGGGAACATCACGGAGATTCTAAGGAATAGTATGTACATCAGAGAAGTGCTTTGTGAATGTCTTTTGGGTCTAAACTTTGCATCAAATCAAGCCGGGTAACGTTTGTGCCGTCGGACCGTCCCGAAGCAATTTTAGGCCAGCGTAGGCCACACGTCGGCACGAAGCCTGCGCCGTCCCGTGGCGGTTTCAGGGGCTCTTGTCTCTCCAGTCACGTCGGTGGCGCTCGTCACGCGGTCAAGAAGCGCAAGCGGTGGTTTTCAGGATGTGAGTTTAAGACACCTGATGCGGTGTTAAGGTATCTGCTTTGCAGGAGAAGGTCAGGGTGGGTTGAAAGGAGGACAAGAATAGGGGTTGCGTCCTTGGGGTGCCTGGCTGTTTTTCCGAGTTGCTTTAGGAGGCTGTTTTTATGAACATCCAGAGGGAGAGAAAGTATATGATGGCTCTGCGCTACCTTGCAAATGGCTGCAGCGTTTCTGCCAAATTTAGCCTCCCACGTCCGGTGCCGAGCGTTTCCTTGCAGGTAGAAACTAATTTGTTTGCTAACTCTTTTGCCGCTTGAGTTTTGATGCCGTAGTTTTGTCGAGTTGAATGTCCTGCTACAGCGGTGTGTCGTCTTAGTATGGTTGGCAGAGGCTATTTGTCATTTGGCTCGGGAAGTGGAGTCTGGCTAATAAAGTCATATTTGCAGGGTGCCATGTAAAATCCTGCCCCACTTCTTTAACTAGCAGTAACTAGACCGCAAGGTTCCTGTTTCTATATTTGGGGCCGTTTCCTGTAAACGCTTCCTGTGTAAAGTGCACCATTTGTTTTCGCTTGTTGTCGGCTGAGACGCGACACAATTGGAATGTGTCGATATCCCCCCCCCCCCCCCAAACCCCGCTTTTGTAGGATTTCACAGAAGAGCTCTGATAAATACCGCTCAGCGCTATGGTAAACATCTGCCCTGGTTCTGTGGAAAGGCGTGATTGATAAGCACGCGTGTCAGTTTGAAACGGTGGCTTCAAAAGCCTTCCGCTAATGGGCGGCCTCGGGGTTCGTTGCTTCGGAAAGTCGATCAGCTCGCACGTGCGGGCAGCTACCGGAGGGGCGCATGATGTACGAGTGGTACGGCGGGGGGCTGACGACGAGCAGAATTCCCGGACGGTATCTGAAAGCCATATGTGAAGTGGCTTAAATGGTGCAGAGATAGCCCCGGCGTTCCCCTTTCAGCCAAGTTTTGTCTCATCTTAAGGGATTTTTGATGTCAAAGTAGGTTGCCGCAAAGTTGAGTGACGTTTCAAGGGCCAAACCCCGGTGCAGTGGTTGCTGTAGCATTAGAAAGGAGCTGTTAACTGCGACTTTCCCGTTACGCTTGAGAAGGGGTTGACGCGGACGTGAAAGCGAAGCGCTGCTAATGCCGTTAACGCTGCGCTCGTCTTGTCTCGGGAATACTTGTTTTGCAGTGTCGTACCTTCCCGAGGAGAGGAAGGAGGAGCGGGGCCTGAAAAGGCATGTCTCGGAGCCAAGAACGTATTTTCCTTCCCTCTCCCCGTAGGTACGAATACCATTGGGCAGACGGCACCAACATAAAGAAGCCAATTAAATGCTCAGCTCCGAAGTACATTGATTACTTGATGACGTGGGTTCAGGACCAGCTGGATGACGAAACTCTCTTTCCTTCAAAGATCGGTAATTGCGGTCGCGTGACGAAGCGCGCCTTCCGTAGGGGCCCGAGGCGAGGGGGCGGCCGGGGCCGCTCGCTTTTGCATTGCTGACGGAACCGGAACGCTTACCCTGCACGTTCGGTGCGTTTCAGGCGTCCCTTTTCCCAAGAACTTCATGTCGGTGGCCAAGACTATCCTGAAGCGGCTGTTCCGCGTGTACGCCCACATTTACCACCAGCACTTCGATTCCGTCATGCGGCTACAGGAGGAGGCGCATCTCAACACCTCCTTCAAGCACTTTATCTTCTTTGTGCAGGTGAGTTGCAGAAGGTGGCTGGTCGCCACGCGCTTGCGTTTCTTTTTCAGGGAAGCAGGTTGTAAGAGCCTCCTCGCTCTTTGAGAAGCCCAGACTGCGATTAAAATGTTTTTGTGAGATGGAAGACAGAGCCGGCTCCCACCGTGGGACCTGTGCAGTCAGGCTGTTCTTTTTGCAGGAAGCGCAAGGAGTTGACTGCAAACGCTTGCATTTTCCTCTCTGGTTGTAGTTGATGGCCTGCAGGAAGGGAACCGGAAGCCAAAGAAAGAGCTTAGTGGTGAACAATGAAGAGCGTGGCGCTTCTCAGCGATGCCCTAAAGCGGTTTATCTTTGCCCGAAAGGCTTGGGTTCACTCAAAAAGAATCGAGCGAGGCGGTTTCTGCTGCTGCGGTAGTAACGGGGATGCTCCGATTCCTCTGGAAAGCACTGGACAACGGGCGTGCGCTTATGCAGGCAGTTCCTGGTGAAACGGGCATTCTCGGCTGAGTGTGAAGGCAGGTGTTTTCCGGCAGCTCTTTACAAGGTACCTAATTTTATTTTGCTTTGTTTTTCCCCTGCCAGGAATTCAACTTGATTGACAGGCGGGAGTTGGCTCCTCTGCAGGAACTGATCGAAAAGCTGGGCTCAAAAGACAGATAAGACTTTCCCTGGGAGGACGCGTTCGGCCACTCCTTTATCGCTTCGTCCCCCAGCCACTATTTCCGCTTTGCCTTCAGCGGCGCAAGCCAGAGAAGCTGGACTGCGGTTCAGCAGAGCCCAGCTCGTGTCTCGGAGGCCTTTGGCGAAACCTCGCTTAAAAATCTGGACAGCAGCAGCAGATCCCCACAGCTCTGTAACTTGTTGGCCAAGCTGTGGTGACTCCAGCACCTTTAGTCTACTTTTCTAAACTCCATGTAATAATTCTAGTCTGGCCTAGAAATGGGAAGCAATGTGTGAGTTTTACAGCTTCTTGGCTGGGGAAGGAAGTCCCTGATTGTCACAGCATGCTGTGACAAAGTGCGATACACTTCTGCTCCTCTCGTTGAAGACTGCACTGGTTGGCTGCAGTTTCCCTCTGGACTTCAGCATCTCGTAGTGACCAAAAGAGCAGAGCCAGCGGAAGCCAAGTCAGCACATGGGAAGAGCTGGCAGTGGCAGCAGCATAGTTTGTTTTGACGTGCTTTTTGGGTTTAGATGCACTTTGAGCCTTAAAGCCCTTCCTGGCAGCTTGTGGGGGGAGGGGGGAAAACAGAAGTGCCTCAGTGCTAGGGTAATGTTCCCTGTCCAGCAAGGCCTAGGGCAGGGGCCTCCAGCAGTAGCAGCTTTTCTATATCTCAACTCCACAGGGTGGGGGAAGGAAGGAAAGGGACCCCCCCCCTCCCCCTCCTTTGAAGGCAATAAAGTTTCTCCTTCCTGCTTCTTGTGGTGTGTTCTCCCCTGCCCCCCAAAGTCCCTGCCTGAAGCTGTGCTGCCTGGCTGAGCATGCTCAAAAAGCAAATGCAGCACTTGGAATTTCCCGAGCAGGTAGTCCCCCCCGGAGGGGCAGTGTCCATGCACACACAGCGCTGACTGGCCACACAGCAGCAGCTTCTTTATTAAGGTCAACTCAGCGCCCCCCCCCCCCACCAATCCCCCCCCAGTTGCACAAGCACTTCACTGGAGGAAGCTCTTCCTGGTGCTGCCCCCCCAGCAGCAGGGCACACAGGCCAGCCTCAAGGCTTGGGGGTGGAGGTGAAGATCCTCAGTCCATGCATGCTCTTGATCTCCTCACTCAGTGCCTGTACGCAAGCAGACAAGCACCAACAGTGAGTCCCACCTCCCACCACACCAGGCTGCCCTGATAAAAGGCCCTCCTGCGCCAAAAAAAAAAAAAAAAAAGGGTGGCAGCCTTCAGCTCAAACCACCAGTCACCAACAGCACTGAGTCCCAACCCCCTTTTGAAGACCTACAGCAAGAGTCCCAGCCCAAAGTGGCACATTTGAAGCCCCAAATCTCTCAAGCACCAAGTGCAGCCACCCACACTTTGGGCGGAGCGCAGCCCTCGCCCCACTCTCCCATACCTGGTTAACCATTTGGTGCTGCTGCACTGTTCGCTTCTCCTTGAAGTCCTCCGATTCTATATGGATTTCATACATGGCCCCACAGCCACCTGCAAGAGGAAAGAACCAGTAGGCGCGTGGGTCAAACCATACACGATGCCCCTTCCCAGTGCAGAGAGCCACACGGGCTGCATGCACACTAGGCACCCACAAATTCTTGGCATTAACTGAACCCCTTTTCGGGGAGGGGTCATCACAGCACAAACAGCTTGTGGAGAGAGGAAAGTAAGTTGCAAAAGATAACCCGGCCCTCACAACGTGCAGGGCCTGGTTGAAGGTAGGTAGGGGGGGAAAAAACCCCCCAAGAGCTGTCTTAGCCCTCTTGGTCTTCTTACCGGAGATATCCACGACTCTGATGGCAGAAGCCCGGGGGAATTTCTCGCGCAGGACTCGGGCCACCCTGGCCTCCCCATCCGTCTGCGAGCTGAAGGGTCTCCAGGCGCTGCAGCGCAGCAAGAGCTGGGGGCGCCGAGGCAGCCGTCAGCGCCGCAGGCAGCACCCCTCGGAGCCGGGACGCTTCCCGCAGCAAACATGGACTTGGGGGGGGGGGGTCCCTTCACCAGGGCTCACCCCCAACCACTACCAAAGTTGGGGACCATCACCAGCATGGGGGGGGGTGGTATCAGAGGGGGCAGGGTGGGGAGAAGGTCCCTTCACTGTTACCTGGGGTCCAGGGCACCAGGAGAAGGGGAAGGCAGCCAGCACCAGGACAGGATGGGGGGCACCAGGAGAAGGTTTTGGGGGGGGGGGGGGGTGTGGCCTTCACCATGGACTGGGATGGGGGGGGGGGCTCCTTCATCATGGACTGGGATGGGGGGGGGGGGGCTCTTCCAGCACGGACTGGGATTGGGGGGGGGGGGGGCTCCTTCACCATGGACTGGGATGGGGGGGTGCCCCGGGGGGGGGGGGGGCGCTCCTTCACCATGGACTGGGATGGGGGGGGGGGCACCTTCACCATGGACTGGGATGGGGGGGGGGGCTCTTCCAGCATGGACTGGGATTGGGGGGGGGGGGGGGCTCCTTCACCATGGACTGGGATGGGGGGGGGCTCCTCCAGCACGGACTGAGATGGGGGGGGGGGGCGCCTCCTTCACCATGACAGGGATGGGGGGGGCGCCCGGGGGGGGGGGGGGCGCTCCTTCACCATGGACTGGGATGGGGGGGGGGGGGCTCTTCCAGCATGGACTGAGATGGGGGGGGGGGCTCCTCCACCATGGACTGAGATGGGGGGGGGGCTCCTTCACCATGGACTGGGATGGGGGGAGGGGCGCTCCTTCACCATGGACTGGGATGGGGGGGGGGGCTCTTCCAGCATGGACTGAGATGGGGGGGGGGGCTCCTCCACCATGGACTGAGATGGGGGGGGGGGGGCTCCTTCACCATGGACTGGGATGGGGGGGGGGGGCTCTTCCAGCATGGACTGAGATGGGGGGGGGGGCTCCTCCACCATGGACTGAGATGGGGGGGGGGGGCTCCTTCACCATGGACTGGGATGGGGGGGGCGCTCCTTCACCATGGACTGGGATGGGGGGGGGGGCACCTTCACCATGGACTGGGATGGGGGGGGGGCTCTTCCAGCATGGACTGGGATTGGGGGGGGGGGGGCTCCTCCAGCACGGACTGGGATTGGGGGGGGGGGGCGCCTCCTTCACCATGACAGGGATGGGGGACGCCCGGGGGGGGGGGCGCTCCTTCACCATGGACTGGGATGGGGGGGGGGCACCTTCACCATAGACTGGGATGGGGGGGGGGCTCTTCCAGCATGGACTGGGATTGGGGGGGGGGGGGCTCCTTCACCATGGACTGGGATGGGGGGGGGGGGCTCCTCCAGCACAGACTGAGATGGGGGGGGGGGCGCCTCCTTCACCATGACAGGGATGGGGGGCGCCCGGGGGGGGGGGCGCTCCTTCACCATGGACTGGGATGGGGGGGGGGGGCTCTTCCAGCATGGACTGAGATGGGGGGGGGGGCTCCTCCACCATGGACTGAGATGGGGGGGGGGGCTCCTTCACCATGGACTGGGATGGGGGGGGGGCACCTTCACCATGGACTGGGATGGGGGGGGGGGGCTCTTCCAGCATGGACTGGGATTGGGGGGGGGGGGCTCCTTCACCATGGACTGGGATGGGGGGGGGGCTCCTCCAGCACGGACTGGGATTGGGGGGGGGGGCGCCTCCTTCACCATGACAGGGATGGGGGGCGCCCGGGGGGGGGGGGCGCTCCTTCACCATGGACTGGGATGGGGGGGGGGGGCTCTTCCAGCATGGACTGAGATGGGGGGGGGGGCTCCTCCACCATGGACTGAGATGGGGGGGGGGGGCTCCTTCACCATGGACTGGGATGGGGGGGGGGGGCACCTTCACCATGGACTGGGATGGGGGGGGGGGGCTCTTCCAGCATGGACTGGGATTGGGGGGGGGTGGCTCCTTCACCATGGACTGGGATGGGGGGGGGGGGGGCTCCTCCAGCACGGACTGGGATTGGGGGGGGGGCGCCTCCTTCACCATGACAGGGATGGGGGGCGCCCGGGGGGGGGGGGGCGCTCCTTCACCATGGACTGGGATTGGGGGGGGGGGGCTCTTCCAGCATGGACTGAGATGGGGGGGGGGGGCTCCTCCACCATGGACTGAGATGGGGGGGGGGGGCGCTCCTTCACCATGGACTGGGATGGGGGGGGGGGCACCTTCACCATGGACTGGGATGGGGGGGGGGGGGGCTCTTCCAGCATGGACTGGGATGGGGGGGGGGGGGCTCCTTCACCATGGACTGGGATGGGGGGGGGGGCTCCTCCAGCACGGACTGGGATTGGGGGGGGGGCGCCTCCTTCACCATGACAGGGATGGGGGGCGCCCGGGGGGGGGCGCGCTCCTTCACCATGGACTGAGATGGGGGGGGGGGGGCTCTTCCAGCATGGACTGAGATGGGGGGGGGGGGCGCTCCTTCACCATGGACTGGGATGGGGGGGGCCGCCGGGGGGGGGGGCGGGCTCCTCCACCATGGACTGAGATGGGGGGGCCGCCGGGGGGGGGGGGGCGGGCTCCTCCACCATGGACTGAGATGGGGGGGCCGCCGGGGGGCGGGCGGCTCCTCCGCCGGGACCGGGGCGGGGGGGGGGGCACAGAGAGACGGACCCCCCCCCCCAGAAGCTGGGAGGAGGGAGTCCCGGGCAAGGACAAGGCGCCCCCACCCCCTACCCTGGACTGGGCGGGGGCACACACGGACGGACGGACAGACTCACCGGCCGGCGGCCCAGCAGCCCCGCGCCCGCCCCGGCCCCGGCGGCGGCCATAGTGGGCGGCGCCCCGCGGGGTCACGCGCCGCCCGGCCAATGGCAGCGCGCCCCGCCCACGGGGGCGGCACCCGCCCCGGCACCCGCGGCGGCGGCGGCGGCGGCCGCGGCGGCGCCCTCTGGCGGCCCGGCGGACCCGCGGCGCTCCGCACCGCCCCCGCGGGCGGGGGACCCCGCGGATAGGGACCCCATGGACAGGGGACCCCCATGGACAGGGGACCCCCATGGACAGGGACCCTCATGGACAGGGACCTCCATGGACTGGGGACCCCCATGGACAGGGACCCTCATGGACAGGGACCTCCATGGACTGGGGACCCCATGGACAGGGACCTCCATGGACAGGGACCCTCATGGACAGGGGACCCTATGGACAGGGAACCTCCATGGACAGGGGACCCCCATGGACTGGGAACCCTATGGACAGGGACCTCCATGGACAGGGACCCTCATGGACAGGGGACCCTATGGACAGGGACCTCCATGGACAGGGACCCTCATGGACAGGGACCCTCATGGACAGGGGACCCCCATGGACAGGGACCCCATGGACAGGGACCCTATGGACAGGGACCTCCATGGACTGGGGACCCCCATGGACAGGGACCCTCATGGACAGGGACCTCCATGGACAGGGGACCCCATGGACAGGGGACCCTATGGACAGGGACCTCCATGGACAGGGACCCTCATGGACAGGGGACCCTATGGACAGGGGACCTCCATGGACAGGGGACCCCCATGGACTGGGGACCCTATGGACAGGGACCTCCATGGACAGGGACCCTCATGGACAGGGGACCCTATGGACAGGGACCTCCATGGACAGGGACCCTCATGGACAGGGGAACCTATGGACAGGGGACCTCATGGACAGGGACCCTCATGGACTGGGGACCCCATGGACTGGGGACCCTATGGACAGGGGAACCCTATGGACAGGGACCTCCATGGCCAGGGGACCCTATGGACAGGGACCCCCATGGACAGGGGACCCCATGGACAGGGACCTCCATGGACAGGGGACCCTATGGACAGGGGACCCCCATGGACAGGGACCTCCATGAACAGGGGACCCCCATGGACTGGGGACCCTATGGACAGGGGACCCCCCATGGACAGGGACCTCCATGGACAGGGGACCCCCATGGATAGGGGACCCTATGGACAGGGGAACCCTATGGACAGGGGACCCCATGGACAGGGGACCCTATGGACAGGGACCTCCATGGACAGGGACCCCGCGGATAGGGACCCCATGGACAGGGGACCCTATGGACAGGGGACCCTATGGACAGGGACCTCCATGGACAGGGGACCCCATGGACAGGGACCCTCATGGACAGGGACCTCCATGGACTGGGGACCCTCATGGACAGGGGACCCTATGGACAGGGGACCCCATGGACAGGGGACCCCCATGGACAGGGACCTCCATGGACAGGGACCCTCATGGACAGGGACCCCGCGGATAGGGACCCCATGGACAGGGGACCCCCATGGACAGGGGACCCTATGGACAGGGGACCCTATGGACAGGGAACCTCATGGACAGGGACCCTCATGGACAGGGACCTCCATGGACTGGGGACCCCCATGGACAGGGACCTCCATGGACAGGGACCTCCATGGACAGGGACCCTCATGGACAGGGACCTCCATGGACTGGGGACCCCCATGGACAGGGACCCTCATGGACAGGGGACCCTATGGACAGGGGACCCCATGGACAGGGGACCCCCATGGACAGGGACCTCCATGGACAGGGACCCTCATGGACAGGGACCTCCATGGACTGGGGACCCCCATGGACAGGGACCCTCATGGACAGGGGACCCTATGGACAGGGGACCCCATGGACAGGGGACCCTCATGGACTGGGGACCCTCATGGACAGGGACCCTCATGGACAGGGACCTCCATGGACAGGGGACCCCCATGGACAGGGACCCTCATGGACAGGGGACCCTATGGACAGGGACCTCCATGGACAGGGACCCCATGGACAGGGGACCCTATGGACAGGGGACCCCATGGACTGGGGACCCTATGGACTCGGGACCCCATGGACAGGGGACCCCATGGACAGGGGACCCTATGGACAGGGGAACCCCATGGACAGGGGACCCCCATGGACAGGGACCTCCATGGACAGGGACCCTCATGGACAGGGACCTCCATGGACTGGGGACCCCCATGGACTGGGGACCCTATGGACAGGGGACCCCATGGACAGGGGACCCCCATGGACAGGGACCCTCATGGACAGGGGACCCCCATGGACAGGGACCTCCATGGACTGGGGACCCCCATGGACTGGGGACCCCCATGGACTGGGGACCCCATGGACAGGGGACCCTATGGACAGGGACCTCCATGGACAGGGACCCTCATGGACAGGGGAACCTATGGACAGGGGACCCCATGGACAGGGACCCTCATGGACTGGGGACCCCATGGACTGGGGACCCTATGGACAGGGGAACCCTATGGACAGGGACCTCCATGGACAGGGGACCCTATGGACAGGGACCCCCATGGACAGGGGACCCTATGGACAGGGGACCCCATGGACAGGGACCTCCATGGACAGGGGACCCTATGGACAGGGGACCCCCATGGACTGGGGACCCTATGGACAGGGGACCCTATGGACAGGGGACCCCCATGGACTGGGGACCCCATGGACTGGGGACCCTATGGACAGGGACCTCCATGGACAGGGGACCCCCATGGATAGGGGACCCTATGGACAGGGCAACCCCATGGACAGGGACCTCCATGGACAGGGGACCCTATGGACCGGGGACCCCTATGGACAGGGACCTCCATGGACAGGGACCCCCCCCATTTCCCACTCCCCACACACAGGAAACAAAAAGGGCTGCTGAATTTGAGTGCAAAAAATAAATATAAAATTTATTAAAACACCCACAATATTTTAAAGATATCAGGAATAATACATTTCACAAACCGGCTGGTTGTGTGTAACTCAGAATAAAATACAAATTAAAAAAAAAAAAGAGGGAAGGATCCATACTTGCAATTTTCAGGCCTCCTAAAAATAAATTTACCGAAACACTGGGGGCAGAGGGGGGAAGTGTAAGAAAAAACACCAACAAAAGGGGGGGGGGGAAATTATACAAAATAAAATTATCGGCATAAATTTACTGTCCTAGTAGTATCTACAGTTTAATACACATTAATCCTATTGCCTTGAGACATTGTAAGATCTACCGCCCGTCACTCAACCCCGGATAAAACTTCATTTCAAGTAACCACAGTCACAAGTCGACGAAAAAGAAAAAAAACGGGGGGGGGGAATAAAAGGAGAAAAAAGGAAAAAAGGAAAAAAAAAGAAAAAAAAGAAAGAAGGAAAAAAGAAAAAGGAAAAGAGGAAAAAATAAAAGAGGAAAAAAGAAAAAAGGAAAAAGGAAAAAGGAAAAAAGGAAAAGGAAAAAAGGAAAAAAAGGAAAAAAAGGAAAAAGGGGGGAAAAAGGGGGAAAAGAATAGGAAAAAACAGGTTAAATCTTCAAGTGTGAGTCACAAGGTTGCCTCCATTGGAGGCCTTGTCACCGAATAGGAAGTCCGAGGGACGAGCCACCCCGGCGGCCGCCGCCGCCCTCTCCGCCTCCATCCGCGCGCCGCTTTGCTTGGGAAAAATCCAACCAAAAAAGCGATGGCCGGGGGGGGGGGGAACAAACCAGAATTAACAGAAGCGCTCGCTAAAACCCCCTGGGGTGGGGGGGGGGTGGGGGAAACCCGACGGAAAGGGGACCGGGGACCCCCCCCCCCCGCCCAAAGCCCGGCCGCGGGCCGCCCGCCCCGGGGACGGACGGACGGACGCCACGGAGCCCAAGGGCGCGCCGTGCCCAGCCAGCGGCGCGCCGTCCCTGAACGATGGCTGCGGAAATGAGGCGGGGGGAAAGGGGGAAAAAAAAAAAACCCAAACCGCCCCCCCCCCCCCCCAAAAAAGGATCCCTGATGGCAGAGCGGAAGGAGGGGGCCCTCGCTCCTGCCCTTCGCCGGCCTCGGTTCGGAAGTCGCCGCGCTGCTTTCGTTGGGGGTTCTTTATTATTATTATTATTATTACGTTTTTTTTTTATTATTATTTTGAGGTATTTGCTTTTTTTTGCTGCCGCCGCCGCCGCGGGGCTCTGGCTCGCCGATAGCCTCCAATCGCGGGCACCCCGAAGGGAAAGTAGCACCGATAAACCAACGGAAAGGAAGGAAAAAGAAGAAAGACAGAAAGAAAGAAAGGCCGGCGAGGTGGAGCGGGAGCCCGCGGCGGGTTGGGCGCCGCGCTGCTGCACCGGGCCGGCGCGTGACGCACGCCGCCGGTGTCCGTGCATGGGGCTGCACGCTGCGCCTGTGCGCACCGTGCACGCACGTCACCCGGGCACCGTGCCCGAGCATCGTGCCCTTGCACCGAGCACGCGTGCTGCGCCTGTGCGCACCGTGCACGCACGTCACCCGGGCACCGTGCCCGAGCATCGTGCCCTTGCACCGAGCACGCGTGCTGTGCCTGTGCGCACCGTGCACGCACGTCACCCGGGCACCGTGCCCGAGCATCGTGCCCTTGCACCGAGCACGCGTGCTGCGCCTGTGCGCACCGTGCACGCACGTCACCCGGGCACCGTGCCCGAGCATCGTGCCCTTGCACCGAGCACGCGTGCTGCGCCTGTGCACTGTATGCATGCACCGTGCACACACACTGTGCCCGTGCACGCACGCTGCCTGTGCACGGTGCCCATGCACTGTGCACATGTCCTGTGCCAGCACACCATGCCCGTGCACAGTGCACATGCACCGTGCACGCACACTGTGCACGCGCCACGCAGCATGCCCATGCACCGGGCACGGACGCTGTGCCATGCGTGCACGCACACCATGCTGCACACCGGGCCCGCTTCCCGCACAGCGCGCCCGTGCACTGTGCACACACACACCGGGGCATGCACAGGGGTGCACACGCACCAGGCCACACACCGCGCACCATACACTTTGGGCCGTGCCTGGTGCCTTTGCACTGTGCCGCTGTACCATACCCGTACACCGTGCCTGCACACCGCGCCAGGCACCGCGCCTGTGCACCACGCTCCTGCACCGCACCCGCGAGGTGTGCCCACGCACCATGCGTCTTCACGGCGCTACACCCCACTCCGGCACACCGCGTCTGCCGGCACGCTGCGTCCGCACACCGTGCCGTGCCCCGTGCCCGTGCGCTGCGCCCCATGCCCGGGTGTTACGCCCCGGCATGGTGTGCGTGCACCATGCCCAGGCCCGGTGTGCGTGCCCCGCACCGCCCGCCGTGCGTGCCCACCGGGCCTGTGCACCACGCTTACACGGGGTACGCGTGCACCATGCCGCACCGCGTGCCCGCACAGCGTGCCGCACACCCTGCCCACGCACCGCAGCTCCCGCCGGCCCCGCACCGGCGGCGAACCAAACCGAGAAAAGCCATTCCCAGCCGCGGCGACGGGCGCAGCGCCCGGTCCCGTTGCCGCGAGAACGACGAGCTCCCGGCGCCGGGGCAGGGGGGGCACCCAGTGCCGCGTCCCCTCGCCCCGGCTCGGAGGAGCCGGTGTGACGGCAAAGCAAACGCCGCTTCGGCTGGGGTCTCTAGTTTCCGCCGTAGACGAGTAGCACCTCGGCGGGACGGGGCCGAGCGCGAGAAAAGCACCGTAGCAGCGCGGGAGCAGAGGGTTTCACGTGCCAAAAGCTCGCCCGGCACCCGCCAGCATTCACGGGGGGAAGGGGGGGGGGCGGAAATAATAACACAAATCAGCGATTGAGGCACCTCGGGGATTTTCGGGCCTGATGCCGGGACACGGCCGGGGACGGAGGCTGCGGGAGCCTCCGGGAGCACCGAGCCGGGGCGGGGGGTGGCCGCCCCCCACCACCCCGAAAGCGCGTCCGCGGGACGAGGCAGAGCGATAGCACCCGCGAGAGGGGTCTCCTGGGAACGTCACCCCCCCCCGCCCGCCCCAATTAAAAATATTGTCAAATAACCCGGTGGGGTCGAGTCCCCCCCCCCCGGCGGAGGGGGCGGGTGGGTTTACACCGCGTGTTGTTCTAGCACCATGGTTGGGTATACCTGCCGCAAAACGATTTCACCCTAAAGAAAGGAAATCTTTAAAAAAAAAAAAACAACAACAAAAAAGGAAGGTTGCGACGACGGCGGGCCGCGAAAACAGAAGCAACCCCCCCCCTCCCCCCAAAACCCAAACTCTTCCGACAGACTCTCAGCAGCAAGGGGTAAACGGCTGTGCATAGTTTTCTCTTTGCTCCTACGCGACGTCCTGAAGCGCGCTCGCTTTCGAACTGGCTGAGATTTGAGGTAGGTTATACGTCTGTAGTGTAAAAAGGGGGAGACTGCGCCGGGCAGCTGGTTCCCGCAGGGACCGGTTCCCGTGGTGGCCGGTTCCCGCGGTTCCCAGTTCCCGCGGTTCCCAGTTCCCGCGGTGGCCGGTTCCTGCGGTTCCCAGTTCCCGCGGTGGCCGGTTCCCGCAGTGGCCGGTTCCTGCGGTTCCCAGTTCCCGCGGTGGCCGGTTCCCGCGGTTCCCGGTTCCCGCAGTTCCCGGTTCCCGTGGTGGCCGGTTCCCGCGGTTCCCAGTTCCCGCGGTGGCCGGTTCCCGCGGTTCCCGGTTCCCGCGGTTCCCGGTTCCCGGTTCCCACGGCTTCGCTTTTCGTCCCCCCTCCAACCCGGGAAAGCCGGCATCGGAGCCGGCTGGGAAAAACCCCGAAACGGAAACCTATGCGGAAGCAGGACTTAGACAGGTTACACGGACTGTCACCTTCTCCGAACGCACCCCCTTTTTCTCCCAAATATCACAATTTCTCGCTCTCTAAAGGCGTCTCCACCAAGCTTTCAAGGCACCCCTGCGACAACCTACCCGGCGGGCGAGACTCCGGCGAAGGGAAGCGACGCCAGCGGCGAAGCCGACCCGGCGCAAAACATCCGGATCCGACTTTTTTCCTCCCCAAAAATCGGCTCACGCGTGCCACAGCACGTCGATCCGCTCCGCCGCGGAGCCCCGAGGCTTTCCTAGAGATCTGACTTGGGATAAAATCTACAATCCTGATATGCTATTGGGTACTTATAAGAAAAGCGATAGTTTCCTCGTCAAATATATGCGACTTTACAGAATACGGTTAAAAAACAAACAGCAACAAAAAAAGAAAATTATGAAGGACGGACAAAGCGTGTTAAATATTCTGCCGTTATTTACAGTTCTCCCACGATAATCTGTTTAAAACATACTGCTTTCAAGTTGTTGGGGTTGATTTTTTTTTTTTGTCTTTTTCTCATTTTGTTTCCTTTTTCCTTTTTAAATCTAGGTGAAAGTGCTTTTAAAAAAAAAAAAAATCTTTCGCTATTTACAGGTTTAAAATCAGACCACGTAAATGTTCAGGATGGTTTGCAGAGATCCTGCTTATTCTGTGCCAGTGCGCAAGGGACAAGGGGGGTTTACAGTAAAACACGAGGTTACGCAGGGTTACGGGTTCAGCTCTCGCCCTCTCTCTCGCTCGCTCCCCAAAAGGCACCTGAAAGTGCAAAATAACGACTGAGGATCCCGGCACCCGGCTGCAACCTCCGCGGTCGCACCCCGCCTCTCGCTGCCCGAGAGATTTACATTTCAAAAAAAAAAAAAAAAAAAACCAAATCAAATTGTGAAAAAAAAGCACCACGGGTTTTGTTGTTGGTTTTTTTTTTTTTTTTTTTTTTGCGGTAGTAATTAGAAACGGGAATGGCACCGGGAAAACCGAAGCGATCCGCCGGCGGACTAGCCTGCGGGAAAAGGGGCGCCGAGCGCGTTTTTGCATCGGGGATGGCGGCGCGCTCAGGGCGCCGGCGGTCCGTTCGCATGCACCATTGGAAAAATGCGCAACCGAGGCGGTTCGCAAGTCAAGTCTTGGTGTTGGCTCTTCCCAGAGCTGCTCGAAGAGAGAAAGTCCCCTAGAGACCGAAAGCACCAGACGGAGCAACAGTGATGTACAGAGCAACACTAGCTATTCACAGTTTTTTTCCTCGGCTTCTTACAGATACAGTAGCCGCCGCTCCTCTTCTCGCCTCGCCGAAAGCACCGGGAAATCACGGCGCCGGAGAAAAGGAGTCCACAAGCCCGAGCTGGCGGGGACCGGCCGTCGCCTCGCTGCGTCCTGCGGCGTTTCCTGCGCTCGCCGCTGCTGCTTGGACCCGTTTGCCGCGGTCTGCGCTGCCGCTTGGACTCGTTTCCTGCAGCGTTTCCTGCAGCATTTCCCGCGGCGTTTCCTGCAGCGTTTCCCGCGGCGTTTCCTGCAGCGTTTCCTGCGGCGTTTCCTGCAGCGTTTCCCGCAGCGTTTCCCGCAGCGTTTCCTGCAGCGTTTCCTGCGGCGTTTCCTGCAGCGTTTCCCGCGGCGTTTCCTGCAGCGTTTCCTGCGGCGTTTCCTGCAGCGTTTCCCACGGCGTTTCCTGCAGCGTTTCCTGCAGCGTTTCCCGCAGTCTCCGCTGCTGCTTGGACCCATTTCCTGCAGCGTTTCCTGCAGTGCTTCCTGCAGTCTCCATCACCGCTTGGACTCGTTTCCCACGGCGTTTCCTGCAGTGCTTCCTGCAGTCTCCATCGCTGCTTGGACGTGTTTCCTGCAGTGTTTCCTGCAGTGTTTCCTGCAGCGTTTCCTGCAGTCTCCATCACCGCTTGGACGCGTTTCCTGCAGCGTTTCCCGCGGTCTCCGCCGCTGCTTGGACCTGTTTCCCACAACGCTTCCTGCAGCGTTTCCCGCAGACTCCGCTGCCGCTTGGACCCATTTCCCACTGTTTCCCACGGCGTTTCTTGTGGTCTCCGCCGCAGCTTGGACCTGTTTCCCGTGGCATTTCCTGCAGTGTTTCCTGCGGTCTCCACCGCCGCCTGGACCCATTTCCCGCGGTGTTTCCTGCAGCGTTTCCCACGGCGTTTCCTGCAGTCTGTGCTGCCGTTCGGACCTGTTTCCTGCAGCGTTTCCTGCGGCGTTTCCCACGGCGTTTCCTGCAGTTGCCACTGCTGCTTGGACCCGTTTCCTGTAGCGTTTCCTGCGGCGTTTCCCACGGCGTTTCCTGCAGTTGCCACTGCTGCTTGGACCCGTTTCCTGCAGCGTTTCCTGCGGCGTTTCCCACGGCGTTTCCTGCAGCGTTTCCTGCAGTTGCCACTGTTGCTTGGACCCGTTTCCTGTAGCGTTTCCCACGGCGTTTCCCACAATCCCCGCTGCTGCTTGGACCCATTTCCTGCGGCGTTTCCTGCAGCGTTTCCCGCGGTCCCCGCCGCTGCTCGGACCCGTTTCCCGTGGCTTCGGGCTGCCCCGGCTCCGGCAAAAGCACCACGGCGGCAGGGCGAATCCTGCCGTCGGCTGGCGGAAAGGATGGAGCGCGCCCCGCCACGAGCAGGGTTACTGTATCTGTAAGAAAGGATTCATTGAGTTGCAAAATATGTATTTCAGTTTGTTTGAGAAACCGGCTGTTCAGCGCGTCCGGCTGACGTTAAAGCGTACGTTTCCAGGTGACCGTCGAGCTGAGATTCCCACCAGCCGCGATGCGTGTGAGCTGTACAGATTCGTCTATCTCCTTGTAAGCTGGTTTGGTGTTCTGGGTTGTTTTTTTTTTTTTGTTGGTTTTTGTTATTTTAAGATCTGCTTCATTGTTGTCATAACAATTAAAAAAAATTCCAATAAATACATATTTTAAATGGAATTAAAAACCTCTCCTTTGTGAAAGGACACTATAAACTCTTCTTTCCATTCTTGCGACGTACAAGGATAGATTAAAAAAATGCAGAGATATAAATATTAGATTACTGAAAAACGTTAACAGCATCGTTCCTTTTTAGCTTGTTTCTCTTTTTAAACTCCTCGCAAAGTGCAGGTTTCCGAAGGTTTGCACTCGAGCGGACTTTTTTTTTCCTTTTTTTCCGTTTTTTTTCTTTTTAAAGTATATATATAATTTTTTTTTCTTCTTCTCCTACATGCACGAGGAGAAAGCACCACAAAAGCAACACCAGGCTCCAGTGCTGCCGACTTTTGAGGTAAGAGACGGCCCGCCGCCGGCTCTCAGATCCAGCGACTGTACGGTCCCGTCACCTTGGTGTAGGCGTAGGAGGACACGGTGATGGCAGAGTTCGTGGGGACGGCCACCGCCTGGCGCGTGGGCACCTGGTCCTTCCTCTCCTTGCTGGGCGGCTCGGGCAGCAGCGCGCCGCCCCACTTGCGCTTCTTGGCGAAGGCCTTGGCGTCGGGCGGCAGGCCGAGGCGGGCGGCTTCCTCCTGGCGGGCGCGAGCCCGCTCGGCCAACTGCTTCATCTTGGCCTCCCAGAGGGCCAGCCCGTGGTTGGGCTGGTTGAGGTTCTTGTGCTGGTAGAAGACCAGGGAGATGCGGGTGGGGTGGCACCGGTTGGGCTTCTTGAGCGGCGTGGTGGCGTGCAGCTCGCGGCGGGCGCACTCGATGAGGATGGAGCCGTGCGCCGGCGCCACGGCCACGCCGCCGATGTTCTCGTCCAGGAAGTTGTGCTCGCTGTCCGACCACTCCTCCTCTTCGTCCTCCTCCTCCTCCTCCGCCGCCACCTCCTCCTCCTCCTCCTCCTCCTCCCGCTTGGCCGCCTTCTCGGGCAGCTCCTCGGCGCCGTCGTCCAAGCCGTAGGGATCCCAGGGCTTGGCGCGGTGGGCGCCCGCCTTCTCGCTGAAGCTTTCCCACGCCTTTTCGGGCAGCCCGGGCTCGGGCTTGGCCGAGCGCCACGGCTCGCCGGGGAAGGCGCCCAGGCCCTGGAGCGCGGGGCTCAAGCCCAGCCGCCCCAGCTCCCAAGCGGCGTCGCGCAGACCGGCGCCCGCCGCCGTCGAAGCCTCGCCGCCGACCCGCGGGCTCCACGCCGCCGCCGGCAGCAGCCCCGAAGCCGGCCGCCCCGCCGCACCCTCCGCGGCGAAGAGCTCGCGCCACCGCTTCTCGGCCGCCGCCGCGCCTGCCGCCTTCTCCCGGCCGGGGCCGCCCGCCGCCGGGCCGCTCCACGGTTTCGCCGCGTTACTAGTCCTCTCCGGAGAGGCGGCGGCGGTGGCGCCGCCCCGGGCGCCTTCGTAGGGGCTCCAGGGCGGTTCGCACGCCCCGTTCTGCGCCGGCACGGGCACGGCGGGCAGCGGCAGGCCGGCGCTGGCCGGCGTCTCCGCCGCCTCCTGCTTGATGGCCCGGCAGCAAGCGGGAGCCGGGCCGAAAGGCGCCGCTCGCTCCGCCATCCCGCCCGCCACCGCCGCCGCCGCTTTCGGCTGGCCGCCGTACCTGCTGGCCCGCTCGTAGGTGCGCTGGTGATGGTTCCTGGGGCGGGCGGCGGCGGGCGGCGCGGGCTCGGGGAAGTCGGCCGCGCCGTACGGGCAGCTCAGGCTCTCCTGCAGCGCCTCGGCTTTCTGCTCGTAGGTGCCGCTCGCCCAGCCGCCGCCTCTCTCGGCCGGCCCGTAGTCGAGGAGCCGCGCGGGGAAGAGGGGGCCGCGGGCGAAGCCGTAGTAGCCGAAGGCCGGCAGCGCCAACTTGGAGTGAAACCCGTTCACGGAAGGCAGGCTGGGCTGTGCATAGTAGGAATGGTACGAGTAAACGCTGTTCACGCTGTAGGGGTCGGAGGGCCGGCAGCTGCCCAGCACCGAGTAGCTCTCCACCACCGCGTTGCCGTTGTACTTGAAGGCGTTGTAGCGGCCCGGCGCCTCCACCTTGATGGGCTGCGGCGGCAGGCCGCTCTGCAACGCCACACCTGCGGGCAGAGCGGGCGCAGCCCGGCCGTGAGCGCCGCCCCAAGCCTTCCCCGCCGCCGACCCCAGCTACAGGCCCAGGCAGGAGGCGCCAGGCCACGCGGAGAGGCCGACGGCCGGCTCCCCCCGCCGCCAACCCCACCGCGGGGCCCGCTCTGCCCGCGTCGTTTCTCCTTACCGCCCGGAGCCGGCGTGCCGGCTCGGCCTCCCCTGCCTGCCCGTTACCTGCGTTCTGCTGCAGCGCGGGGACGTCGAGCGCCTCCTGCTTGATCTTCTCCGGCGTGATGAGCTTCTCCTTCTGCAGCTTCTTCTTCTCGGCGGCGGCTTTCTTGGCTTCCAGCTGCCGCTGGCGGCAGGACTTGGCGGGCTCGGGCAGCTTGCGCACCTCGCGGGGGAAGGAGGTGAGCACCTGGATGGCGCCGCTGCCCACCTTGGCGTTTTGGTTCTCCTCGCTGCCGAACTCGTCCGTGCTGGACATCTTATAGAGGGGGAGGACGTGCAGCTGCTCGTCCTCGGGGATCTTGCCCACCACGCGGTTGTCCTCCTTGGTGAGCGTGCAGACCTGGCGGATGCCGGGGAAGCGGTCAGAGGCCCGGCGCTCCCAAAGCGCCCCGCGGGTTTCGGCTGCGATAAGAGGGGACGGCGCGCGGACGCGAGTGTCTTGGGATGCTCCTCTCCGCTCGCTCGGGCAACCGGGGCCGGAGAGGCGCCGGGAAGGTGAGAGCCCGCAACCACGGGGCGAAAGGAGGCGGCAACGGAGCGAGAAGCCCCAAGTCGCCGACTGCAGGACGGGAACCGGCCCACCCCAAAAGGGGACTTTCTAAACCGACGCGCCCCTAAGGAGCGGCCGGCTCGCCGGCCGGCAGCGCTGTGCGGCAGGGAAGCGGGGACCGTCCCCGTCGGCAGCACGTCCCCGCGCCCGCTCCCGCCTGCTTACCACCGTGCAGCCGTTGTAGAGGTTGTGCTGGTCCTTGTGCGCGTGAGCGCAGAAGTCCATGCACGCCGTCACCCCCGAGAAGGGTCTGCCCTCCTTCAGCCCCAGCCGGCAGTCTATCGCGACGTCCTCGTTCGTAACCTGGCCGGGCGAAAAAGACGGTCCCCGTCATGCCGAACGGCCTCCGCGCCGCCGCTCGCTTCCCCTTCCTGCCCGGCCACGTCGCTCCCGAGGGGCGTCGCTCGCAAGCCGGCGGGCGACCCGCTGCTGGCCCGAGCGGCCGGCCGGTACCTGGTTTTGGTAGGCCTGCGGCGCCAGCCTCTTGTAAAGCGGAGCAACCTCGGTGGCCAAGTCCTGAAAGCTTTTTCGGAGCAGTTCTTCCTGCAGAAGGGAAAGGGAAACGTCGAGACCCGCCGCCGAGGCTCAGGACGGCGACGTTTGCAACCCTCCGGCCCGAAATGCAGCAGAGCAGAGCCCGGGGCACGGCACCGGGGCGTTACGGACACGGCTCGCGGCCCGAGCCGCTGTCGGCCGCCCGAAGCGCCCGGACCGAACCGCAGGCGGTGTTTTGGCCAGCGGACTCGCAGCCCCTTGCTCCTGTTTTTTGTGCTTCCCCCCCCCTTTTCCTTGCAAAACTCAGGGCTGCGGCTGGACCGGGGGGCGCCGAGCCGCCGCCGGCTCACCTCTTTGGGATTGTCGCCCGCCAGCCTGAACTTGCGGGGCGTTTTGCTGCGGGCGTATTTGCAACCGTTGAAATACATGCTCCAGGAGCAGCCGAAGGAGAAGGAGGCGCCGCACGTGTTGGGGTCCTTGCCTTGGCACGCGCAGGTCCGGCTGCGGGAGAGACGCGGCGGAGGAGCGTCAGGCGCGGGCAGCGAGCGGGGCCGAGAGGCGGCGGGGCGCGCGGGCGGCGCGGCGGGGCACTTACTCGTCGTTCAAGCCGCAGCGGCGGCTGGTGGGGTTGCCGTACTTGGTGAGGGTGTCGGTGAGCTCCTGGTAGAGCGTGTCGCCCAGCGTGCGCGGGATGCCCTCCCAGGCCAGGATCAGGATGATGATGACGGCGTTCTGGCAGTGGTGGCCGGCCCGGTGCCGCACCAAGCACAGCAGCTTCTCCTCCTGGTTGTGCCTGCGGATGACCTGGAAAACAGCGGGCACGTCAGGAGTGCCGGGAAAGCCTCGGCGCGGGGTCGCCCCCAGGCAGCCCCAAAAAGCCAAATCCGCCCCCCAACCCCCTGCCTCCGCCTGCCGCAGCGGGGAGCCGGGATGCGCCGACCGCCGGGGCTGCCGCGGTGGGAAGCGCCGGGAATTTCGCTTCGGCCGGGGTTCGCGCACGGCGGATTTCCCCGGGGGGGTGGGGGGGACGCTGCGGGACCTTGGAGCCCCCGGGGGGGACGCAGCGGGTTGCGTTGCCCCCTCTCGTGTACAGAGGGCTGGGATGAGCGGGAATTCGAGGCGGCTCCGGCTCCTCTGCCCGGGGCACCGGGGTGAGGGAGGAACCTGCCCTGTCTGAGCCTGAGGGGTGGGAGAGGGGGAAAGGGGGGCAGAGGGGGGAAAAAGGGGGCAAGAGAGGGGAAAAAGGCAGCAGAGAGTGGGAAGAGAGGGGAAAAAAGGGGGCAGAGAGGGGGAAAAAGGGGACGAGAGGGGGAAAAAGGGGACGAGAGGGGAAAAAAAGAGTCAGAGGGGAAAAAAGCAGCAGAGAAGGGGAAGAAAGGAGCAAGAGAGGGGCAAAAAGGGGCAGCGAGGGGCAGGAGAGGGCCGGGGGGCCGCGGCGGACGGGCGAGAAGTGGGATGGGAGGGCGGTGGGCGCCCGGGCACCCCCGAGGGGCGGCGGGAGCCCCGGGCCCCGGCCGGCACTCACCCACTTGGCAATGGGGCAGCCGCGGGAGCTCTTGCCCTCCTTGCCCGTGTAGATGACCTTCTCGATGCGAATGGCCTTGCCCTTCTCGCCGTACCTGCGGGGGGGCAGCGCTGAGCGGGCGCCCGGTCCGCTCCCCCTCGCCGTCGCCGGCGTAACGCGGGCCGGGGGCCCCCACCGCACCGCACCGCACCGCACTGCACAGCACTGCCTGAGCTCGCCGCAGCCCGCTTGAACCCGCGCTCGCCCGCCTGAGCCTGCTCTCGCCCTGCCTGAGCCCGCTGCAGCCCGCCTGAGCCTGCGCTCGCCCTGCCTGAGCCCGCTGCAGCCCGCCTGAGCCCGTGCTCGCTGCCTGAGCCCGCCGCAGCCCGCCTGAGCCCGCGCTCGCCCTGCCTGAGCCCGCTGCAGCCCGCCTGAGCCCGCGCTCGCCCTGCCTGAGCCCGCTGCAGCCCGCCTGAGCCCGCGCTCGCTGCCTGAGCCCGCTGCAGCCCGCCTGAGCCCGCGCTCGCTGCCTGAGCCCGCTGCAGCCCGCCTGAGCCCGCGCTCGCTGCCTGAGCCCGCTGCAGCCTGCCTGAGCCTGCTGCAGCCCGCCTGAGCCCGCTGCAGCCCGCCTGAGCCTGCTGCAGCCCGCCTGAGCCCGCGCTCACCCGCCTGAGCCCGCTGCAGCCCGCCTGAGCCCGCGCTCGCCTTGCCTGAGCCTGCGCTCGCCCTGCCTGAGCCCGTGCTCACCCCGCCTGAGCCCGTGCTCGCCCGCCTGAGCCCATGATCGCCCGCCTGAGCCCGCGCTCGCCCGCCTGAGCCCGCGCTCGCCCCGCCTGAGCCTGCGCTCGCCCGCCTGAGCCCGCGCTCACCCCGCCTGAGCCCATGATCGCCCGCCTGAGCCCGCGCTCGCCCGCCTGAGCCCATGATCGCCCGCCTGAGCCCGCGCTCGCCCGCCTGAGCCCGCGCTCGCTGCCTGAGCCCGCGCTCACCCGCACGGGGCCACACTCGCCCTCATGGCTCCACACTCACTCTCCTGAGTCTGCGCACACCCTCCCGGGTCCGCGCTCGCCCCCCGAGCCTGCCTGAGCCCTGCGAGCGAAGAGGGCAGCCCGGGGCCCGCAGGAGCCCACCCGGTGTCCCACAGCGCTGGGTGGCCCCGGGTGAGCCAGCACCCGCGGGCGCCCACGCCGCACCCTTACCGCTCCTCCATCAGCTCCCGGATGGACGCCACGGTTGGCCCCGAGCCCAGGTGGGTGTAGTAGGGTCCCTCATCCTTCTCCACGATTTGCTCTGCGTGGGAAGGCAAAGGAGAGGCGGGTCACGGGGACGGAGCCCAGCACCCCGGGGTGCTGCGCCCGCGCCCGCCACCCCCTCCCGCTGCGCGCTGCCAGGCGCTGTGCCAACACTCACCAGCACCCCACCGTGCACGCGCACGCCAGCACCCTGCATCATGGGTGCAGGCACCCTATGTGCGCACCCCAGCACCCCGGGGTGCTGCCCACACACCCGTTGGCTCCTCCTGCTGCACACTGCCAGGCACCGTGCACGCACAGACTAGCACCCTGCATCCTGGGTGCCAGGCACCCTATGTGCACACCCCAGCACCCTGGGGTGCTGCACATGCACCCACCGGCTCCTCCCGCTGCACGTTGCCAGGCGCTGTGCGAACGCATGCCAGCACCCTGGGGTGCCAGGCACCATGCATGCACATGCCAGCACCCTGCATCCTGGGTGCCAGGCACCCTATGTGCATGCACCAGCACCCCAGGGTGCTGCACATGCACCCGCTGGCTCCTCCTGCTGCACGGTGCTGCGCACTGTGCCAACACACCCCAGCAGCCCGGGGTGCCAGGCGCCATGCACGCGCACACCAGCACCCTCATCCTGGGTGCCAGGCACTCTGTGCACATCCCAGCACCCCAGCGTGCCAGGCGCTGTATATGCAAACACCAGCTCCCCCCAGCACACACTGCTGGGTGCTGTGCCAACACACCCCAGCACCCTGGGGTGCCAGGCACCATGCACACACACGCCAGCACCCTGCATCCTGGGTGCCAGGCACCCTATGTGCACACGCACCCCAGCACCCGCCGGCTCCTCCCGCTGTGCAAACGCACCCCAGCACCCCGAGGTGCTGCACACGCACCTGCCGGCTCCTCCCGCTGTGCAAACGCACCCCAGCACCCCGGGGTGCCAGGCACCCTATGTGCACACCCTGGCACCCTCATGCTTTCTGCTTCGGCTCCCATGGGACGGCAGCCGGCGCGGCTCTGCCCGGCTCACGGCTTCAGCCCCTCAGGGCCCGCGGGAGCCGCGGAGCGCTCGGGGAGCGCCGACCCTTCCTCTCTAGGCGGCTCTGCAAAGCCTTAACGCGTTTAACTCCGGTTTCCAAAATCTGTGCCAGCCAAGCTTTTTTTCCTTTTCTTTTCCCCTTCTTCTCCTCTTTCCGGGCGTTGGCTCCAACTTACAAATTTCCGCGGCCTCTCAGAGGCCCCGGGCAGCGCGGGCTGCAGCCAAGGGCAGCTCCGCTTTGGCTCGCAGCACCTCGAGGCCGGCGTCGGGCTTGTTTTGGCGGCGTCTCCCAGGCCGAGCCTTTCAGGAACGCCATCCTGCCCACTTCGCTTTCCAGCGGCACGCGACGCCTCCCAGAAGCGGGACTGGGGGGAGAAACTCCCAGCGCTTTGGGCAGCGCCTCCCGGCCCCTCCGCTGGGCGCCCCAAGCCGCGGCTGCTCGGAGCGTTGCACCGACAGCTCAAATCCTGGTTTAACAGCAGTTTTGCAACTAAAAGCAAGAAGCTGAGCTACCCCATCGTATTTTGGGGGGGGGGGGGGAATCCACTCCAGGTTAGACCAGACAAGCAAAGCTGCTGGTGTTCGCGGGTTACTCGCCGGCGCCTCTCCCGCGACAGCGCCCAGGTAGACGCCTCTCGTACGCTACCGCACGCTACGACGAGCCTCTCGTTTTGCAACGCAGCAGGTTTCCGCCTTCGCAGCATCCTTCCTGCCGCCTGGCACAGCGCCTGCCGGTCGTTTCCCGTCCTGCCGGAAATTCCCACGGCCGAAGGAGCGCTCCGGCGGCCGCGAGGACAAGCGGCGGCGGCAGGTCCGGCGGCGCAGGCGCTCGGCCGGCTCCGGCGCTCCGTTTCCCAAGGCGCGAGGCCTTTTTAAGCCCCCACGGGGCAGCAGAAAGACCGGCGCTGCCTTTGCAGCGGCGGCAAAACCCATGGGGGGAGCTTTTCGGCTCGGAAGCTGGAGGGCGGCGAAGGGAGGATGCTGGAGCAGCGGCGCGCGGGGATGCTCGAGCAACCGGCGCCGGCTCGCTGGCCGCCCCTCTCCGCCTCCTGATTTTTTATTCCCGTCGTGTCCAACTGGCTCGGCGCCAAGGCGAGGAGAAAGCCGGGCTCAGCTGGGCTGCAGCTGCCCAGACGGGGAGATCAATATGGGCCACGCAGCGAAGGCTGATTTCATTACGGCGTCTAACAGCGCAGGCACCTAATAAAGCCTCGAGCCCCCCCGACTCCTGCTGAATCGCTCGCTCTCTCTCGCGCAGCTTTTTCGCGAGAAAACGGAGCGGGGCAGGGGGGAAAATGCCCTCAACCCCTCAACTTCACTGAGAAAAGGGGAAAAAAAAAACCACCCCCAACCTTTCCCGGCAACGGGGACGCGGCTCGGACGCTGCGCGAGTTCGGTTCAGCCGGCTCCCGCCCAGCCTTTTGCGTTCGCTCGCTGCCGTTCGGGCTAATTACCGCTGCCGCTTACGAGCAAATAAACAAATAATCGGGAGCCCCCGCTAATAAAGCGTAGCTTGCGCTCGGCCGCAGGCTTAAATCTTTCGCCCGGGCTTTGCCAGGTGAGCGCAGCCGCATCGACAACCTTTTTCGGGGGAGGAAGGGATGCAGGTTCCCGCGCTGGCGGGACAGGACCGCCGCGAGGATTCGGGCGGGCGCGGGAAAAGCGCGGCAAAGCCCCCGGCGCTCGCGGCAAAGCCGGACGGCCGGCGCGCCGCCGGGCCAAACCCGCGAGAAAGACGGCGGCGGCGAGCCGGGGTGTTCGCCGGGGCGCCCGCGGGCGACTCACCGACGCAGTCGCAGCTCGGGAACTCGGCTTGCGCCCGCTTGGCCGGCGTGTCCAGCAGGCTCTTGGTCGGCGTGTCCAGGTACTTGAGCGGCGACTCCAGGAAGCCGCTGAGGGTGGGCGTCAGCGGCACCTCGTCCTTGGGGGGCGTCCCGGCCGCCTCGTCGCCGCCTTGGCTCTCCTCCGAGTAAAAGCAAGTGGTCGACAGCACCGTGATAGCACCAGAAGATTCGATCTTGATCTGCTTGGGCGCGCGGGGCGCCGCAGGGGCCGGCGGCGTTCGCTCCGGCGAAGCCGGCCCTTGCGGGTCGGCGGCGGGCGGCGCTGGCGGGCCGCCCGCCGCCGGCCCCTCCGCCGCCGCCGCGGGCGCCGGGCCGAAATCGTCGCCGAACTCGGCCTCGAACTGCCGGATGAGCTCTTCCAGCTTGGCGTCCACGGCGATGGGGCTGGGGGCGGCGGCGCTCGCCTCCGCCGCGCCGCCCCTTCCCTGAGTTTCGGCGGCGTCGGTGGCCGGCAGGCCTAGCGCGAGAGGCCCGGCCGGCAGCGCCGGCGCTCGAGTCTCCTCAACGGGCGCCCGAAATCCCTCCAGGCGGATCTGCCAGAGCGGGGGGAAGAGCGGCTGCGCCTCCTTGGCCTTGGCCTTCTTGACGTGGGCGGCCTTGCGGAGGGCCTTGGCCGCCGGCGCTTTCTCGGGCGCCGCTCTCTTCTTCTTCTCGCGGGGCGCTTTGGGCGGCAGGGCGGCCGGCCGCCGGGGCCACCAGCCCGCCGCCTCGGCCGGCCCCTCCAGGAACAGGCTGCGCTTGTGGCGCAGGTGCTGCTGCAGCACCAGCTGCGTCCGCTTGTGCAGACGGGGCTCGCGCAACAGCCGGCGCAGGTCGGCGCCCGGCGCCTCCCGCTCGGCCGCCGCCTCCGCTCTCGCCGCCCGCCCGCCCGCCGCCTCGGGCCTCTCCAACGCCGCCTCGATGTAGCCGTCGGCGTCGCCCAAGAGCTGCTCCAGCTCGGCCACGGGGTCGCCGGCCGCCCCGTCCAGCGCCCACGCGCCTTCCTTGGCCTCGGCCTCTTCGCCCCACGGCTCGGCGAAAGCGGGCGCTGCTGTAGCACCGAAAAAAGCTGCCGGCTCCGGGCAAGCGTCGGGTCGGGGAAGGGAGAGCGTTCGCTCCTCGGGCGGCCGGGCGGCCGGCGGAGCCGACGGCGGGCCGCGGGGATGCGCGCCGGGGCCGGGCCGGCCGGCGGCGGGCAGCAGGCGAACGTCGCGGCTCCGGCGCGCTTCCGGCACGGCGGCGGCGGCGGGTCGGGGCAGCGCCGAGGAGAGCTGCGTGAGCGCCTCGATGGCTATGGCTGTCTGCAGGCTGATGTTCTTCTCCTTGGCGATGCTCAACGCGCTCGGGGAAAAGGGGAAACCGGCCGGCGGGCCCGGCTCGGCCGGCGTGGGGGTAGCACCATCGTCCGGCGGCGGCGGCGAGCCCGGCGCCCGCTCTTCGCCCAACGCCGTCTTGATCTTCTGCTCCAACCACTCCAGGTAGTCGGGGCATTCGGGGCCGTCGCAGTTGCAGTTGGGGGGTTTCATGCCGTGCTTGGCCAAGGCCAGGGCGGCCTGGAGGGCGTCGAGGTCCTCTCGGCGCGGCGCCTCGCCCAGCTTCTCCGGCAGCCCCGCGCTCAGGCGGGCCGGCGAGGAGGAGGACGATGACGACGACGACGACATGGCTTCAGCCAGCGCCGAGAAGGCCACCAGGTTGCGGGCGTCCTCCAGGTCGCGGGCGGGCGGCGCGGCGGCGTCCCGGGCGGCTCGGTCGCCGGCGAGCCAGCCGCCGGGCTCCGTCAGCGTGGCGCCTGCCCCGCGCGCCGGCCCCGGCCCGCTGCCCTCGCCCGGCCGCCTTCCCTCGACATGGTCGACTGGCCCTTCTTCCATTTGGCCTCTTTTGGGTCCATCAACCGTCTCGCCTGCCGGACCTGTCTGGGAGGAGGAGAGGAGAGAGGCGTCAGCACCCTGTGGCCCAGCCCCTTCTCCCTCCCGCGTTTTCTCTTTCTTGCACCGCACTGCGGGGGCACCCGCAGCGGGAGCACCCGGCGTGGGAACGGCACCGCGGCGCGGGAGCACCTGGCGCGGGAACGGCATCGCAGCGCGGGAGCACCTGGCCCAGGAGCAGCACCGCGGCGCGGGAGCACCCGGCGCGGGAACAGCATCGTGGTGCAGGAGCACCCGGCCCAGGAGCGGCACCGCGGCGCGGGAGCACCCGGCGTGGGAACGGCACCGCGGCGCGGGAGCACCCGGCGCAGGAACGGCATCACGGCGCGGGAGCACCTGGCCCAGGAGCAGCACCGCGGCGCGGAAGCACCCGGCGTGGGAACGGCATCACGGCGCGGGAGCACCTGGCCCAGGAGCAGCACCGCGGCGCGGAAGCACCCGGCGTGGGAACGGCACCGCGGCGCGGGAGCATCCGGCCCAGGAGCAGCACCGCGGCGCGGAAGCACCCGGCGTGGGAACGGCATCGCGGTGCGGGAGCATCCGGCCCAGGAGCGGCACCGCGGCGCAGGAGCACCTGGCGCGGGAACGGCATCGCGGTGCGGGAGCATCCGGCCCAGGAGCGGCACCGCGGCGCAGGAGCACCTGGCGCGGGAACAGCATCACGGCGCGGGAGCATCCGGCCCAGGAGCGGCACCGCGGCGCGGGAGCACCATCACAACGCAGGAGCACCCAGTGCACAAGCACCCGTCACGCGAGCACCACCGTGGCGCGGGAGCACCCACTGCAAGGAGCACCCGGCGCAGGAGCACCACTGCCGCACAAGAGCAGCCAGCGCAGGAGCACCTTGTGCAAGAGCACCCAGTGCAGGAGCACCATCGCAACATAGGAGCACCCAGTGCACGAGCACCCAGCACCAGAGCACCACTGCAGCACAGTAGCACCACCATGGGGCAGGAGCACCCACCGCAAGGAGTACCCCGTGCAAGAGCACCCGACACAGCAGCACCCACTGCAGGAGCACCACCGCGGCACGGGAGCGCCCAGTGCAAGAGCATCCGATGCAGGAGCGCCATTGCGGCACGGGAGCGCCCAGCACAAGAGCACCCAGTGCAAGAGCATCTGACGCAGGAGCACCCAGAGCAAGAGCACCCTGTGCAAGAGCACCCGACGCGGGAGCACCGGGCGCAGGAGCACCCAGCCTGTCCGCCAAGCTAGCCCCGTGCACCCGCCAGGCGCCGCGGGGGAGACGTCACCCGGCGGCCGCCGCGACCGAGGAGCCCAAGACGACAGCCCCAGCCTTTCCCAGCGGCCTTGACACTCGCCGCCCTACGCGCGCGCGCCCGCGGGTGCTAACCCGGACACCGCCCACGTTGCCGCCCCGCCGGGCGCTTTCGAAATCGCTCACGGGGCGCCGCGTGGGATTTCCACCACCCATGGGCCGCGGCATGAGGCAGGAGCAGGTGACAGCGAGGAGGAGGAGGAGGAGGAAGAGGAGGAGGAGGAGGAGGAGGAGGAAGAGGAGGAGGAGGAGGAAGAGGAGGAGGAGGAGGAAGAGGAGGAGGAGGAGGAAGAGGAGGAGGAGGGCGTCCTGCCTCCAGCTCCGGGCTCAGGACCCCCGAAAACTGCTTTCTCCCACCTCCGCGACTCGGCTGCCCCCAGCGGAGCCCGACCGCCTCTCGCCGGGCGACGCAAAGGCAAACGACGGCAGAGCATTAAATTCTTGCCGCAAGCATTCCTGCGACGATTGAAGCGTTCTCAGCCCTATGTTCTGCTCTGCTTTCGCGTCTCCACGTGGCGCCGAGGGCGCAGGGCCCCGACGGACGTTTCGGCAGGGCGAGGGGCCGGCGCGCCGCTTTCGGGAGCGAACCCGCTCGCTTATTGCAGGCGCCTGGGGATGACAAGCGGCGGCGGAGAGCGTCCGCCGGCTCGCTCGCTGCCCCGTCGCGCCTGCGGGGAGCGCTCTGCAGGCGATGAAACCGAGCCGGAGTGTAAAGCGGGGGATGCCGGCGGCCGGCTGGAGGCTGAATCCCACAGGGTTCGCTCCCGCCCTTGCGCTTCGCTTTCCCGCAATGAGGGGAACGGCATGCGCGCGCGAGCAAGCTGTCAGTGCTCGGCCGTGCGCCGCGTCCTCAAGCGCCCCAGGCCCGGCTGCAGGGAACCGCGCTTAACCCTTCGGATGCCAACCGCAGGGGAGGTGGGGGAGCCCCCCGGCTCTGTAGCTACAAGGGCGATGGCACGTCCCGCTTTTGGGCAAACGGGGTGCTTTTCGGGGAAAAACAGGGAGCAAAACCGCTCGCCTCGTGCTCATTTCCCAGCCGGAGATAAGCGCATGGCCGACCGCAGCTGAAGCTGGGGAGGAACCGCTCGCAGCAAGATCAGAGATGTCCCTGTCCCCAAAATAACCGCCCCGGGCTGAGGGGGAGGAACCCACCGGCGGGGCCCCGACCGAGGGGGCTTTGGGGAGGCAGCGGCGGCAGGCGCAGGGCGGCCGGGAACTTTCCCACGCTGGGGCGCGCCGAAGGCTGCCTCGCTCGGGAGAGAAATTGCAATAACATTTTTGGGGCTTTTTTGCACTTTTTTTCTTGGCAAGTCTTCCCCCCCCCCCCTTTAATCGCATCAAAGGGCTTTTAATTAGCACCGCGGGTCTCTCCCACTCGGCAGCTTGGACGCTACGGCGAACACCGAGCCCGGACCCCTGAGAGGAGGAGGGATGCGGGGCCGGCGGGTGCACCGAGCTGGCCCATCCTCAGCCCTGGCCGAGGTGTGTCCCCCCCCCGCCCCGCCGGCCCCGCGACCGACGAGCGCTTTGGCCTCGGAGCCCGACACCAGGCGAAGGCGGCCGCTCCGGCCGGTCGGGGCGCGCCAAAAACACCCGCGGCTCCTCGGGGAGAACAGGGCTCGCCCCCGACCCCCCCCCCAAACGCCCTCCCTCGAGGGGTTTCGCAGCAGAGCCGAGCCCGCGGCTGCCCGGCCCATCCGAAGGGTTAACCGGAGCGCCAGGAGCTTTTCCCAACCCGCCACGGGTTTTTTCCCACCCTCACTTTTTTTTTTTTTTTTTTTTTTTTTATTCCCGGCGCCCGCTCCCTTTGTTCCCGCGCGGCACCGAGGGGCGCCCCGGCTTACGGGGTGGGGGGGGGTCCCGGCTGGATGCTTTCCCGAAAATCGATTACCCCCGACTCGCTCGGCCCGGCTTCGACGCGCCCCGGGACAAAGTCCCGGCAGCTGGCGGGGATCCCTCGGCGGCTCGGTTCGCCTCGGGAAAGCGCAGCCTGGCCGAACCTCCTCCCCTTCGCCCGGGGAAGGGGCACGCCGGGGTGGGGGGGGAATAAAAAAGGGGGGGGGAAGGGGAGGAAAAAGGGGGGGAAAGAGGAAAAAGGGAAAAGAGGGGAAAAAGGAAAAAGAAAAAAGGGAAAAAAGAAAAAGGAAAAAAGAGGGGGAAAAAGGGGAAAAGGAAAAAAGAGGGGGAAAAAGGGGAAAAGGAAAAAAGAGGGGGAAAAAGGGGAAAAGGAAAAAAGGGGGAAAAAGGGGAAAAGGAAAAAAGAGGGGGAAAAGGGGAAAAGGAAAAAAGAGGGGGAAAAGGGGAAAAAGAGGGGAAAAAGAAGGAAAATAAGAAGGGAAAAAAAAGAAAGGAAAAAAGAAAAAAAAAAAAGCGAGCGCTTGAGTTTGGGGCAGTTTGGGCTCTTTTGTTGTTTTGTTCCCGCACGCTCACTTTAGCATTCGCCAAAGCCGCCGAGCGAGCGGCGTAAGAGGGAGGAAGAAAACATCCCCTTTTTCTTCCCTCTCGCTCGCCTGCCTTTTTTTTTTTTTTTTCCCTTTCCTCCCTCATTTTAAATGCCTAAGCAGCAAAAAAAAAAAAGAAAGAAAAACCCACCCCAGAGGCGCGCGCGCGCACGCACGCACGCCACCCCGCTTGGACGGACTCCAGGCTCCGCGATGCTCCTTAGCGATACAGGAGCCGGGAGCGCTGCGCCCCGTTCCCGCGCCGCCGGCCGCCGCGCGGGACCATGCTCGCCGGCGGCGCGCGCTTACCTTCGCCGGAGGAAACGCGGGAAGCGTGGATGGTGGGGGGGGGGGGATGCAAAATAAAAAAAAATGCAAAAAAAAAAAAAAACCCACCAAAAACCAGGGCGCCCGGCGGCGGGGCCGCCGGAGGAGGAAACGCCGCCGCGCTGCTCTTGGAGCTCCCCTCCCCCTGCAAACAGCTGGAGGAGCCATTAGCCCTGGCGCGGCGCGCACGTACGGCGCGGCCGAGGCGGCAGCCCCGCGGGCCGGCGCCGGCCCGCGTCCCCCTCGCCCCCGGCGGGCCCTTCGGGGCGCAGCCCAAGCGAGGGCGCCCCTCACTCCGGCCTCCCCGATGGCGCGCGGCACGGCGCCGGGGGCAAACGGTGGCGCCTGCCCTGCCACCGCCGGCCGGAGCCTCTGGCGGGATGCCTGGCGGGATGCCCGGAGAGATGCCCGGCGGGAAGTTTGACAAGATCCCAGCGAGATACCCAGTGGGAAGCTCAGCGGGATGCCTGGCGAGATCCCAGAGGGATGCCCGGTGGGATGCTTGGCAAGATCCCGTTGAGATACCCAGCGGGATGCCCGGCAAAATCCCGATGAGATACCCAGTGGGAAGCTTGGCGAGATCCCAGAGGGATGCCCAGTGGGATGCTTGGCAAGATCCCAGTGAGATACCCGGCGGGATGCCCGGCAAAATCCCGATGAGATACCCAGTGGGAAGCTTGGCGAGATCCCAGAGGGATGCCCGGTGGGATGCTTGGCAAGATCCCAGTGAGATACCCAGCGGGATGCCCGGCAAAATCCCGATGAGATACCCAGTGGGAAGCTTGGCGAGATCCCAGAGGGATGCCCAGTGGGATGCTTGGCAAGATCCCAGCAAGATACCTGGCGGGATGCTCGGCAGGGTGCCCACCAAGATCCCAGCGAGATGCTCGGCAGGATGCCCGGCGAGATACCCAGCGAGATCCCGGCGGGATACCCGGCGAGATACCCGGCGGGATGCTCGGCAGGATGGTCGGCAGGATGCCCAGTGAGATGCCCGGAGAGATGCTCAGCAGGATACCAGTGGGATGCTGAGCTGCCCGCCACCCTGCGCATCGCTCCAGCCCGCACACTGTTCACCCCATCCCGGCAGCAACGCCGGCACGAGCTGGAGGCAAGAGGCCCGCTGGCCGTTAAATCCCGGCCGTCCGAGCGGCCGAAAGCAAACGGGGAGGGACGGTGGGCTCCACCGAGCCCTTCCAAGGAAGGGCGCCCGCTCCAGCCGGCACCCTGCCCGTGGGAACGGTGCATCCGCGCGGCCCGAACCAAATGCGAAAAGAAAAGAAAAGAAAAAACCCGGAGGGGGGACACCCCGGCGATGCCGGCACCGTGGCAATAATAAATAACCCGGGCAGGAGCGCAGATAAGCGGGCGGGAGGCCGTCCGGCACCGGCTGCACGCCGAGGGCGCCTCGAGCCGGCCGCGTTAGCCCGGGCGAGCTGCAACGCTCCCGAAAACGCTCCGCCACGGAGCCGGCTGCTCCCCTGCGGCGCCGGCATCCTTTCCCCGGCGCCGCGTCCTCGCCTGACCCCGCGCTGCCGGCGCAGACGCCGGCCCTCGGGGACCGCCGTGCTCGCCGGCTTCGCCGTTTCCCTCCGGCAGCGGCGGTGGGGGGGGTGCCTGGTTTTGGGGCCGTTTCTAGCAACGGCACGAGCCGGGGCGAAGCATTCAGTAGGATGCAAACAGCTCCGGGGTAGCGGGGCAGAAAGCAGCTTTGCGCCATCCCGCGGGAACGAGCGCCCCGAATCCCCAAACCACCTGCTCCCGAGGCAAAAATCAGGGGACGAGCCGGGACCGGCCGCCCCGCGAAAGCCGGAGCCGCTCACAAACCGCCTCCGCGTTGCTTTTTTTCTCCCTTTTCTTAACTTATCGTTTGCACCGTCTAAGGAAAAGCAACTAAAATGACCCGAACCAAACCGACGGCCCTTTCTGCTCGCCGTAAATCAAGCGCCGCTCCGGCCGCCCTTCCCAAACCGCACGTTTCGGCTGCCTGAAAAACCAACATCGCGCCCGGCCGGGGGAACAGGTTTTCAACGCCTCCGGCTCGGGAAACGCCTGCTCTCCCCCTCTCCCCAGTTCTCCCTTTCCAGAGCGGCTCCCAAAATCCAGTCCCGCGTCCCATGCCAGCCCGGTGCCTTTGCCAAGGGCTCAGCTGGGACGCGGAGCCGGAAGGAGCTCCGGGAGACGGGACGGTGGGAGGCGTGCGGAGGTCCCCGGGCTCAACGTGCCTCGGCAGAGGGTTTGGGGAAGAGAACGGAGCAACTCGGTGCACGGGGAGCGTGCGTGCACCCAGCGAGCGGCCGCTCCGCTCTGCCCCGCTGCGAGTCTTCGATTTTGTGCAACCGCCGGCCTCGATTCTGTGCGATTCCCAGCCTCGATTTTGTACAAACCCCGGCCTCAACTTCGTGCACACCCCAACCTCAACTTCATGCAAAGCCTGGCTTCAATTTTGCACAAACCCCGGCCTCTATTTCCTGCAAACCCCAGCCTCGACTTCGTGCACACCCTGGCCTCGACTTCGTGCACACCCTGGCCTCGACTTCGTGCAAAGCCCGGTCTCTCTTTTGCACAAACCGCATCCTCGATTTTGTGCACACATTGGCCTCGATTTCGTGCAAAGCCGGACTTTGATTTTGTACAAACCCTCTCTTCTCTTTCACGCAAACCCTGGCCTTGATTTTGTGCATGCCCCAGTCTCGACTTCATGCAAAGCCTGGCCTCTATTTTGCACAAACCCCATCCTCGACTTTGTGCGCATGCCGGCCTCGATTCTGTGCAAAGCCCGGCTTCTCTTTTGTGCGATTCCCAGCCTCGATTCTGTGCAAACCCCATGCTCGATTTTGTGCAATTCCCGGCCTCGACTTCGTGCCCGCCTCGGCCTCCCTTTCGCCCGAAGCGCCCCGGCAGCGTCCCCGGCGGCGGCCGGCTCTGCCAGGCGGCCGAGGGCATCCGGGAGGTCAGCGAGCCGCCCGCCCGCGCCGCTGACAGCCAGCAGCTTGGGTCGGCCAAGAAGCCGGGAGCCTCCTTGGCCGGCCGCCCCGGGCTGCAGCGCGCCCGTGGAGCCCGGCCAGCCCAGGCGCTGAGCTCGCGGTTTTCCTGCGCTGGCAGCGGCCGCCGCCGGCCGCCTCGCTCCTCGAGCACGCGCCCGAAAGCACGGCGCGGACGCTCACCGCGCTAGCGCCGAATAAACGCCCGCCGGCGGGTACCGCCGCTCCCTCTCTGCCCGGACCGCGGGAGCTCGGACAGGAGCTGGCCAGCGTCGGATGCTCCCGTTTTCCCGCCGCCTCCTCCGGCGAGCGCCGGCCCGAGCTCCTTTTCCGAGCCGTTCCCGCGGCTCCCGGACACCCGCGACGGCTCCCTCGGACGAGCGCCGAGGGCCAAGTTAAAACCCCCTTTTAGTCCTTAAAACCCTTAAAACCCCCTTTTTTTTTTTTTTTTTTAAACCCTTTTTTCCCCCCTCCTTTTTCCCGGCGCGTGGAGGGAGAGCGGAAGCCCGCCGTTTCGCGCGGCCGGGGGAAGGTCGCGCGCGAGCATCTGTTGTTAATCCGCCTTGGCCGCCGCTCAAAGCGAGGTCGGAAAATTCAGAGCCGCGCACGCAACTGGCAACCGGCCGGGCCCCACAAATCGCGGCAAAAAAATAAAATAAAATAAAAAATCAAAAAAGGAAAAAAATATATATATATAATAAAAAAAAAAGCCCGGACAAGTTCACGCGGGACGGGAACGGCGCTGCCGCCGGGAGCGAGCGCGGTCGGACGCCGGCCCCGCGTGCCCCCGCCTCGCTCCTGCCCGGGGCCGGGCAGAAAATACCTTTTTTCTTTTCTTTTCTTTTTTTTTTTTTATATATTGTTCCCTGCAAGCATTCAGAGCTTTTTTTACGTGCTTGGAGAGCGGCCAGGAAGTTGTTTTCCCGGTCGTTGAAGCCCGAGGAAAAAGCACAAGGGGAACGGTCCGCTCCCCCGCCGCTTTTCCTCTGCCCCGGCGAGGGGCCGAGCGAAGGCGCCCAGCGCCCCGGCTCTGCAAACCGCCGCTTTTACCTCGCTTCCAGCGATTTGCAGGAGGGGAGGATGGAAAGAAATCAACCCAAACGTCCCCTAAAAAGCCCGCGGCGTTGCTTTCGCGCGCGGACTGGCGAGGGGAAAAGGCAGAAACGCCGGGCCGAGGTTACCCTGCCCAACGGCCTCCCCGGGGGCGAGAAACCCGCGTTTCGGCAAAGCGCCCGGCACTGGCGCTCAGGCCGCGCGTCCGCCGCTACCCGGCGCGTCCCTACGTACCGCGAGACGCCGCATCCCGCATCGCTCCGGCCCCGTTTCGCGCAAACGGAGCCGGAGGGGTCGCCGCGCGGCGTCGGCCGCGGCGCTCGTCTCGCCCCGGGTGACGGGTGCGAGGCCCGTTCCCGCGCCAGCCTCGACGTCCCCAAAACAGCGGCCGCAGGATAAAGGGAAGGGCCCGGCGGCCGGCGCCGCGGCTCACGTTCCCGGCGGGCGGCCGAGCCGGCGGGCGCCAACTGGCGAGGGCCGGAGGAAACGCTTCCCCGGCCGAGCGGCGCGCTCCAGGCTTGGCGCGGGGAGGGAGGGGAAAAGAGCTCTTTAAAGGGAAAAAGGGAAAGGAAAAAAAAAAAAAAAAAAAGAAAAAGCAAAAAGCCAAGCTCTATTTTTGTTTCTTGGAGTCGCTTTTCCTCCAACACAGCTGACTGCTCTCGTGCGAGCACGCAGCTACCAGCTTGGCGCCGGGGCCGGCTGGGCAAACGCCGCGCCAAGGCGTGGGCCGCCCGCCCGCCCGCCGGGCCGAGCGCCGCCAAATCCCCGGCGAGTCGCTCTGGGCCGGGGCGCCGCAGCCGGGCACGGCACGGCACGGCGCGCCGGCAGAGCCGGTTCAGGTGCACCGCCGGCGCCCCGCCGGGGAAATTTCCACCCTGCCCTTCAGCCGAGCTGAGTTTTTTGCATTGCAAATGGGATGTAGAAATCAGCCGGGCGAGCAAAGAAAAGCAGCCGGCTCGCGGGGACTCGGAGCCTTTGCTCCGAGCCTGGAGAGTTTCGCCAGGTCCGGCTGCGCCAGCGAGAAAGGAAGGGGCCTTCGGGCAGCAAAGCGGCTGCGAACGAGCTCTGCGGCAGGGCAGCGCTGCCGGAAAAAGCTGCTCGGCCAGCAGTGCCGCCCCGTTCCCGCGTGCCCGCGTCGCCCCGTGCCCGCGCTGCCCCATTTTCACACACCCATGTCACCCCATTCCCACGTGCCCGTGTCGCGTGCCAGTGCTGCCGCATATTCCCGCACGCCCGCGTCGCCCCGTTCCCGCGCATCGGTGCTGCCCCGTCCCCCGTCGCCCCGTTCCCGCGCGTCGGTGCTGCCCTGTCCCCCGTCGCCCCGTTCCCGCGCGTCGGTGCTGCCCCGTCCCCCGTCGCCCCGTTCCCGCGCGTCAGTGCTGCCCCGTCCCCCGTCGCCCCGTTCCCGCGCGTCAGTGCTGCCCCGTCCCCCGTCGCCCCGTTCCCGCGCACCTTGTTCCCATGCGCCCGTGTCGCCCCGTTCCCACGCATCGGTGCTGCCCCGTCCCCTGTCGCCCCGTTCCCGCGCACCTTGTTCCCATGCGCCCGTGTCGCCCCGTTCCCGCGCACCTTGTTCCCATGCGCCCGTGTCGCCCCGTTCCCGCGCATCGGTGCTGCCCCGTTCCCTGTCGCCCCGTTCCCGCGCACCTTGTTCCCATGCGCCCCTGTCGCCCCGTTCCCGCGCACCTTGTTCCCGTGCGCCCGTGTCACCCCGTTCCCGCGCATCGGTGCTGCCCCATTCCCTGTCGCCCCGTTCCCGTGCACCTTGCTCCCGTGCGCCCGTGTCGCCCCGTTCCCGCACATCGGTGCTGCCCCGTTCCCTGTCGCCCCGTTCCCACGCACCTTGTTCCCGTGCGCCCGTGTCGCCCCGTTCCCGCGCACCCGCGCTGCCCTGTTCCCGTGCCGCCCCGTTCCCCGCTTGCATTGCCCTATACGCACACACATTTTGGGGGCTTTCCCCCCATTCCGAGGAGCGGGAATCCCTGCAAGCCTCCATCGGCAAACGCCAGGACGGCGGGGCAACGGCCCTGGAGAGGGGCCCTCGCCGAGCAGCCGGCTTGCGCGGGACATGCCAGGGAGGTGCCAGCCCGCGTGCAGGTGTGTCGGTAAAAAAGCCAGAAAAACCGCTGCAAAACCGGCTCCCTTCCCGCCCCGAACCGCCAGCTCCCTTCCCGGCGAGCAACAAAATCACTGCTTCTCCGTCCCAGCACGACCCCCCACCGGCAGGGGCGAGGGTGCCCCGGGGCCACCCCGCGCCCTACCTGCGGGTGCCGCGGGCCCCCCGTCGGCGCGGCCGGCCCTGGGGCCGCCAGCCCAGCTCCTTCCACCTCTGCCGAAGCGGCGAATCCCTCGGCCGGGCCCAACCTCGCGCTTAAAGGAGGTGGGACCGGCGGCAAGCGCCGGCACGTCCGCGCCGCTCGCCCCGGCGCAGCCCGAGGCGCCGACGCGGCCAGGAGCCGGGAGACGAGCGGGAGCCCGGCCCTGCCCTGTCTGCGAGCGGAGGAGCGCCCGGAGGAGCCGGTTTCGCCGCCACCCACCCCGTCCCCAAAGCGCTCGGCTCGACGGCACCGGCTGGGGAAACCGAGGCACGGGGCGAGCGCGGACCCTCCCAGGCGCCAACCCCCAGGGCAACGCTCGGCCGGAGCCAAACGCCGCTACCGGCCGGCACCTACCTGCCGCGTCCGCCGGGGCTCGGGCGCCGGCGAGCCCGGAAAAGGGCTCAATATATTTATTCTTCCCCCTCCCCGGTCAGCGCTCACTCATTTCCAAAGCCGCCGGGGCGAAGCGCGCGACCGACAAATCACTTTTCGTCGGGCCGGCCGATCGCGAGCGCTCGCCGGGGCGCGTGCCGGCTCCCCGAAAAGCCGGCCGCATCCTGCGCCCGGCGGGGATCGGGGTTGGCGGGGTGGGTGGGGGGGAGGATCGCCCGGGCAAGCGCCTCTTGCGCCGGCCAGCCGGGCAGGCGAGCGGACGTGACGGTCCCCGAGTCACATCCGGGAAGAGCGGCGCGGGGATGCTGCGGGCGGGCGGCCGGGTCCGGATCCGGATCCTGCTCCTCCTCCCCTTCCCCTTTCGCCGGGGTTAATTCCTCTTTCGGCGGAGGCACGCGCCGGGTGGGAAAGCGCTCGCCCGCCGAGCCAGCCGAAGGACGGAGGCAGAAAGAGCCGGGAAAGGTTCCCGCGCTCCGCAACGCTCCCAACCGGCACCGAGTTTTCCGCTTTGCTGCTACGCGCCGGAGCGGGAAGCACGGCCGGGGGACACCGAATCCCGGAGGCCACCGCCGCCCCGGGAGCGGCGAGGCGCAAGAGGGAGCGCGGCGGGCGAGCGCGAGCCCCGACCGGCGGCCGGCCCGCGCCGTTCTCACCCGCATCCTCCTCGGATGCGGCCGAGGAGAAGCCGCTCAGCGGGATGCCGTGGGCGTGCGGGAAAAGCCGAGAGCCGCGGTTTTTAATGAGCTCGGGGAGGGGAAAAAAAAAAAAAATATATATATATATATATATATATAAAATATATACATAAACCCCAACGTCCCAGCTGGGACAAGAGCAGGTAACAGCACAAGTCCCCCCCGCGGAGACCAACAATTATGGAGCACTTCTTAATGGTGAGCGGCAAACCCCCAAAGCACCCCAAAAACCTCCCGGCGGCTCCGGATGTGCGGTCGGCTCCGCAAGCCAGCGCGGGACATCCTGCAACGGCCCCCGCCAGGCCGGCGACGGGATTCGAGCAATCGCCTTAAGCCGAGCGGCGCCGGGCTTCCCGGCCGCAAGCCGGACAGAGCAGCTCTGATTTCAGGGAAACCGGGACTGAGCGCATCCTCGCTCCCGGCACGGCGGAAGGGGAGAGAGAGATCCCCTTTGCTCCAAATTATTCCTTTTCAGCCTAAAAACCTTGTCTCGGCCATCCTGCCGACGCAACAGCCGGTCGGGCCGGTCGGGAGCGGGGACCAACGGGCGGGAGTTTGGCGGAGCCGCCGCCGCGGCGCTGAGTCAGCGCCGGTGCTGCTGAGTCACCGCAGCCGCATCAGCCAGCCGCGAGCTCAGCCGCGGGGGCTCCTCCGCCTCCGCGCGCATCTTCTGCCCTTTTCCCACCCCTCTCCATGCACTTTGTCTTTTTTTCTTTTTTTTAAAGCCCGGCCACCGATTTCGGGGTCCCTTTTACGCCGCCGCCCTTCGCGCTGAAGCCCGCCGGCGATTCTCGCGCGCCGGTGGAGCGACCCGCCGGCCCCGAGCCCATTCGGGGTGAAAAAGGAGCCGACGGAGGCGAGGGGCCGTGCCGGGACCGATGACTCACGGGGAGGGAGCCGCCGTGTTTGTAAACCTGGAGAAAAAAAAAAAGCCACGTGCGGGCAGGCAGCGTGCTTCGGCCCTTCGGGAACGCCGCCGAGCCGCCCCCCGCGGCCCCGAGCGAACCAAACCCAACCGAAACGGAACGACGACGACGGAACAAAAAAAGCCCCGCTCGATGTCAAAGGATGCAGCGATTCGACGTGCAGAAGGGGCTTTTTTTTCCCTTTTCCTTTCTTTTTTTTTTTTTTTTGGCCAGACCTGCCATTTTAGCTGAAGCGAACACGCGCGGCTGCTCGGGGAAACCTGCCGGGCGCCGCGGCCATCCTCGCGCTCGGCGCCCCAGCCTCGCCGGCGCGCTCCCAAGAAGTGCTTTGCCGCCCGGCACGCGGATGCCGCGCTCCTTCCCCCTCGCACAGGGGGGCTTTCAGCCAAAAAAAAAAAAAAAAGCAAGCAAGCATCCGGCACGCTCTCGCAGCGGAGGTAAAGCGCCGCCGATGCGAAGGTGAGACCCCCGGCAGCTCCTAAGGGACAGTGACGGCAGCGTTCCCACGCCAGACCGCGTTTGGGGCAGGCTATGCATGGGCAAGGGATGGGGATCCTGGTGCAATGGGGATGGGGACTCCCGTGCAACAGGGACCCCCATGCAATGGGGACAGGGATCCCCCATGCAACAGGAACCCCCGTGCAATAGGGACGGGGACCTCAGTGCAATGGGGACCTCAGTGCAATGGGGACGGGGGCCCCTGTGCAACGGGGACCTCAGTGCAATGGGGACGGGAATTTCGGTGCGATGGGGACCACGGTGCAACCGGGATGCCGATGCAACGGGGACAGGGACCGGGGTGCAACGGGCACCCTAGCGCAACAGGGACGGGGACACTGATGCAACGGGCACTGCAGTGCAACAGGGGCACCGGTGCAATGGGGACAGGGACCACAGCGCAGCAGGGACGGGGACCTCAGGGCAAGGGATGCCGCAGAGCAACGGGGATCCCAATGCAAGGGGACGGGGACTGCAGCGCAACGAGCACCGCAAAGCAACAGGGACCGCGGAGCAACGGGGACGGGGACTGCAGTGCAATGGGGACCATGGTGCAACAGGAACCACGGAGCAACAGGGACCTCGGTGCAACTGGGATGGGGACCATGGTGCAATGGGGACTGCGGAGCAACGGGGACCTCGGTGCAACAGGAACCACGGAGCAACGGGGACCTCGGTGCAACTGGGACGGGGACCGCGGTGCAATGGGGACCACAGTGCAAAGGAATTGCGGAGCAACAGGGACCCCGGTGCAACTGGGACCCCAGTACAACTGGGACGGGGACAATGGGGACCTTTGTGCAATGGGGACCGCAAGGCAACGGGGACAGGAACCCTAACGCAACGGGCGCCGCATTGCATTGGGGACCCTGGTGCAACACAGGGACAGGTCTTTCCCAGCATGCCAGCACTCTGTGGGGGCGCAGACCCTCCTCCTTCCCCAAATTCGGCGCAAACGTGGGTTGAAGAATCACCGGGCACCACGCGCAGAAATTGGGAGCAATTCCCTTTTTTTGCCCTTTTTTTTTTTTTTTTTGCACACTTCCCTCTAAGCCGCTGCTCCCTGCGATTACACGCGATACCGGGTCCGGGTGGGGAAGCGGAAAAGCAAACCTGGTTGCGGCTAATCGGGTGCCAAAGGCCGGGCCAGGGAGGTTCGCTCGCGGAGCGGCTCCGGCTCTGCCCGGCGCGACGCACGCAACCTTTGGGCCCGGGCCGCGCGCCCCGCGGCCGAAACCCGCGGGAAAGCCCCGCTTGGGAGGGTCCTGTCGGGGTCCCGCCGGAGCTTCCCACCGCCACCAACTCAGCTCCGCGCCCGCAGATAATTTTGCAACAGAGCAAATGCCGGTGGCCTGATCTCCAACCAAATACACCCAAAAATATATCCCCCCCCGCCCGCCCGCCCCGTCCCCACCCGATGCGGCGGCGGCCACCCCGCCGCGGCTCGACCCGCTGCCAAAAACACCGGGAAAGGAACTTTCCACCCTGGCTGCGGCGCCGCCAAACCGCGCCGACCTCGGCGGCGCGAGCACCTGCCGCCGGCCGCATCCTGCCCGGGCCGAGCCGGATCCGAGTCCGCGGTGCTGGAAGAGCCCCTTTTTGGGGGGGATTTCTTTCTTTTTGTCCTTTTTTTTTTTTTTTTTTAAATCCCCTCCCCACTGCTGCCGCCGCCGCCGCCGCGCTCGTGCCGCCGGGAAGCGGCGAGGGGCCGCCGCCGCCGTCCCCCCCAACCTCGTCCCCAGCGCGGGGGTGACAGCTGCCATCGCGGTGCTGACGTCAGCGTGACGTCACGCCGGCTCCCTTGTTAGCATCGCGGGCCGTGCGGTCTGAGCTCAGCACATTTGGGAGAGCCAAACGCGGCGGCGGGGTGGGGGGAATAAATAAATAGATAAATAAATAAAAAACGCCGCTTTTCTGCCAACATGCGGGGGGTGGGGGGAGCGCGCGGGGAATCTATTCTTTTGCAGCGGGCAAAGCGGCCCCCCAAAAAAAGCATGCACCCCCCCCCCACTACGGAAAGGGGGCGCGGGGGGGGCGGCGGGCGGCGCGGTACCTCCGCGTCCAGCGCCGCTCCCGCGGCCCGGCCCGGCCCGGCCCTTATTGTCCCTCGCTGCCACCTGCGTCCAGGGCGCGGAGAGCACACGGGGAAGGGGCGGGGGGGGGGGGGGAGAGAAAGAGAGAGAAATAATAAAAAAAAAATTAATTAATTAATTAATTAAGCGAAATGTTGGCTCCGCTCGTGGCCGCAGCGGTGGGTGGCGGGGGGGGGGGGGGAGGGATGTCCCCGATTCAACCCACCGCGGCGGTGCTGGGGACACGCACACGCACACACGGACGGGACCTTTTGTTGTGTTTTTCTTGTTTTGGGCTGTTTGTTTTTTTCCCTCTTTCTTTTTTTTTTTTTTCCTCCCCCCCCCCCCTTTTGGCCTTTCCCGTAGGGCGCCGCTTTATGCCGAAGGCCCGAGGCCGCGGTGAGGGGCGCGGCGGAGCGAAGCGAAGGGGAGGAGGAGGAGGAGGAGGAAGGGGGGGGTATTTACCTGAGCCCCGCTTTCAAGCCGGCATCCGCTCGCCGCCGCCGCCGCCGCCGCCGGCCCCGGCCCCCCCCGCCCGCGCCGCTCCGGGCGCTACCAGGCAGCCATCTTGTCGCGCTCGCCTCGCCGCTGCCGCTACAGCCGCCCGGGCGCCCTCGGCGGCCTCCTGCTGCTGCTGCTGCTGCTGCTGCCGGGCGCCCGAGTCATGCTGCCGGGGGCCGGGGGCGGCGGCGGCGGCGGCGGCGGCGGCGGCGGCGGCAGCGGGCTCCCCCCCCCCGCGCCCCGCGATGCCACAACGCCGCGGACGTGACACGGGCGCCCCCCCCTTCCCCCTCCTCCTCCCCCCTCCCCCGCCAGGGCCGCGAGCCAATCGCCGCGCGGGGGGGGCGCCGGGGGGGCGGCGCTTGCCGGCCGCGGCGCCCTTGCGGAGCGGCCCGCTCGCTCGCTGCCCCCGCCCGCCGGGGGGAAACTGAGGCACGGCCGCAACCGGGCTCCGCGTGGGCCTCCCTCCCCCCCCCCACACACACGCGCGGGATTTTGCGGCCTTCGCACCTGTAACGCTCCCACTTGGGGGGTTATTGCCCACCGGGGGTACTTCCCACGGGTGTCGTTACCCACGCGAGCATTGCCCACCGGGGGTACTTCCCACGGTGGGGGTGCTGCCCACGGCGGGGGGATTGCCCAGGGGAGTTATCGTTTCCTAGAGGAGTTATCGCCCACAAGGGGTTATTCAAGGGGGTTGTTATTTCCCACGGGGGAGTATTTCCACCGGGGGGTTTATTGCCCACGGGGAGGTTATTTCTCACAAGGGCTCATCAGCCACGAGGGGTTACTCAGGGGGTTGTTATTTCCCACGGGGGAGTATTTCCCACGGGAGGTTATTGCCCACGGGGGGGGTATTTCCTTACAGGGGTTATCGCCCACAAGGGGTTATTCCGGGGGGGTTATTTCCCATGGTGGGGAGTATTGCCCAAGACCACCGAGACCCCCGCGCCGATGCAGCCAACCCCGCCGCCTTGCCAACGTCCACCCCGAGGCCTCGGCCCGGCCGCTCTCACGGGCGCCCCCGACCCCGGCCGCGCCGCTGGGCCCGGCGAAGGGCCGACCGGGAGCCAAACCCGCAGCCGCAAACCCCGAAGCGCACGCCGCACCGTGGGGGCCCGGGGGGGGGGGGGCGCAACCTCAAAACCGCGGGAACCGGGGCCGAGCCAGCGAGCGAACGTTTTCCCCCCCCCTCCGGAGCCGCAGGAAACTTCCACGGACGCCGCCGCACGTTCGCCCGGAGCGAAAAGCCGGCAAAAAAAAAAAAAAAAGAAAAACAACCTGTTTGGCCAAATTATCCGTGCGCGCCGGAGGGACGAGCGTGTTTTATCCCGCTGCCGGACTCGGCCGAACCAGCGATTTGCTGCCGGGTAATTTTAGCCCATAACATCGCAGCCTAGATTTGAAATATTTTCCTCGTAGGCATGGTAACCGCATTGTCCCCCGGGGCAGGCAGCGCTCCGAACTCACCGAGGGCGCCCTCGGCAAAGGGGTTAGGGTCCCGCCGGCGGCACCTTCCCGCGGTCGCCTCGCGTGCCCCCGCCGGCCGGGTTTTCCCGCGAAAAAGCAGCCGCGGAAAACCAGGGAAAGAAAAAAAAAAAAAAAACCCAAGCTCTAACCCAGCTGCCCGAGGGACGGCGGGCCAATTTAGTAACTTTTTATGAGTGATGCTGTAAACGAGATTAGCGCTAATCTCGCCGGCTTTCGGCCCGCCGCCGGGATGCCAGAGTCGCGGAGGGGTTGTGGCTGCGCGGCGCCGGGGCCGAGGGCAGCCCGTTCGCCGGAGGCAGGCGTTTCTCGCGCTCGCTCTGCGGGTTGGGGGGGAAAAAAAAAAAAAGCGAGTTTGGGGGTTTTTTTTACAAAGCGGCGTCCGCCGGAGCTGCCCAAGCTGCGCGCGCCGGCGAGCTTGAGCTAAAGGCAGCGGCGCGACCCGTCCCGCCACCCGGCTCCTTATCCCGTCGCCGCTCCGGCACCCTCCTACGGAAATTCATCCCAGCGAGAGCCCGCGCCGGCGATGCCGGACCGCGGGAACGGGGCTGCTGCCCGCTTCGCCAGCCCTCCGCCAAGCTGCTCGTGGCCCGGGGCAGGCACCCGCGGCGCGACGTTCGGCCGTTCTCAGCCTGCGACGCTCCGCGGGGAAGTTTTAAGGGGGAAAAAACCTGGCAAAAGTGGTTCGGAGGTGCCGAAAACCAGCAACGCGGGAAAAGCTGCGGGGAGTAAAACCGGCAGGAAAAGTGGCTCGTGCGAGCGGCAAGGACGCGGCGGCGGCCCTCCACCGCCGGCCTGCCGCCCCGGCCCTGCGTCTTTAAGAATTATATGTCTTTTAAATCAGCTGCGAGCAACCACCCTGGCCGGTAAAACCAGAAACATCGAGCTGGAGCGCTGCAATCTTTGTCCTATATATAACGCCGCAACTTGTTTGCTTTACAGCTCACGCTCAGAGATGCTTTCGAGATAGGCGCTGCCCTCCCCCTCAGCCCCGGCTCGGCCCCCGGCCTCTTCCTCGCGCCCCGAAACGCCCCGGCCGCCCACGGCTTTCCCGCGGGTCCGGCTTTCCACGCGGGCGCCACGAGCCGCCGTCCTCACGGCTTCTCGCCCATTAAGAGCGAGGAATTAGATAAAAGGGATTCAAACCAAGGGGCTGTTTCTTCAGCGGCCGTCCAGCGGCTCTGGGCTTGCGATTTCTAGCGACGAGGAAGTTTATGAGAAAAAAAAAAAAACCCAAAACCTGGTCACTGCGATAGAGCCCGGTAATTCCCGTGTTGCCCAATAGCAGCGCGAAGGCAACGCAATCGCGGAGAGGGGGAAAGGACGGGGACGGAGGGGCGCCGGAGCAGAGCGACCTCTCCGACGTCTCCGGGGGCGCCGGCGGAGGCGAGGACACGCGGAAGCTGCCGCGGGAGGGTCCAGCGCGGGAAAAAACCCAAAGCCGCCGGGGCGGCCGAGGTTGTCCCGCGGTGGGAAAGGGGTTTGGCGTCATCCATACCCGCTCGCGACCGAGGGTGCCCATGGCCATCCGTCCGAGCCACCCTCGAGCCGCTCGGTTCCCGCGCGTCGCTCCGGCCTCACCGCCGCGGCATCCCGGGCATCCTCGTGCAGCTCCCGCCGCCGGCGCGTGGCTCGTCCCGATGCCGGCCGGGCTCCGGGAAGTGACTTCCGCGGGTGACAAAGGGAGACAAGGAGCAAATGAAGCCACCGGAATTGTGAAGCCGCCGCCGCCGTCAAAAGCACCTGAGCGAAGCAACCGAAAGCGCGAGCGGCAAACCCCGGCGAGTGAAAATCACCGCTCCGGCTCGGGGCACTTTCGCTCTACAGCCTGGACTTTAATTCCCAGCCGGCGCAACAACCCGCAATAAAAACGCCGTCTCTAGGAAACGGCGACGTGCCCCTCGGAGGCATTTCCACCTCGGAGGCGACCGCGTTCGCTCCCGGCCGCTCGCGCGGATCAGCCGCCACTTTCCTGCCGCATTGGCCGGGAGGGGGAGAAACTTTTGCAGAGCGGGAGCCCGCAGCCCACCGTCACCCCCAACCCCCCCTGCCCCGTGCGGCTCCTCTGTTTCTTTGCAAACGCCTTTTTCTCCCGCTTTGCTCTCTGCAGCACAGATTTTTGCAAAGCTTCGGCCCCAATTTTTGCTCAACTTCAGCCCTTTGCCTGCCTGCACCGCTCGGCGGGTGTTTAACAGCCTCGGAGCTGTTTCTTTACTGCCCTTCGGAAGGATTTTAACCCCCTCCCGACTTTCCGCCCCCCCCACCGCACCGAGAGCCGGCAGCAGGGAAGAGCGGTGCGACGCGCGGCCCGGCGGGGAGGACGGGGGACGAGGGCATGCCCGGAGCGCCGGCAAGGGAAGCGGGGAGAAACGCGGATGCAAACGGGCCGCGGCATGTCACCGCTGCCACTTTCTTTGTTCAGGAGGCTCCCGGGGACCCTCCGCGGAGGCCCCACGCGGCGCTGGGTCGTCGGTGGCCGGTCCGTACCGGGCTGCTCGTCGCGGGGTTGTTCGGGCTCCGCGCCGGGGTACCCGCTCGGTTGTTGCTGCAGGATCAGGCACGTAAACCCCGGGGGAACATCCCGGCGCCACGTCTCGCTCACCGCCTCGGAGGACGCGCCACCAGCCACGGGAGGAACATCAGGGCGCCTCTGCCTCCTCCGCTCTCCGGGGAGCGCGGCGCTCAGCGCTCAGCCGGCCGACGGCAAGTTTACACGCGGCTTGCGGGGATTTATGATGCAGAAAATCAAATTACCTTAACTCCTCTCTCTCGCCCTTGCCAGCTTTCTTCACGTGCACTTTTTCCCACCCCCCCCCTTTGTTTTTCTAACAGAGCGTAAGCGATGTCCGAGGAGCGATCGTCGCAGAGCCAGGCACCTTACGCGCCATCCGGCTCCCTCCGCGGGCAGACGATTGCTCCTCACCTGGCTCGGACGCAAGCCGCGACAGCGAAAGAACCACCGTCCCTCCGAGCGTCGCTTGGAGCAGACACCACCATGCCGCAGTCCCGCGGCGGCAGGGCACCAGGGACGAGCGGCTTCTGGGGCGAGCGAGCCCAGCCGGCCTTTTCCAAGGCAGCCGAACGCTTGGGGCTGCGGTAGGTGACCCGCGACCCTCACCCGCGTCTCACTCCTGCCCGTCGCGCCGGGGCAGCCCCCCAGGAACGGCCCCCGTTAATCCAGGCTGACCCCAGGCTCGCTAGGAGCTACTTCATCCTGGGATCACCGGAGCGGAGGGCGCGGACGCCCGGCCTGCCAAAACCCAGCTCATCCAGGACCGGGCATCTTGCGCTCTCTTACAGACGTCCGGCTTCGAGGCTCTCCGCTCCGGCTCCACGCATGGCAGGACTTGGGCAGCCATCTGTTTTTTATTATTAATGCATGAGCTACGCCATGTAAGCGTTCGGCTTGAGTTGAAGCTCCATCCCTCCGGCTCCCTAAAAGTTACTTGGGCTAGAACAAAACTCGCCAGGCCCTGGAATAACAGGATTAAGGAGATTAAAGACTCACACCTCTTGCACAATGCAACTTTCCAAGTGTTGCTAGAAAGAAAAATAACACCCAATACGTTCTCCCACTCTGGAAGTCAGTAATGTGGCTCTCGCGGCCCAGCTGCAGCTCCAGAAACATTGCTTTGCTCATGCCTTCCCCTGGGCCCCATCACACCCGGCGCTCACAGCTCTCGGGCTGTTTCCTAGCCCGCGCCTCTGGCCTGCAAGGAAAGCAGAAGCCTCAGCTCTTCCTCTAAAGCATCTGGCTGCCATCAGACAAAAAGCTGGTCCCGAATGGGACCTTGGGTCCAATTCAGCCAGGCAAGTCCTGGTGCTCTGGGACCCTGTGTCCCCTGCAAAGGGAGGAGGCAGAACTGCGAGAGTCACTTGAACTTTGCGTGCCTTGGTAAAAACGAGGCTGACAACGGCAGATCCTTTGGGTGCTGCCGGACAAAAGGCATCACAAACTCGCAGCCTCTCTTACGCAATGGCCTCGGGGAAAATAAATACAACTAAGTGTGTGTCCACCTACCCCAAGAAGGGAGCTTGCATTCACGTGGTTCCCCAGCACAAGGGTGCCAGTGTTGCTCGGGCAGAGAGACAACCTACGGGAACAAATATGGGACAGCCCCGAGGCTGAACCCACACACGGCTTCCCAGCAGGAGCAGCACAACCAGGAGCTGAAGCCCTCTGGAGAAGGCAGATGAGGAACCAGGCAGGTACGGGACAGGCACCGATCCCCCCACATACAGCATTTCCCAAAGGAAGGAAAAGGGCTGGGAATCATCCCGGCTCAGCCTCACATGTGACCCCAACACGTCTCCAGCAGAGCCCCGGACTGAACCCCAGCGTCCCAACACTCAGGCCACGACGTCTGCTTTACCCTCATCTTCACAACTCTACAACTCTGCACAATGGGTGAATTTACCCCCCTCAGCACCTCTCCCTGGAGATGGACACAGTTCAAAACGCAGAAGAGTTTTACATTGCTTTAATTTAAAAGGGGGGGGGGGAAGTTTGTCATAACTTAAATACAAGCCAAATAAAAGCACAAAGATTTTCCTTTGGAATTTAACCAGCACATTAAACTCACATTACAAAGCATCTGCTCCTCCAACATCCGCAGCAAACATCTACAGATGTGGAAGGAGCTCTAACGCACAGGCCGAGGCACGGCACGGAAACGTGAGTCTCCCAGCACGTACTGCGTTGCAGGAGCGGACGCAGAGAGGTCAGTTCTTGCCAGGCTGGGCGAGCAGCATGCTTGGTCACCCTCTGTTACGAAGATCCAGGCTGTAGGGTGGGCAGCTCGCACGCTCCCCTTGACCACAGCAGTAGGTGAAATCACGGTCCTGGGGAAGATGAACTCTCCCTCCCATCCCTTACTTCAACTGGCAGGCGACAAACGCACTCCCCACGAAGCGCAGCACCTGCAAGCACCCTTGCAGAGGCATCTCTGCTGCTTATGGGAGGCTCATTCGCCTCCTGCCTGGCTCCGGACAGGTCCTGCTGCCACCTCGTCGGCTGAGGTCTCCCCAGAGCTACGGGCCTACACCCCTGCAGCAACAGGCCGCCTCTCCGTGGGGAGAATTACAGCACAGATTTATTAATTTATTCACTCAGAGAATTACATACTTGTGAGCAGGAGCAAGACGTGCAGATGCTGCATGTTGCATCTCTGGGAGCACCACAGATTTAGGTGCTTTAGACTTCCTTGGAAGTCTCTCAGACCCAGACGTCAGCTCCTGCTGAGAGCACGCCACAGCGCATCAGACAACTGCAGCTTTGGAAAGGGTTGGGTTTTTTGGTATTGTTTTTGTTTTTTTTCAAGATTAAAAAAAAAATCCTGTGTTGTCTGTGCTATAAATACATCTTTTGCCCAAGGCAGGGAAGAAGTTAAAATCACTGAGACAGACAGCTGGGAAGCAGAGTCCAGTTGATCTGTCCCCTGTCCTTATGGTGAGGATCCAAAATCTTCAGTGCCAGACTCAACAGCTGCACCCACCCAAGGCAGTGCCTCACCACCCTTCAGAAGCTCTTCCAGGCAACCGTTCTCCAAAACTCCCTTCTCTCCCAGGCCCACACATGCTTCACCCTGTTACCAAAGTGTTGTGGCCTCCCCTCACCTGCCTCCCAAAAGCCTCCAGCACCTCCATCCTTTCCTTCACCCATGGCATAGCCAGTCTAGAAGCTAGCATGGGACCTGTAGCTCGCTGGAGCGCTCAGATAACAGTACCCCTTTCCAAATTCAACGCTAACCACCCAATTGCTCAGTTTAGTCTTTGGTGGAAAACAATACTGCTGGGTCCAAGAAGTCTCAAAGAGCTAAATTCCTGAATGAGGGTTAGGGCACGATGGCAAAGCTTCGGATCGCAGCATCTTGACAAAAGCCTCTACCTGCAAGGAAGAGAGCAGTTTCACAAAGCGTGACACTCGGATCACGTCGAGACAGCACATGCCAGTCATTAATCGGTTAACCCCTGAACAAGGGCTCTTCATAGAGCAGAAAGGTTTAACAGGCTCTGAGAGAAGGACCACATTATTTTCTTCATGGAAGTACTTAGAAGGGGTACGTTTATATACTGTGGAAATACAACACGCCAGAGAGAGTCCAGCAGCTCCTCGCCAACACACAGCAATGTTACGGCTTCAGAAAGGTTTCCCACCAACCAGAGTTTCAGAGGAAATTAGGACAGGCAGGTTGTCACAGCCCTGCTGCGATCTGGCCAAGACTCAGAGGTTAGAATTATTCCCTGAGAGAAGTAACACAAGATCTTCTGTAATCCCAGATCACTGCTTTCCTACCATCCACCTCCAGCAACACCAGCTGCTGCAGTACCAGCCACAGGACCTTGAGAGGATCATGATACCAAGAAGGATCCTACAGCATGAGACAGCTGGCTGCCCCCCTGCTGCTGGGTTTTTGAGAGCCCCCTGGGCTAGAGCTAAGCTAGCTCTGGCAGAGCAGTCACGACACTCCCTGCAGCTAAGAGGAAGAAGCTCAAGAGCAAGCCGGTCTGCTCTGCCTACCTTTGTCATGAGGACATCCTGTGCAGCTGCATCACGCTCGAAATCTCGATTGACATCAAGCACCAGCGTGGAAGCGCTCCTTAAGTTTGCGAAGTGGATCCTGAAGGTGGCAGGGAGAAAGAACCCAAAGGGCAGTGCCCATTAGCAAACAGTACGTAAAAAGGATGGCCATCCCCAGGGACAAGAGGAACAGCGTTGTGTTGCAAAAGCATGTCTGCTGTACGTTGTCAGAGAATAATTTAGCTGGGAAGGGACCTCTTGAGGTCTCTAGTCCAACCCCCCTCCTCCAAAAGCAGTGTTATTCACACGTTTCAAGGAGCCAAGCTTTGTGATGCACCCCGAGCTGTCCTTGCTCTCACTCACTCTGTAGTTTTCTCTACCAGCCAGCTCTCGTGCTGAGCATGAAGCTGCTGCAGATAATCCAGCTGGATTCCCTTCTCCTCAGACCTCGCCCTCCGGTGCAGCCTCTCCAGGCATTTCTACACAGGAAGCAACAAGACTCTAATTTAACAGGGGAAAAAAAGAGTGCATCACAAGCCAGTTGGGCAAACCAGCCCAAGAGGAGAAACCACGTGCAGCAATAACAGCCGTCAAAATTCAGCATCAGGCAGCTAACACCACCAGAGGCACACAGGGGCCCAAAGCTCTCCCTCCTAAAACTGAGGAGCGGCATGACGGGTATCTGGGCAACACATTAAGGCAGGTGAGAAGCTGCTCTGGGATCTACAGCAAAACCATCAACTTTGCCCTGGGATTAAGACCAGGCGCTGCTGTGGGCTCCTTGCTCCCAAGTCCTACAGGGCAGCAACTCGCACTAACGAGTGTTTCAGCACTGTCAGAAGCTGTCCTGGCTCCGGCTGGGGATGCAGCAGAGTCCAGCTTACAGGACACCCAGTGCGGCTCCTGGAGATCCGAGGTCTACCCTTGCAGCAAAGTGATGGCAAAGCAAGACGCTGGCCTAGTCCACTTCCCCTCCTCTCCCTCCCCAGTTAACACAGAAAGCAATTGGCTTTGGCAGCCCTCTCTTACCTCCGGAGTTGCCTGGAGATACAGGAAGCCATGCAGAGCAGCACGGTCCCCAAGCTCCTGCAGGAGGAAAGTGTGCCAGTCCTGGTAAATGGTCCACTCCAATGGATTCAAGTGGCCAGCCTCAAAGAGGTTTTTCGCAAAGACATACCTAGGAAGGGACAGAGGCAGGGGACAAGGTAATTCACACTCCACCGGGATGCTGCACCTAGTGGGACAGACAGCAACTGCTTGCAGTCACTACCAACACAGGCAAGTATGAACTAGCAATCGAGAACCGCAAGCCCTGAACCATCCCATGACGAATCAATGCCCAGGGAATTTCACTCTTATTTTCCTTTTCTGTCCCAACTGGCCTCAATAGTACGCACCAGGCGCCCCTCTGGAAGGGGTCTGGATATCTGTCACAGGCAAAACACTGAGCGGACAGGCCTTAGGAGCTTGCTCTGAAGATATATCTTGGCAGAGGAGAACATGGTTAAGGAAAGAAGCTCTCCCGCTGCAGGCAGTCCACCGAAACTGCCAAAGTCTAAAGGCTGTGCCGACATCACTTCGTCTGCAGTAGCAAGAGGTCCTTAAGGAGCCAACTGCCTAAGTAATCTCACTGCGTTTTTGACCCAGCATAGTGACAATTCCAGTTTCCTGAGCTCAGGAGAAACTTGAAGAGTCAATCTCAGCCAGGAGTAACAGTTCCACCCTTCCCTCCCCACCTCACAAGTTTCATCTCTACCCAAAGGCCCTGCTCACACTCCTCTCGCCTGACATTTGCGCTTTCAGAGCGCTCTGGGATAGTTTGCCCTTGCCCCTACAGCCACGTTGCAAGCGTGCCCCATTTCAAATGCTAACTTATGTCAAACAGCCCAACTCCCTCACAGCACGGGAGGTACCTTTCCAGAAGGACAAGCACCTCCTCCCTGATCCGCAGCTGAGAGCCACGGAGTATGAGGAAACAGGCTTCCAGTTCCCGTTTTCGCGTCAGCATCTCTCTGAACACTCATATCCTCCCTATCTGGCAGCACCCACACAGCACACCACCCAACTGCTTCCAGCTCCCACACGCAGCTTTAATCAAGCAGGCCAGGCTCATCCTTTTTGGCGCAACAATGCAAACAGCAAGTCAGGGTCCGCGGTTTTCTACAGGGTTTCCTACAAGCCATGCATGGAAATGGTGTGCACGTGTTTAACGTAAACCCTGCTATGCGTTATTCCACAGAACTGGCTGCTGCCACACTGCAAAGAAAATCCCACAGCAGCAGCGAGCCAGCATATGAGAAGCAGGAAATAAGAGCCACCGCACCAAGGAGCCAGGCCCTCAAGCCTCCCTACGCAGCCCGCTCACTCAAGCGCCTTTCACCCTTCAGAGCTGCGCTGCTCAACACAACCGCAACAAGTCTGTTTTCTGAGGGAGAACCACCTGCTCTGTCCAAGCTGCCAGCTTACACTGGGAACTGCACCAATGTCCTTGGATCCGTCCTCAATATATGCCTGAGCAACAGAGAAGACACAGTCGTCTGGGCACAGTTAACTGTTGCCAAGCTAAATGGAACAACCGTTATGTAGCCTGTGAGGCGTCGCCCAAAGGATTTTACAGAGCAGGTCCACGAGAGCAAGACCAATCCAGCTACTGCCTTCGCCCGACACGGGTCAGAAGCGAACGGCAAAGTGCAAAAACGGTTTTGAAGATCTGGGTGTTCCTGTTGCTTTCTCTAGTGTTCCTAGAGCACCAGTTATCAGTGGACCTACCAAGAGGAACACGTGCATTTCTTTAGTCAAGCATCGCTTCCAGTTCTGTGCCAAGTGGAGGCTGCAGGCTCGTTCTCTTACCTTCAACGTGCACATCTTGGGGCTGACTAGTTTCCAAGATGCCCATTTTTGCCTGAGTCACTGAATTCCTTTTACGTTTGCTGCTATCTGCTGCCATCAACATGAAGTTTACTGGGCACTTAATTCTCTTTTTTCTCTATTTTAATTAAAGACCTTCACGATCTCAAGATGCTGTGGCATTTCTCTGCACACCAACGGGCAGTACCATGGCTCACACGCTGCGGTAAAGGGCTTGGAACAGGGTTTCTGGGTACCGTACCTGTCGCTGTACACAGATCTCTCAAAAACCTGCACAGGCTCCGGGGTCTTCAACAGTCTCTCTGCAAGCGGCTCCAGCTGTGCCTTCAGTCGGCTCATGCAGGAGTATGTCTGGAACGTGTAGGACCATCGGGATGGCTCCTGGTAGATCATCTGAAGCAGGTTACCAAAGCTCTGAGGAGAGGAAGCCTGTGAAAGAACGACAGAGGCACATTTAAGGCAAAACCCCAGCAGAGAGAGAGGGGCAGGAGGCAGATATTCCCAGTGCCGCACGAGGCTTTAACATCAGCATGGGAAAGGACAAACTATAACCATCAAAGCAGACTCTCTGCCTTGTCCAGACCACACAACTCCACTCAGGGTCTCCTGGAGAAAGCAAGCATCTATTATTCTAGCCACGTACCTGACAACAACATGCAGCCATTTTTACAGCTGTGAGTTACAACCTTTTTCAGCTTCAAAAAAGCACACAAAAGCAGAGGTGGCCACCTCTGCAAGCTTACCAATAAACTCCCCTTTCTTAGATATCTCTTGGGCACCCCTCAGAAATAGCCCCTGGATCTGCAGGTGCAGATGCGTCCGTATTTCCTGTGGATCAGCTACTGTTAGACTGGGTGACCAAGGTACTGAGAGCTACGTAGCCACAGCTACACGCAAAGCTGCACAGGTTGCAAATCCCATGCCAAGAGATCAGCTGCCCACACGAAAGGTTCACGCCGTTTTCCCAACCCCTTGCAGCTGGCTTTCACCCTTACCTCTTTTGTGCCAGTCGCCTGAACCTTTTGCCATTGCGCCACGGGTTCGGTCACCAAGTGCCACTCCGGGAATTTCCTTCCAAGGAGCTTTACGAACGTAGACTTCCCCACGGCTCAAGGAAAACACAAGAAGGGGAGTGAGAGCCTGGTCACGTGCTTGCAGAAGCACAGGCAGATCTCCCGAGTAACTGCAGACTTTCACTTGGCTGCTAAAGCGCAACCTCCTCATTTCAAAGTACCAGGGTTAAGTACCTGAGCAGACTTTTATTCATCTAACCTGTCAGGACCAACTAAACCATCTTTATCTGGACAAACGGAGAGCGCAGATTTTATTTGAATACACGCAACATAAGCGCCTGTAAATGCCTGCTCTGCTCCAAAGGGAACGCTTCCCAGCAGGACAAAGAGCCACCTCTCCTCCGAAGTGCAGTAATAGATCACACAGCGTTTATTAGCTGAACGTAAACAAACCCGACAGTTACACAGAGCCCTGCGTAACCAGTAACAGACTGGTGCGTTTTGTGATGCACCAGCGCGACGGCAGTATTAGCTTAAGTCCTCACCCCCCACCTCCCAGACACACCCCTGAGCCCCCATCACACCCCAACCCCCTCCCCTTGCACTAGACCCACCCACCCACACCCCAACCCCCTTCCCATTACACCCCAGAGCCCCCCCAGCACCCTCAGTTACACCTCAACTCCCTCCTCTCGCGCTACACCCCCTACACACGCCCCAGACACCCCCAACACACCCCAAGCCCCTCCGCAGCCCAGACCCCTCCTATCACACCCAACGCCCCCACAGCCCCCCCACCCCAGCCCCCTCCCCCCAGGCTCCAGGACATTTCACTCAGAAGACGCCCCTGTTACACCCCAACCCCACCTGTCACACCTCAACCCCCCCACCCAAACCCCTCTGTTACAGCCCAAGCCCCCCCAGACACCCTAGACACCCCCCCGCTAGGCCTGACCGTTACACCCAGGACCCCCCTGACCATTACACCCCAGGCTCCCACCCCCCCGACAGTTACACCCCCAGCCCCCCCCCGACAGTTACACCCCAGGCTCCCACCCCCCCGACAGTTACACCCCCAGCCCCCCCCCCCGACAGTTACACCCCAGGCTCCCACCTCCCCGACCGTTACACCCCCAGCCCCCCCCGACAGTTACAACCCCTCCGACAGTTACACCCCCAGGCCCCCCCCGACCGTTACTCTCCCAGCCCCCCCCCGACCGTTACTCTCCCAGGCCCCCCCACCCCCCCCGACCGTTACCGCCCCAGCCCCCCCCGACCGTTACTCTCCCAGCCCCCCCGACCGCTACACCCCCAGCCCCCCCCGACCGTTACAGCCCCAGCCCCCCCCCGACCGTTACACCCCCAGCCCCCCCCCCCCGACCGTTACTCTCCCAGGCCCTCCCACCCCCCCGACCGTTACCGCCCCAGCCCCCCCCGACCGTTACACCCCCAGCCCCCCCCGGCCGTTACTCTCCCAGCCCCCCCCCCCGACCGCTACACCCCCAGCCCCCCCCCCCGACCGTTACACCCCCAGCCCCCCCCGGCCGTTACTCTCCCAGCCCCCCCCCCCGACCGCTACACCCCCAGCCCCCCCCCGACCGTTACACCCCCAGCCCCCCCCCCGGCCGTTACACCCCCAGCCCCCTCCGGCCGTTACACCCCCAGCCCCCCCCCCGACCGCTACACCCCCAGCCCCCCTCGGCCGTTACTCTCCCAGGCCCCCCCCCCGACCGTTACAGCCCCAGCCCCCCCCGTTACTCTCCCAGCCCCCCCCGACCGTTACACCCCCCGGCCGTTCCCCCCCAGCCCGGTACCGATGTTGCCCTCGATGGCCAGCCGCAGCGCCGCCCCCCACCGCCTCATGCCGCCGCCGCTTCCGCCGCTGCCCGGGGCGGGGCCGGCGCGTGCGCGGAGAAGAGGGGGCGGGGCCGAGATAATGAGACGCAGATTTATGCCCCTCGGCGCCCGCCCCCCAGCGGTGGCGCCCGGCGCTGCGGCCGCTCCCGCGTGATATGCTAATTTATGGTAATTTGTGGGCGGTGCCTGGCTCCCAGCGTGCGGGAGGGGGCGCCCCTTCGCTAGGGAAGCCCGTGGGAGGAGGGACGAAGGCTGCGCCGTCGGCGTGGGGCACCCGGGGGCGTCAGCGTGGGGCCGGGGCATCGGCCTGGGTCTGGGGCATTGGTGTGGGGCACCCTGGGGCACCAGCATGGGGCCAGGGGCATCGGTGGGGGGTACCCAGGGGCACTGGTGTGGGGCCAGGGTCATTGGTGTAGGGCACCCGGGCATCAGCATGGGGTCGGGGACATCAGCCTGGGGTGCCCCGGGGCATCAGCGTGGGGTCGGGGACATCAGCCTGGGGTGCCCTAGGACATCAGCGTGGGGTCGGGGACATCAGCCTGGGGTGCCCTAGGACATCAGCGTGGGGTCGGGGACATCAGCCTGGGGTGCCCTGGGGCATCAGCGTGGGGTCGGGGACATCAGCCTGGGGTGCCCCGGGGCATCAGCGTGGGGTCGGGGACATCAGCCTGGGGTGCCCTAGGACATCAGCGTGGGGTCGGGGACATCAGCCTGGGGTGCCCCGGGGCATCAGCGTGGGGTCGGGGACATCAGCCTGGGGTGCCCTAGGACATCAGCGTGGGGTCGGGGACATCAGCCTGGGATCGGGATACCAGTGTGGGCTGGGGGGGGGGCACCAGCTGGCTCTCCCCATCCTCGCGGGCACCCTCCACTGCCCCCACTGCGGGCACCCCCAGCACCCCCCCCCACCACCTTGCCCCCGAACAGACCCGAGATAGGGGACAGAGCCTCGAGAAAAGGTTTTAATGCTCGGTGGAGTTGCTTTGGAGTTGCAAAGGGAGAAGAGGCGCCCCAGCCCCAGCGGCAGGGGGGGTGGAGGGGGGGACGCCGCCGCCGCGGGGGGGCTTAGAAGCATTTCCGGTGGACGATGGAGGGCCCGGCCTCGTCGTACTCGGGTTTGCTGATCCACATCTGCTGGAAGGTGGAGAGCGAGGCCAGGATGGAGCCGCCGATCCAGACGGAGTACTTCCGCTCCGGGGGGGCGATGATCTGCAGAGACACCGGGAGCGACGGCCTTAGGATCTGGCCGCAGACCCCCCATTTTGCCGCTTTCCAGGTGGGAGAAACCCCGTCCCCGTGCTACCCCTGCTGTCCCGTCCCGGCTACCCAGACCCCCGGCAAAGGGGGCACCCAGGGGCTTCGTGGTACCCAACAACCAGCAGCCGCCCTTCCTCCCCGGCGCCCCCGCCGCCTACTTTGATCTTCATCGTGCTGGGAGCCAGGGCTGTGATTTCCTTCTGCATCCTGTCGGCGATGCCGGGGTACATGGTGGTACCCCCGGAGAGCACGTTGTTGGCGTACAGGTCCTTGCGGATGTCGATGTCGCACTTCATGATGGAGTTGTAGGTGGTCTCGTGGATGCCGGCGGACTCCATGCCTGCAGGAGGGGAGGCAAGAGAGATGCTGGGTGACGGGCAGCCCGAAACGCCGCCGGCCTTGGGAGGTGCCGGGCCCGCCGGCGCTCGCTCCCCGTCGTGGTGGGGCCTCACCGATGAAGGAGGGTTGGAAGAGGGTCTCGGGGCAGCGGAAGCGCTCGTTGCCGATGGTGATGACCTGCCCGTCGGGCAGCTCGTAGCTCTTCTCCAGCGAGGAGGAGGAGGCCGCCGTGGCCATCTCGTTCTCGAAGTCGAGGGCCACGTAGCAGAGCTTCTCCTTGATGTCGCGCACGATCTCCCTCTCGGCTGCGGGAGGCAGGACGGGCGGTGAGGGCGGGCGGCCGGGCGCCGCGGTCCCCCCGCCGTCGCCCGCCACGTACCGGTGGTGACGAAGGAGTAGCCCCTCTCGGTGAGGATCTTCATGAGGTAGTCAGTGAGGTCGCGGCCGGCCAGGTCGAGGCGCATGATGGCGTGGGGCAGAGCGTAGCCCTCGTAGATGGGCACGTTGTGAGTGACGCCGTCGCCCGAGTCCAGGACGATACCTGGCGGGGGGGAAGAGCAGCGTCGCCTCGGCTCCCGCGCGGCCCGACGGGGGGGAGCGCCGGAGGGACGAGCGGCTACTCACCGGTCGTGCGGCCGGAGGCGTAGAGGGAGAGCACGGCTTGGATGGCGACGTACATGGCGGGGACGTTAAAGGTTTCGAACATGATCTGCAAGGAAAGGCCGTGAGGGTCAGTGCGTCGCCCGGAGGCGCGTGGGTCAATGCGCTGCAGGGAGACGCCTGGGGCAGCGCAGGGCACGGAGATGCGAGGGGGGTCGGAGCATCGCGGGGGCACATCTGGGGTCAGAGCATTGCATGGATACATCCGGAGTAGGAGCACTGCCCAGACACATCTGGAGTAGGAGCATCACATGGACACATCTGGGGTCGGAGCATCGCCCAGACACATCTGGGGTCGGAGCATCGCCCGGATGCAGGTGGGTCGGAGCATCGCCCGGAGAAGTTGCGCGCGCCGCACCGGCCAGAGCTCTGCCCTTAATAACTCACCAGGCTTTGACCCACCCTCCGCTATTTGAGCACTGGCACCTGCAGCCCAATGCGCCCCCTCCGCACGCAGCTCGCCGGACCCCCGCGCCCTCGAGACCCTCGCGCGCATCCGCCTTCGTCGCCCTCCCTCGCTGGCCGGCGGCACTGCTGTACCTGGGTCATCTTCTCGCGGTTGGCCTTGGGGTTGAGGGGCGCCTCCGTGAGCAGGGTCGGGTGCTCCTCGGGCGCCACGCGCAGCTCGTTGTAGAAGGAGTGGTGCCAGATCTAGGGTGAGAAAAGGGGGGGGGTCACAGGTGCCCGACCCAGGGGGACCAGCCCACTCCTCCGGCCGCTGCCGTCCTCACCTTCTCCATGTCATCCCAGTTGGTGATGATGCCGTGCTCGATGGGGTACTTGAGCGTGAGGATGCCCCTCTTGCTCTGCGCCTCGTCGCCCACGTAGCTGTCTTTCTGGCCCATGCCCACCATCACGCCCTGGCGCCGGCGGGAGAGACGCCTTCGTTAGGCTCATCGATGGCTCGCGCCCTCGGGGCTCCCGCTTTTCCGCGGGTACCCACCTGGTGCCGGGGGCGCCCCACGATGGAGGGGAAGACGGCGCGGGGGGCGTCATCGCCGGCGAAGCCGGCCTTGCACAGCCCGGAGCCGTTGTCGCAGACCAAAGCGGTGGTCTCCTCCTCGCACATGCTGCGGCCGGGAGCGGCTGCCGATCGGGGCACCTGGGGAAAAGCTGGGGTGGAGGGGAAAGGCCGTGAGACCCGGCGCCGCGGCAGGAGCGACGCTGTGTGCCCCGGGGGCTCGGCTCGCAAACGAGAAGGTGGGGGAGCGAGCGCCATCCCGGCTCGTGGTGCCGAATCCTCCCGTGCCCGGCTCGGGCTCGTCCCTCCCCGGGGGCGTGCGGGGAAACGGGTCCGGCGCTTTCGGCCCCATGACCCCCGGGGGCTGCTTCCCCGTCCGGCCGGTGCAGATGTTGCTCTCCGACACCCCGCACGGGTTCAAAAGCAGCGGGCGGGTGGCCGGTGGGGAGTCCATCACTCCTGGCGTCGGGGCTCGCCCGTGGGAAGAGCCGGCATCGCGTCTCCCGTGGGAGGTGGCCGTGTCAGCCGGCCCCGGCGCAGCCGCCTGCCCGCGCCGCTCCATCGCCGTCCTTGGAGCCGTCCGCATGTTTCCCGGCAGCTCCGGCCGGGGTCAACGTGTTGCTTCGCCCTTGCCGCCTTTCCCCCCAAAACGGCAATCACCTCCCTCGCTCAGGCGGGTCCGGCGGGGCTCCCGGCGCCGCCGCTCCCCTCCCGGGCAGGAGGGATCCTGCCCAGCAGTCTGGCGCCCGGGAAGCGAGGCCCCGGGGATGCTCCCTGGGGCAAAACACCCCACGATGGGCAAAAAACTAAAAAAATCACAGTGCCCCGTCCCGTGGCCGGAGAAGTCGGACCGGCTGCAGCAGGGCTTGGCGCTCCTGCCGCTTGGCGAGCGCTCCCCCGCCAGGCCCTGCACCCGGCGTGGGAATTACCCGGCAGTGCCCAGCAGTGATTTCCCCCCCCCCCCACCCCGCTAAAGCTGTTCTGGGCTCTGTGCAAACCCAGCCCAGGGCACCGCAGCCGAAGGGGCACCTGCGGGGTCCCCGCGTTGCCTTAAGGGCTGGTTTTCGCCTTCCAGCTCTGCGCCAGGCTCCTGCAAGCGAAGGGAAAGCAGACGTCTGCAGTACTCACCGCGGACGCGAGGGCTCCTTTCCTCTGGGACCGAGTCCCGCTGTGCCTTTGGTATAAATACCAGTGAGACTTTGAAACCTCAGAGGCGGATCCTCTCTAAACAAAGGCCCTAAATAGGCTAAGTGATGGTGTGTTAGCCATATGGCCATATAAGGTGCTTTATTTCATTAAATTGACCTTGGACTGGTGGTCGGACCCGGCACAGTTAATTATTGTAAGAAAAATGTATGCAGGGATGCTTGGGAGGCAACAGCCCCTTTGTGAGTCTGTTCCTTTTATGCTACACTTTGATAAACAAGCGAGACACAAGTCCTTATAAGCTACGTTCGGAAAAAAGAAGCGGGAGCACCTCCGGTCCCCGGGAAGAAGCTACCAAGAATGGCCTTTGGCCCTCGCTGGCCCGACCCAGAGAAATCCCACCGGAGAGCATCGCGGCGATGCAACGCCTGCACCCCCGGCATCCCCGGGGCTGGCAGCAGCGCTTTGCCCAGGGAGGGTACTGGCACCGCCAGCATCCCCGGGGCCCTCGTGGCATTGCTGCCTCCCAGGCCCCTTCCTCTCTTTTTGCCCCTTTTTGGGGCTTTTGGGGTTCCCGGTTAAGCACTCCACAGCTGGAGCCAAAACTCCCGGCCCCGCGGGGTGGGAAGGACGTCCCAGCACCCCAAAGCCATGCCCGGGGCCCGACCGGAGGCTGCCCGACTCCCCGCCACCTTTTTAAGGGTGATGGTCCCAAGCTGGGGACATCCGCGGAGCCAGGGAGCAGCAGGGATGCTCGTTGCGGTGGGGGGGAAACCGAGGCACGGGCAGGCGTCCGGCCGCCAGCCCCGATGTCCGGTGCGGGGCGGCACCGGCGCAGCAGTAACTCCCCCTGGTGAGGGCTCCCCTCCGCCGCAGGGACCCAGGCGTCCGGGGGGGCCGGGCCCCCACCTCCGAGGACGTCCCCGGCGGGTGGCTCGGGGTGGGGGGGCACCCAGCCCCAGCACCCTGGCCCGCCGCCAGCCATGAGGTCACCGAGGCAAAAGGTTGCCTTATATGACATGCTGCGGTGGGAAAAAAAGAAAAAAAGAAAAAAAGGAGAGAATGGAAAAAAAATAAAAGGGGGGGGGTCGGCTGGAAGTGGTGCCGAGGGTGACAAAAAAGGGACGAGGTGCCCGCGGCCGGGGAGATGCTCTGCCCACCGCCGCCTCGAACCCAGGGCCGGCGGAGCCCATGGTACAACACGGCCCTGCTCTGCCACCGCCCTGGCTCCCGGGCAAAAAATTCCCCAAAAGAGCATCGTTCGCCCCCAGGACCTTCGGAGGACGGGGCCGGGCGCAGCGCAGGAGGCAGCTGCTGGGATTTCGGGCGGCGCATCCTCGCGCCCCGGCGCTTTGGCACGACCAGCCCGGGCACTTCCGCTCGGCTCCCAAAAAAAGCATGCCGAAATCCCTGGGAAGCACCGGGGACCCCCCGCGCCCTGGGCAGCCGCGGAGAGTTTGCGGCTCCGAAGCCCCCCGGGGCCGGAGCGGGGCCGGGCAGGAGCGCAACCTAAAAAGGAAACGTTGCGGCACCGCAGCCAATGGAGCCGCCGGCCCCGCTGGCGCTCGGCTTTCCCGCGGCGGCGGCGGCAGCAGCAGCGCGGGGCCGGCCGCCAGCGGGCCCCGGCCCGCCGATGCCGGCGGGAATGCCAAGCATCCCGCGCCGCACGCGAGGCCGGGCCGGCCGCCGGCAGCAGCTCCGCGGAGGCTGCGCCCGATCCGCCGGGTTTGGGGGGGGGGGGGAGGGAAGCGGGTTTCGGTCCAACCCGGAGGCCGGGGTTTGCCGTGGGATGTGCAAAGTCCTCCGGCGCGCGCGTCAGCCCTCAGCACCTCCCTATATGGGTAACGTTCGCGCTTTAAACCTCTCGGGCCGCACCCGAGGGCGGACGGATGGACGGACGGAGGACTGAGCCGGGGGTGAGTGCTCAAGCCCGGAGCCAGGCTCGTTCCCATCCCACCGAAGGCAGAGGCTCGGTTAAGCATTGCTCCCGGCCTCCGGCTCCAGCGCCGCGGGAAAGCCCAGCACCAAACCCCCCAAAGAGGCAACCCTCGTGGTCGCTGGGGAAAAACAAAACCACAAAACCCCCCAAAACAGCCCCGCAAAGCATGCTTCCTTCAGCGCTTGGCTACTTTACAGAAAGAAACTTCTTTCTTCCAGGTTGTCACGCTTAGCTGGTACCACGCTCAACCCTCTGTTCAAGGTGTAACGAGGTCAAAAGCCACCGCTCTCCGAGAAGGGCAGGACGCGAGGTAGCAGCTGGCCGCTGACGTTGGATGCGCGGCCCTTGTTTAAGGCCGTAATGCAAGAAAAACTGCCCAGAGAGGGTCACTGGTCCCGGGGATAACTTAAAAGCAGCAGCGGTTTGCCACCAGCTCCTCTCCTCGGCGGAGCGTCTCTGCTCAGTAATGCAAAAGGTCCTCAGAAAACGCACGAGACTTTGCCCCGGTTCCTGCCGGGAGCACCTGCAGACCCAGCCGAGACCTTCGGGGCCGAGGAGCGGAGACAAATTCGCTGATATTCACTACCAATTTGACCCGTCGGCGAAGGCATCGCTGCTTCACGAGGGGCTTTCACACCTAGTGTCCCCTCGCCGTCCCCAGGGTCGCAGCAGGCGGCTCCTTCTCGCCCACGCCAAGAGCGTCAGAGCGACACGGACACGGGGGGGACGAACGCCCCTAAACCAGGGTGGCAAAAACCCACCTCCCAGTGTGGTTTAAATTAATTAGGTCTGCAAGTTAGTTCCCAAAGATGCCGTGAAGTCACCTGGCTTCCTTCCTGCTGCCAGGGGTAGCCTGTTTCCAAAAATGACCAAGAGATTGCAGTAGAGGTGTCATGCTAGAGGTGCCTGCTGTAAATAAATAAATACCCTAAACATATCAGTTCCCCCCACCTTGGCCAGTAACTCTGCTCCCCTCCAGCTCCACAAACTAGGTCAAAGAAAACATTCCCGCTGTCCCAAGCAACAAAAGAAACCCATGCAAGGTAACATAATCCATCTGTATTAAACTGTACACCAAAGAACTTCGTTTGCCATTTTGCATGTAGACGTACAAGCCCGTTACATATATAGCACGTATATATGTATCCCAGGCGGAAAGGCAACTCTCGCCTTCCTCCCCTCCCAGGAGCCCAGGCAAGCGGCCGGGTCCCAGGGCCGTGGAGTCCTCCCACCCCGGCCGGCCCCGCGCGAGAGGCGATGGCCTCGCAGAGCCATCGCGCAACACGCAGCAGCCGAGAGCCTCCTCCGCTGCAACACCGGTGTGAGCCGAGCCCGACCCTTCGCCGTCCAGCCCAGCTCAACGGCCGCGGCGAAACCCCCAGCCGGGAAAAAGAATAAAATAAGCAGACGTCCCTCACCGTTGCTGCAATTCAGCAGCTCGTGCAAAGCAGGGCTGCGTCTGAGCACCTTCTCCCCCAAAACACGGACACGCGGGTCTCCAAAGGCAGGAGAAAGCCCAAGGGCTGGGCCCCTTCCTACCTCACCCAAGTACCAGCGAGTGGGACACGCTGGGCGCCGCAAAGATGGGTTATCGTATGGGGCGAGAGGGGTTAGGAAGGATTTGATCTTAAAACTACAGCAAAGACTCATCTACTCCAACCAGCTGAGCCGAGGGCACAGTTTAGCAATCAGGAAAGAGAGGCAAAGCAGAGCACCAGTTAGCTTGGGCAAGTCCCACTTTGGAAAGCACTTGAAGAGGTTTCCACACCTCAGGGTTGTAGAAACTCACGAGGAACTCCCCCAGAAGCTGGGTTAGCCACAGATTAAAGAGTTACACGACTGCTTCAGCGTTAGATTCGGTCTTTGAATTTCCAGTTAGCTTTTCCCCACACCTCAAGCTTCAGCCTCGCTTCGCGAGCCCGACGCCGGGCGCTGAGATTTCGCCCGCTCCCACTGAGGTCAGGTTACTGATTTCACCGCGATTACTGGGGGAGGGAGGGGAAGGGTCACTACACGGTAGAAATCATCTGCTACGGGAGGAAACAAATCTTCCTTAGGCCTAGAAGGAAGGTAGATGGTTCACAGGAAACATGGTTAAGGCAAGAGGCCTAGCGGAGATCCATCAGTACCACGTCCCTCTCCATTACTGTCACATGATTGCAGGTCTGGAAGAGAGAGGAGGAGAAAAGAGGGGGCAGAGGGTTAGTCAGACGTTGCCACAGCTCAGCTAAGTCTGCTCTACCTCCGTACACAACCTGCGCCCCAGAGCAGCCCCCTCTTGCAGGGCAGAAAGCGAGATGGACCAGGAACCAGCGCCCTGCCCAGCATCATACGGAGACCGTGGCAGGACACAAATACAAACCTCTCCTCCAAACCCACTGCCGCTCACCCCTGCCTCAATCCGACGCTGCAGGGAAGCGTGCCTTTTCGCACCTCCATCTCGCGCTAACAGCTCAAGAGACAGCATTTGCGTCTCGGCTCCAGAGAGAGGCAAGCCCCTGCCAGCCCCTGACTGTCTCTCCTGCCTTGGGTCTTAGCCTGGCACCCCGTGACAGCTAAACCCAAGCAGCCAACGTGCCCTGTGGCACACAGCCCTGCAGCCCCCGCTGCCTTGCGGGTGACTTACGGTGAAGAGAGGGGGGTCTTTGGAGTGCGGGTGGAAGCCTTTCTGCCGGCAGAAAGAGATCTCCTCCAGGCCGTGCTCTGTCAGCTTGAAAAAGCCCGTCCTGCAGTAAAAAACCACAAGCTCTGAACAGCCCAAGCCTCTGGGAACAGGAAAACCTGTTGCTGCGTTGGAAGGAGCCCCCCCGAGCCCGCTCGTCTCGAGCGAGAGCAGAGATCCACGCCGCGGGATGCTCCTCTCCCAGCTCCCAGCTGCAGAGCCGTCTCCTTACTTGGGGGCCGAAGGGAAGGCCTTCCTCGCCCCGTTTCCATACTCACTCCTGGTATTTCGGGGAACACACAATAGCAATGGACTCTGGCAACATCATCTGGTAGGAGCAGTGCGTGTGCAGGTCCACGCTGGAGAGGAAGGCCGTCTGCGTGGGGTGAGTCTGAAACACAGGGCAAAATAAAGGAGAGGAAATTACAGCAGGGTTGGAGGACGGGTCCGAGGCTGCGTCTGCCAAGATAAGACCATAACAGAGATGAGACATTGCTCCTCACGTGGCACAGGGTACCTGCTTGCGCACTGTTAACAGACAGAAAACGGCTTTGGATTGACCCAAAAAGGCTGCTCCTCTTTTCTATTTGGAAAAAGCGCAGGAAGAGCTCCAGGTTTCTGACCACGTCCCACGCAAACTTACATTTTAGGGCACAACACTGGCCTTGCTTTGATGCATGCCTCCCTGAAGGGCAGTCACTTCACACGCTTCTGAAATGCGGCTACCTCTGGGGCACAGCACGTCAGGCACGTAACATACTGCCAAGACGCTTCAAGATACCACATCCCACCGAGATGGTCAAAGGTTTTAAGAACTCAGGCAGCAACTGCTTCACCCGACTGGCTGAGGGTTAGATTTCATAGCCAAGCTCTTGCAGAAAGGTTTTTTTTCCTTTTCCCTTTTGCTTGTTTGTTTTTTGTTGCAAAGACTAGCAGGAAGGTCAGAGGGATTTCTGCAGGTCTCTGCACGTTACGGGCCTGACACCAAAGAGTTAATGCCAAAAGCAGACAGCCCACACATATCAGGCACATGCAGCAGGCACTTCTTTGTCAAAGCCTGGGAGGCAGCTGCTGCTTTCGAGAGATTACTCAGCAGCACCAAACGTTTTGCTTGGCACCGATCCGACTGCCAAAGGCTCCGTGGGGACAGGCAGCAGGGCAGCGCTGAAGCCAGCGCAGGAATCTGGAACTGGCACATCCCGTGGCAGAACAGCACACAGCTGGCTGCAAAAGGCAGTGCTACTACGAGCACGCACCGCGGGGTAGGCTCTGCCCTCGCAGCGGGAGCGCCGTGCGGGAGGCCAGGCTGCCCGGACAGTGCTTCCGCAGTTGGCCTTTAGCTGATGAAATGTGAGCTCCATGCCTAATACCCCACTTCCAATTGGACCAATGCTTTAGGAAAGCCACCTGAGCTTAGAACAAGCCTGGATTTTCACAGCAGTGTGAGCAGTGATGGCACCTGAGGGATGAATCCAGGATGCTCCCTGCTCCCTACCGTCTCCCCCAGCATATCCTCCTCCACCAGCCTGGCTCCACACACCCCACTCCTTCCCGGTTGAATCCAAGGCCAGTCTGGAAGCGAAGCAGGGACAAGAGACTCACGTGGATCCAGCCTAGCGTAACGAGGCCGTGCTGATCCTGGATCAGGAAGAGCTCCTCCTCATTCTCCGTGTTGCAATAATCGGGGCCTCCGTACTGCTTGGGAACGATGACGTGCGTTATCGTGAACTCATTCCTCATCTGCAAGGCAGCGCAGGGAGGCCGTTACCCTTCAGACCCCCCCTCTCCCCACCAGCAGTCAAAACTGCTGCCGCCCACCGGCGCAAAGGGAATTTCTTAAGCTTTGGGAATGAAGTAGTTTTGCATTCACCACACAGGGGGCCCAGCTGAGGGAAGGCCAGCTCCAGAATCAAACCCAGGGACACCTCTACCATCCATTTACAGGTCACAGAAATCGTGACTGCAAGTTACTGACAAAGGAGTCACAGGATTTTGGAGTCCGAGCACGGCCCACAGCTTTCTCCTAGACTTTGCTGTGATGCAGCTCAAAGAAGCCCTGGATACCCACCCAAAGGAAACCTCTCCACTTGCTAGGGGATGATGCCTCATAATTAAATAACCAATATGTTCCTGGAAGCAGCTGGATTGCACAAAGTTGTTATGTCAAACAACTTCTTGTGAGCAGACCAGCCCCAGGAGACTCAGGGGAGACAGGCTGGAGTTGTCTTTGGTTTGTGTGGGCAAAACCTGGTCTTCGTGAGGGTCCTAGTTCACAACTGCGATCCCTCAGTGCTGCTGGTACCAAGAGGAAAAGTCACCCGGAGCTGCCCGTCACTGGCAACACGGGAACGTTGTGCTTAAGGCAGGTACCCAGCAGAGAGTCATCAACAGGAGACAGGAAAATGAACACCCACAGGGACCTGGCAGCTGTCAGCTCACATTAACATGCAGCCTGAGGAAATCCTAATGTACAAGGGAGGAAAAGGAGAGGCAGATCATCCCCAATGCTCCTATGAAATCCTAGTCATCGGTGACACTGCCCTATAACCATTTGCAGCAGAATCCGGCTGCTGGGCAAGGATTTCTGGAGCTGCTCTAGCCTTTTTCAAAGCTATTGCATGGGGTTAAACCTTGGGAGTATAGCCCCGGGCCATTTTTAGGGTCTTAATTAGGATTAGCACCTTACCAGCTTCCCACAGAGGATCCCGCATGTCTCCACACCCCGAACTGTGTTGGCATCAGCCAGCTGGAGGAATTTCTGGCAGAGCTCCCGAGGGACGATGACCTGGCGAAGAACATCCACACTTGCGTCTGTGGGGAGAACGGGAACACAGTGAGCACTGCCGCCAGGGACACTGGAGAAAAGTTCCCTCAGGGCAGTACCCAGAGGGACTAGACTGAAAAAAATCAGCCTGGAAATATTAACTATTCTAATGTCTACCCTTACAACAGCATTCACGCTTTAATGAAGTCACTGTGGCACTTTACGAAGTCGTTTATGGTCACTACCTCTTTCACACAGGGAAACAGATACACAGAGAGAAGGAAATCTTTACAAGCGTGCCCAAAACCTAGCATTTTGCTAAAGAAAACGAAAACATGAACACTTACAAAGTGTCATTTAAAGTAAGATGTTTCACTGGTCAAGAACCAGTAATTTGGAAAAGACTGAATCAGTATTTTGGTGCCATATTTGGCAGAAGAAAAGAATTTAGCCAGCCTAGCCAGGAACTAAACCCCAACCTCCAGTGAGTACTTGGACCTACTAAAATCAAGAGCCAAATTAGGCTGTAGACTTTAGATCAGCAGAGAGACCGGGCTGGAGAAGCGTATGGGATTGATTCCTGAAAGGAGCCAGTCCTCCCCAGTCCTACGAAACCTTTGCTGGACCATGGTGAGAATATCCAGTGACTTGGAAGAGCAAATCCCTGGAAGGGATGGAGCCATGACCAGATACTTCCAAGCCTTCCAGCCCCAGCAAGGGAGAAGGCTGCACTGAGATGTACTAACTGTTTTCCGTGCTCTCCAAAGCACTAGGTTTCAAAGATCTGTCCACAACAGGAGGTTTGGATGACACAGTCCCTGCCGACGGACTCGCAGGCTGAGTTGGAGAGACAGGAACCTTCAGGGTTAAATCAGTTGGGGGCTTTTCCACGCCAGGGATGAGGGGCCCATCCAGGGATTTGGGACTCAGCTCCGGCTTGCCAAACTCCTGCACTATCCTCAGACGCTCCTTCTCCAGGTCCTGCCGTCGAATCATCTCCTCAAAGGCATGAAACTGCTCTTGCTCTGCCTGCTGCTGCTTCATTAGGGCTACCCGGTTCCTCTCTTCTTCCAGCTGCTGTTGCAAAGCCAAGTTGCGTGCAAATTCCTCTTCCTCCTCCTTCTGCAGGGAGAAATACATCAAAGGACATCAGCAGACAGCAGAACACAAGCTCGAGGCAGGAGCCTACGCACTGTCATTCCTTTGGAGCTGTAGCTTTCAACCTGTTGCCTGCAGACCCTCATCAATGCCAGATTACTTTTAGAAGTAGCCTGCAAAAGGTAACCAGCAAAAAGCATTCCTCCTGCAAGGAAGCTCTGGCTTGCAAACCAGAGATCTGCACTTCCATCCAAACAGCTACCTAGACCAGGACAGTAAACTGCTGCCTTATCCCTCCTCGCACAAATATAATTCCAGATTCCTTTCCCTCTGTCCTAGCTGCAAAAAACGCACTCACCCACAGCAAAACTGACCGTAGAGTTTTCTGCTTTGCCTGCAGAAGCCCAGATGCCTGCCTGAGCTGCTACCAGCTGCCTGACGAGTTTCTGAATCATGAGGCCTGTACCTCGTGTTGGGACAAAAAGGAAAAGCAAGCAACCAAACAATGTATCCCCCCCTGTAATGAAAGGTGGAAGCTGGTGCAGTTGTTAGATAACCATATGCGAGTGCATCTATCTCCCCCTCTGCTCTCTGCTCCCTTTGCAAGAGCTTTTGAAGAACGACCTAAAACAAGAAAAAGCGCAAGATATGGGGACTCCCAGCTCGGACTGCCTCCAGGACGTGCCACAAGAACAGATGCAGGGATGCCTGTGACAGATTCACCTACATAATAGCAGCAGAAAGGAGATTGAGCCAGCCGATTCCCTCTGGTACGGGTGACAAGGCTGGATGGACCCTGCAAGCTAGGGCTACCTAGACTTCACATTTCAGTGCATCCAGGGAGCCCTGGAGACCTGCCCTCTTCCAAACCCTTTGTGGCTGTGGGTTTTCTGGGGAGCACGGGCCTCCAGTCTCCTCTCACTCACCTTCCGCTCGCTGTACTTAGCATAGTCCTTGGCGTACCTCTTTAATAGCTCCTTCTTGAGCTCTTCAGCTCTGGGGAAGGCTACTTCTTTCAGTTTCTGAAGGAAGGAAACATGCATGGTTGTAACCGCAGGACCAGAGTGGATGCAAGGATCAATGGACATGCAGCACCCAGAGAGAATAAACCCTCCTCTGGCACGTGGTGCAGGAAGGGCCCAAGCAGTTCCACCACCGTCTGCAGACAGGCTGGGAGGCTGCAGATAGGCAGCCATGCTAGCTAGGTGGCACAGACAGCACCATCAGCAACACCGAGCATGAGCTTAGGTGGTGCTGTCCTTTGCTCTTCTGGTCAATGTTGAGCAGAGAGGGCAGGAGCTCCTTCTGGCTGTGAGCAACCTCCGAGGACCTCCCGGGCAACCCTTTGAGGAACTCTGCACTAGGCATCCAGTCACGGCGCAAGGAAAAGCCAGGGCTGCTTGACAGGCAGAGAGTTTAGCAGCAAGCAAAGGAAGCCCCAGCGCTCAACAGAAAGTAAATTAGATGATACAACCACAGCCAGCCCAGCACAGGTATGACTGAGTAAAAAAAAGCCCAAACTATAACTGCCAAGGGATCAGGGCTGCCCGGATGAGCCAGCGCTTCTCAGAGTGAAGAGGGATCGCTCGTCCCGGAGCCACTAAAACGCAAGATCTCTGACCCCAAAACTTTTCCAAAAGCAGCCCTTAAAGACTTGGCAACAACATTACTACTTACTTTCACTGTTTCCTTCTTTTCAGGTATGACAGCATTTTTGTAATCACGGTGCTTGGGCAGCTTCTCTATGAAGAGCCTGTAAACACGAGAGCGATTGTGTTTCTGAATGACAGCGGAAAGGGGCAAGCACGAGGCAGTAAGTGGGGTTTTGGGGGTACAGAGCATTCCCTGGCAGCACAGACCGCCTGCTCTGCCACCTCCCTGGACCCTGCTCCCTGCAATCAGGATGCTTGTCCGCCTTTCTGCAAAAAAAACCATAATGCCCTTCTGAGGTCTTCAGGGTACACAGGGGATCCTGTCCAGTCCCAGGGGAGCACCTCGCACAGGGGATTTTTCCTGCACCTGGGCTTCAGACACGATCCTTCGGCACAAATACATTTGCTTTTAACAGAAATATTAATAAACTAGTCTAAAACACACAGGACTCTGGCAGCAACTCAGGAAGGTCCTCAGGCACCTGCCTACATCTCCGTGAGCATCCAAAGGGATTGCGGGCAGGCTCAAGGACTCAGCTGACTCAGTGCTCATACTGTCCTTCTGCACCAGGGAACAGAGCAGCTTGTGCGGGGGAATTAGCTCAGACCTTGAAAACAAAATTTGCAGGTAGGCTAAAAGCAAGTTCACAGCGTCCTCAGCTGCTACAGCAGAAGTCTTTCGCCTCTGTTGCACGACCGCGTGTACGATGAATAAACCCAGTTGCTTTAAATCCCCAGCCCTCTGGGCAAGGGAAGTGCTTTCTGCAAACCCAAAACGCTCCCAGTTGCCATGGTGAGCACAAAGATGCTCTTGCCAGAGGTTGCAGGATCAGCAGAACCACGTCACTGCCCAGAGCCACGGAGAAGCCCTCGCTCTGTCCAAAGAGCCCAGCAAGGTCCCTGCTCCCAGCTGGTGGTTGTGAAGTAGGTCACTGTGTCGAGGAGACAAAATATGGCTGCGATTGCTGCCAACAGCTTGCAGATTAAAATGGAAGGGATTAATTAACAAGGATTAAGAGCAGATGCTGGCCTGGGAAGGGTAGGGAAACCAGCTGGGTTTCCACAAGTAAGAAAGGCTGGAAAATGGGCAGGATGGGAAGTGCTTGGGCAGCCAGAGGAAGATTTCAAGGCAAGACCAGGCAGCAGCAGACTGGGGAAGGAGGCAGAAGAAGGGAAGGAACAGTTTGCATTTCCTATCCACAGCTCATCCTAGTCTTGGCAGCGCTTAATCCCGCAGCTCCCATCACCAGAAGTTTTGGGCTCGTCCAAACCTCCAAGCGCTCCTGGGTCCACTGTGAACAGCAGCTGTTTGGCACTGAGCAGTCGCTTCACAGGCTATTTTTAAGCACTGCTGCAGTCCACGTGCCAAGCCGGTGTCTCCCCAATCCCTCGCAAAACCCCACGCAAACCCTCGGAGCCAATCCTAGCAGAGCCCAGGAGCTCACAGCCACGCAGGCAACCCAGGAGCCCAAACACCACAGGAAATCCATGTCTTTTTTTTTTTTTCTTCTTACTTTGCTCTAGCAAAAGCAACCTACTATGCCTGCTGGTGATTCAAGGACAAATCTGCTCAGACCAGCATGGAAGAAGCTGTTCCCAGTACAGTAAAACAACAGAAGCAAGCAGATGTTTTCCCAGGCGACAAGAGATATGTCCTAAAAGTCCATTTTGGTTATACTTACAGATACCCATGCAGCCCTCCAGCCCCTCATGAGGACAGCTGGGCAACTAGCTTCATTTCACACAGGGGAAACAGAAGTGCTGAGCAGCTAAATGACTCGCACGAGATCAAGCAGGCAGTCTGGTGCAAAGCAGGGAGCTGGCCGCCTCGACGGGAATCTCAGTGCCAGTCCACCTTGAGATCACCCCGGGCCTAGACAAGATTCTCCCAAAATCCCAAGGCTTGAATCTCGCAGCGAGATCAACAAGATCTGGGGAACACGATATTGGGAGAAAAGAGAAATCCAGTTTCCTAAGGCCACGCAGTCCCCGCTAAGACAAGGACTCGCTCCCAAGGACAGAGCGCTTGCTCCCAGCAAATGCACCGAGTGCAGGGGTGCAGCCAAGAGCCTCTCGCTTACTTCTCAAGGATGGAGTTGTCCCCAGGAGGGACATCCCCATCCCCAGCCAGAGCCGGATGCGGAAAGCGCCTGCACGAGGCCATACACTCAGGTAGGGAACTCGGCTCTGAGAAAGGACAGCCAAAGTCCCCAGCTGCATCACTGACTGCATATTTAGGCTCAAGCTACAGGGGAAACAATTCAGGCCCCATTTCTGGCAAGGGGAGAGCAGCTCAAGTCCTGCTAAAGGCACCATTTAGGATGCTCTTGCCTTCTGGATCACGCCCTCGGGGAAGCACACCTAGAAACTCTGCCTCAAGCCTATTGCCTTCACTTGAGCTACAGCATCGCTACGGAAAAGACAGGCCTTCATTTAAAGAAATGCAATGACAAGGTTAACTTCATATCTTCATATAATCCAGACCGGCCACTCAAATTCATCAGCATTGGGAAAAGCACACTGCTGACACAAGAGTCTTTCACCTTCCCGGCAGCCTAACAATGAGGCTAACGTAAATGCCACGAGCATTTAAAAGCTGCTGGAGGGAAAACACGCCAGCACCTATCATTGCAATAATGAAACAGCAAAGGTGCACTTAATTCATTTGTTTAGCTAGAAAAGAGTTTCTCCTTTGGCTCCAGCTACGTAACCAGCCTGGAAAACTTCCCAAGGGTTTTACACTTCCCAGCTCCCTGAGCAGCGTCCCAGGGAGCTCGCTACAATGCCCATAAAAGCTCAGGAAGTGTAAGGCGGGAAGCAAAGCTAATCAGAGAAAAATGCATTGGATTTAAGGGGCAGGAACCCTGCACACGGGGGCAGGGAGAGAAAATGCCAGCAGAGATGCCAACCACATTCGGGATATGTAGGTAACGTGGGCGCAGCAGAGCGCATACCAGAGCCGGCCCTTCGACCACTAAAACTGGGAGAAGGTGGGAGGGACAGGCTTTTGGCCAAAAAGCCTAAAGAAACAGGACAATTGGTGCCATTGGGTTATTTTCTGAGGATCGTGGCTTTTAGCCCTTTAAACAGGCACAGGCACAGCTACAGACAGGCACGTTTGCTCTGCTCAAACTCCAAGCCGGTCAGACACAAGCCAGATCCGACAGCACGTCACCGCGTTAGCACGGCGTACGCTCCAGTGCATGGCAGCGCGGCTTTCAGACCCAAAATGGCTTTTCTCCGGCCAGCGGCTGAGACAGTAGCCCAAACACACGGCTCTGTGCTTGTCCACACAGTCAGTCCCGGCAGCTGAAATAACAGCGGGGTCTCAGCTGGATTTATACCCGATCTGGGGCTTTCTAGGAGGGTGCTCAGGACCCAAGATACCCATATGCTGTCAGCACCAGCTGACTGGGATCAGGTCCTTGGGACTCAGTCCTCTTCCCCACATCCTTCCTCAAAAGGGGCTTGGGTGCACGTGTGTACGGGGGGAGGGATTATATTGTTTCTGAGCTGTTGAACTAAACCTACACTCCCAGGCAACTGATCCCTGCGCTCGAAGGAGGAACCCACTTCCTGCTCTACCAGCCCTTAATAAACCAAATGTGAACCAGGCCTCTCTCCCAAAGCAGGCTTATTCGTGAAATCGCCAACCAGCCTATATCCTTTCCAAGAGCCCCTTTATAAAACTACGACCCTTGCCCATTCGTATGATGTGGCAGGCAAGTCAACAACCAAATTAGCTGCTCTGTGGTGGTAAAACGCCAGGAAGTATCCGCTTCTAAATACAGGGAGCCAAAAGCTCCCCGTCTGCTGACAGGAGTCCTCACTAGCTGTCGCTCTGGGATGAAGGACTATAAGGCAAGCCTGGATTTAAAAGGAACTCTTATATCCGTCCTGCAAACGGGTGAGCAGTGTTTGCCTGCTAGTACCTGGCACCTTTGCTACGTCTCCTGTTCTTTCTAACTAGGCTGGCTGGATCCTTACCCCAGCGGAAGTGAAATTCAGAACGAGCCTTTCTCAGGCCTCCTCAGCAGCAGAGCTCTGGACAGAACCCAGTTCTTCCAGGCCAGCAAGGCTTGGCTGTGGTTTTGCACACTCGAAGCAAGACAAAAATAACAAGCCTTTGTAGCAACACGGGTTCCTCGCAAATGAAGCAAAGGTGCTCTTACGTGATATATTTGTTGTACAAAATGAAGGCATACTCGATATTGCCTTCCTCCGAGTAAACGGTAGCCATGCGGAGAATTTCCACTCCAGAGCGGTAATAGCGCCGCGGTGGCACGTCCTCGTTCACTTCCACAGCGCTCCCCATCTGGATCAGCCTTCGGACTCGCTCCTCCGGTGGGAGGCTGACATCGGCGTGATCAGGCATAACGACGCGCATCAAAGCTGCCACAGCGCCGACAAACCCTGGGGTGGGAGGAAAGGCAAGCGTGTCAAAACCACTGCAAGCAGGTAACTTATCCAGGCTCCTCGGAACCTCCCTTCCTGGACAGAAATCATTTCTCCAGCAGAGGAAAGTCTAATGCATGGGCCAAGCAGGCCTCAGGGAGGAATCTGGGAGAAGCCAAGCACTTTTTGGAGACAGCGCTTGGATATTTATGATCTGAAAGGCAGCCACAAGTTCAGGATTACTCTTTGATTTCAAGCTAGGGTTTGACCAGTCTGAATCCTACCCCTGCTAGCTATGGCAAGGCACACCTTTCCCAACTGCTGCTTCTTTCCTCCTCGTCTCTCCACACAACGAAGGAAGAATCTGCCACTTTTCCCCTGTCATTAGTCTGGGGCAGGGGCAGCAAAGCCATTCATTTGGACTCAAGCAGGAGGTGCAGCTCTACGCCGGGTTTCAATGCCGCAGCGTTTGCCGTTTCGCTTACGCAGCAGGGAGAAGAGGACGGAGCTCAAGGCCGTCCTTCCAGACATCGCCTGCTGCTCCGCAGCGCTTCTCTGGCCGACAAGCTCAATCCCAAACGGCTCTCAGCCACACACGAAAACACGCTCCCTCTCTCCCCTGCGCTGTGACAGGCACACCCTGCGCCCCAGGAATGCACCTCAACCCGATCCGCGCGTCCGCTTCCCTCTTGGCTCCTACGAACCCCTTCTTGGCCAGCCGGCTCCGCTCACCCACAGCCCTGGGAACAAGCGAACAGACTCCAGGGCGAGAAAGCACCGGGACCGTTCGAGGGGAAGATAGCCCAGAAACCCTCTTCAACGCTCTTCCCCTATGCAAGTCCCTGTGGGGAACAGCCATCCTGGGCCAGCTAAAGGGTTAAACTTTCCATGAAATCATAGAGCCGAACGCGTAGCGTCTTGCCAGCCTTCCAGCAATGCCACTGCCACGCGCACGACGTCATGATTTACAGTGGCTCCTTCCTAAACAGGGGAAAGGGCCCGAGCCGGGCTAGGTGCTGCCTGAGGATCCTGAACAGTGGACAAGCTGCCTTTCTGGGGTTACCTCGGAGCTAGAAACCCCTTTTTAAGGCAGTCAGGCCCACGTTTCTCAGCCTGCATCATGGCCAAGACGCCAGAGGCCTCCGCAGGCCTTTTTCCCCTAAATAAGGACTGTGGGATTCGGTCCCGTCCGAGGCTGCCGCGACGGGGTGCTCGCTCAGGAACCGCGCCGGAGCCACAGCTCCGAGGGGGCTTCACCTTCTCCTGGGGTTCAAACCCCTGCCGAACCAGGGGGGACACTCAGCTGCCCCCCACACCGGAGCTCCCACTCGCCTCCCTGAACTGAAACCACTCTGCTGAGTGGCCACAGCCCCTTATTTCCCCAAAGGAGAAAAAAAACCACCCCTAAACCAGAGTCCCCCCCGGAGCTCCCAGCACCCCCAAACCAGAACCCCCCGGCCCTTCCTCTCACGAAAAACAACAATAAATTCACAACCCAACCCCCCCACCCCGAGCTCCTACCCGCTCCAAACCGGAGCCCCCAGCCCGAGCTCCCCCCCCCCCCCACAACGGACCTCCCTCCCCCGGAGCCGCCGGGGCTCCCTCCCACCCCCGAAGCGGAGAGGAAGGGACCCCCCCCCCCAAGGCGGACCCCCCGCACGACCCGGCCCCGGCCCGGACCTGCCGCCGCGGCGAGGGGGTCCCGCTGCCCGCCCGACCTCCCTCCCGCTTCCGGGTTGCTGCCGTTGCGCCGGCAGCGCACCGCTCCGCCCCGCCCCCTCGCTCTCAGCGGCCAATGGCGAAGCGCTGCCACATCCGGGCACGCCGCAGCCACCTGCCGCTTCCGCCCGGCCGCGCTGTGCCGGCCCCCTCGGAACACTCCTGCGGCCGTGGGGAGAGGGGGCGCGGCCATCTTGGGGCAGGGCGGAAGCCTGGCGTCACTACGTTTGCCTTGGGGGTGGGGGGTGGTGCGCCTTAAAGGGGCCGCCCGCCCCCCAAAACCACCGCTCTCCCCCCCAAAATGTCCTCCTTCACCCCAGTAACACCTCCACCACCTCCAGGAGCGCTCTCTACCAAGAACTACTCATCTTGGGCTAGAACCGAAGCACAAATCCTCCCGGCCTCCCCCACACCTGCAGGCCCGACCCATTAACCCGAGAAACTCTGGTCAACACCAAATATTGAGAATTTAGGCACTGCAGAAATTTACTTCAGCAAAGTTTGGTGAGGAAAAAATTTTCCTGTTTCATATCCAATCCTTTTTCCAATTATATATGACATACATATGACCCTAAACAAAAGCTTCTTCTGTCAAGTTTAAAGGGATGCCCACAAAGACACTTCTTTGGGAAGGTTTTAGGTCAGCGTAGGTACACGGTTGTTCTCAGTGTCCCTCGAGGAGCTGAGCTAGAACTCCAGTACGGGCGACACGCTTTCCAAACTTCCAAGGGGGAGTTGTAAAAGTACCCGAGGCGGGGGAGGGAAAGAGCTGTGTTCAGATTAAAAACACTTTCCTTGGCACTTCCAGATTGTCAGTTCAGCTGCTGGTGGATGTTATGGCAAACCCATTCATTGAACTAGCAAGACTCGTGTCAGAGCTCCTCCTGGGTGAAAACACGGCCCTGGAACGGCTTTCCTTTTGTATAGCATTTCCTATGCTGTCACAGGTTTCCTGTGCCGTCGTCTGCGTTTCTTGGCTACGTTCGTTTCCTGTGGGAGATGGAAGCCGGGATCCTGCGCTGGAAAACACAGTCCATCGTACTGCTTGCTATAAGGCAACGAAACTGGACAGTTCCTCGGTCCCAAACTGCAAGGCTGCCTTTGCTTGGCCACACTGTGCTCACACGCGAGCTCCTGTCGATGCGCACGTGCCTTGTCACACCTGCCGTCCTTGGCAGAGCTGGAGTTTCTGAAAGAAAATTTAGGTAACTCATCTCTATGGCCAAGCTGTCCAGGAGAATTCAATCCCATTCAATCTCTCCCAGGCTGTACGTTCTTGCAGCTCCCACACCATCTAGTGAAAACCAATAACCCACTAGGATGTGGATATAAAGGGCCTTTCCACTGGTACAAGAAGGACCAGGCAGGAGCTGCAGTGGCAGTATCACAGCCAGGACATTTGTCAGAGTCAAGAGAAAGCTATTTACCTGCATCCACTGTTCCCCTGCCATCTTTGCTGAGAAGGGAGGAGCCTAAGAAGAGAAAGAGAAGTTCCTGCTTCACTATAAGCAAAAAGCTCTCTTACTTGGCACCCAATTCAAAGGAAGTGCTTTCTTCCCCTGAAATATCTTAAGAGCATTCCAGCCCCAACAGGGTCGAGCACCAGCACGGTCAGTTAAGCTGTTCCGCAACTACAGGCACAAACACTGTGGTCAGAGGCAAAGCGCTTTGCTTGCGCTGCTGCAGACACAAGGAACGCTTCAACATTGATATGTAAGCCCTAGACAAGCCTCAAGGAGCTTTTTCCTCCCTGCAGAGCTGGCGAGGAAATAGGTGCTTTCTTGCACGTAGACAAGTCGCAGCTTATAAAAACACATTCAAGTTTCTTAACATAAGAGAACAGCTCTTTTTGTTCCATCTGTTCAGCTGTACGGTACGCACAGAAGCGAGAAGCAAAAACCTACCTGGGCATTGCTAACGGGAATTGTTCTGAATGATGCAGATGTTCAGCCACCAGCTGCCTTTCAGTATTTTGTATAGCACCTCTTCCTTTGAAGGAGTCAGAGCCCAAGCGCTTTACATCGCAGTTCCTTAAACACAACTCTGTTAGTCTCGCCTGGGTCCTCAAGCCATTCGCCAAGTGATCACAACAGCTCTTTTACATATAAATCCACCCCCCCTTTGCATCACTCCTCCACTAAAAAGGGGACGGCAGCAGGCCTGTGAAAAGTCTGTGCAGAAGATCTTTAAACACAGGTCTCCTAACTGCCCACCTTCTTCCTTATCCACCGGCCTGTTCTACCTCAAGCAGGAGGAGCCAGGAAAGTTTAGCCTGTACCAGTCACTTGAAAACAACTTTCAATTAGCACGTGCACCCCCCCCATGCACACAAAAAGACTTACTTCTTTGCAGATCTCTTTCTAAGATCTTCAATATAGTTCATTCTCTCTATAGGGTGCCCTCGAGCTCTGTTGAACACTGGAGAGAGAAGAGCTGAGTTTTAACGATGCTCTGTACAAGAGATCTTTGGGGCTGCCCAGCACTCAAAACCTTCCAGAAGGATTTTAACCCCTTCAACCAATGGCTCTGCTCACGTTAGAGAGGCAAAGGGCAGGCATGCCACAAGTTGACTCAATATACCGTATGCCTCCCTTTACAGGGCAGCCTGCGACAAGGCAGAGGCGTAGGCTATAGCAAGGCAGAGCTACAGGGTGGCACTGTCCACTTTGTGACTCAGTGCAAAAGACCAAGGTCCGCTCCGTTCTGGCTAGTTCCACGCTCCTGTGGCAGGAGCCTAAACTTAATGCCTTATTTCAATTCACTTCAAAGAACCCCTTAACAGCTCTGCTTTTCCAGCTCCCATTCTACATTACAGGAAACCATAAGCGAACACTAATACATGAGCTACAGTTACTCCACTGGAGCTAGCCCAAATCCTTTGACCATCTAGCCACAAGCCGATGATAAACATTTTGCATCGTAACAAGATGATGATACGTATACGTACACTCTATTGCAGTATTTGGCTCCATGCCGTCAACATCAATCAGGTACCTGAACAGAGCAGCAAGAAAACTCCAATTACAGAACTAGCTACAGAAACATTGACAGGTTAGAGACAATTCAAAATCTCACAGGAAGTTTTTAGATCTTCTATTTACATGCCAAAATGGAGTATCTGCCCTTGGCTGGCTGGAATCGGAGATAAAAAGAGACTCCTAACAACAAAGCCTTCTTGGAGATTATAAGGTTTAAATCCTTGCCAGTCTGAGATTACGCAGGCCACCTGACTCTTGTTTTATGGTGCAATAAGATTTCCTTCTGGAGCCATAAGAAGCTGCTCATGCCACCACCTAACCCAGTTTGACTAAGGACAACTCACCTACAAACCAGGTAGCCAGTTCTGTTTAAGCCATGCGTGCAATGCACTCCAATAAGTTTATCTGTAACACATAATAATCAGGTTATATTTTTAAAGTGCTCTTTTTCCAAAAGCCAACCAGAAAACAAGCCTGATAATCACATTCGTCAGCCAACAACCACACCCAAGTACATAAACAGACATGGTTATGCAACAAGATCACCATATTTACAACCATTTATCACCGCTGATTTAGCTCATTAAGTCCTGTGACCTCATCTGTGTGGTCACACAACTCTCCGAGAGCAAGATACATTTATGAAGTGCATAAAAGGATATTCCACTTGTTTCTTGACCATAAATGGCTCAGTGCTTTAGGCAACAGCTAAAGAGGAATCGATATTTACAGCCAATATAGAGATGAAGTCTCAAACTCCATTAAAGCTCAACGCACTGCCAAATTATCAGAGCCAGGATGAATCTCTCCACCATAAAAAAAGTGATGTTACCGCCTCGATAGTCATATGCCAAGGGGAGGAAAAAAAATTCACCTGGACCAGCACAGAGGAGCTGCTCACAAGGCTACTACAGAACCTCCCTGATCTCTAAGTCAGCAGCACCCTTCCCATCAACACGGCTCAATAACGCAAGGGAAATCCACGCTTACCATTATCTTTGTTGTCTCTCAAGAAGTTTTTTACAACACAATTGAACTGAAAAACAGTTTGATTATTTGGTATTTCACGTCCCATCGTCAAGATCTTTGAGTAGCCGAGCGTGGCTGGTAGCTCCTACGGGAAACAAAGGAGTCCGATAACTTCTGCAAAAAGCGTAAGGATTTTGACCAACTAAAGAATCACACGGCGCAAGTTAGAAAGTCAAGCTTTTAAACTCAGCCCAAAAGAACAGCAACAGGGTTTTAGGCAAGAAAACTTCTACTTTGACTATCTGCAACATCAGGGCTTCAACAGAACTCCGCTTCCTGAGTTCTGGACAAGGACTGACCTCTGGCCCATAGTAGCGAGTCGTGTATGTTAGATCAATGATCAGGCCCAGCTCTTCCTTTTGCTCCTTGATTTTCTTAAGGAGGTCACGAGGTGAAAATCTCTCTTGTGGATGAAGATTCTGATTGAAGCTCTGAGAAGAAATAAAGTTTAACAGCATACATTAAATTCAGGTGCAGTGACCAAGGGGAGATACAGACTAACACATAAGTCACACCAAACCAAACCTGAATGTGCTCTGGGCCTTTACTGATTTAGGACCGTTCAGCTGCAATTTTAAGACTGGAACTAGAACTACATTGGCAGCTGAAGGCTGTACACAGACTGCTCAGGGATCCCAAGAGCGACTAAAGCCTCCATGCTGTGGCAAACCACCACAGCATCACAAACACTACAAGCAAATGAAGTTTTAGCTTGGTTTTCAACTCAAATTGAAGTGAATAAGCAGCCCTGCTCCCTGCCAAAAGCTCTAATCCAATCCACCATGTTTTAGGAGTAGCTGCTATCCTTAGAAGAAACACAAAAAACATAAAAAACCCAAAATAGCACAGCTACCTCTAACACACAGTGGATACGTTGACGTGGCAGGGTGCGGGCTGGCTGGCTGGCCCTGGGCATGCACGCAGCAGCAGCACAACACCCCTCAGACCCTTCTTTTCGGAAACTCTGGCTTGGCACCCTGTCCACACGGCCGCGGCGCTGGCAGAGCTCGCTGCTGCCACGCAGACGGCCCGAAGAGACCTCCTCGGACCCGAACCGGCCTCGTCCCCCAGGAGACGCTCCCCCTCACCTCCAGCGCGTAAACGCCGCTGCGACAGCTTCACGCAGGCGGTCTGCTCGCCTAGGCGAGACCACGCTGTGCTTCCTTCTCCCCCCGAGTTACAGCCCTCCGCAAACCGGCCTGCGCCGCGCTCCTGCCCTCCCTTCCGACAGGATTTGCCCACCGACTCGTAGCGCAGCTCTTCCAACAGCCGCTTCCCAGCCCGGACGCGCCCTGGACCGCCGCGCCGCGCACCCACCTTTCTCAGGGGGACCTTGAAGGCGATGAAGCGGGTGCCGGGCAGCCGCCTGCCCAGCGGCACGTAGTCCGTCCACCTAGAGCGAGGGCGAGAGCGCGCAGGAGCCGTTAGACGGCGGGGCGCCGGCCCCGGGGGCTCCCCGCTCCCTTCAGGCCAACGGACCGCCGGTTCCCGGGGTTTTGGGCCAAATAACCCCCAAATAGGGCACGCCGGAGGCGCTCCAGAGCGCTCTGTTACACGGCGCCGCCGCCCCTGAGGCCGGGCAGGCCGGGCCCGGAGGCGGCGCAGCCCACGCAGCACCGGGCCACCCGCCGCTGCGCCTCGGGGCGGCCCCGGGAGGGGACGGCAGGCCCCGGGAAGGGGGGGGAGACCCGGCGCGGCGTCGCTCACCTGTCGGGAACGCGGCCGCCCCCCCAGCCCGGCATGGCGGCGCCCTCACTGCGCCGCCACTTCCACTTCCGCCGCGCTGACCCCGCACGGCCGCCGTCGTCGCCGGGGATGTCGCCTCCTGGTCACGCCCCACCCCAAACCCGGCGCCGTGGACACGCCCCCCTAGCCAACACCACGCCCCCGACTAGAGGCCACGCCCCGACCAGAGGCCACGCCCCATAAGTTACGCCCCCCTCGGAGGCCACGCCCCCTATGAGCCACCTGCAGCCGCGGCGCCCCCTAGCGGTCCCGCGGCGGCACCGCCGCTCCAGTACCGGCCCCGGTACCGGCCCCGGCGCCCCGGTACCAGCACCGCCGGCCTGGTACAGGCGTCACCGCCCCGGTACCGGCCCTGCCGCCCCGCTAGCGGCCCGCCTGCCTCGGTGCTGGTATGCTCACTCCATCCCGGTACCGGTACCGGCATCCCCAGCCAGTACAGGTACCAGTATTCCCATCCCGGTACCGACGTCCCAACTGCATCCCGCTACTGCCGGCACCGGCCCCGCCATCCCCACCCCATACCGGTACCAGCATCCCCGGCACCCCCACGCCCAGTCCATCCCAGTACCGGCACCACCATCCCCGCCCCATCCCAGTACCGGCACCCCAATACCAACATCCCCCTCCACGCTGGTCCCGGCTTTCCTGCCCCCCCGCCCCCGCCGCCCTGCCCCGGTGCCGGCACCGGTGCCGCCGGTGCCTCCGGGAGGAGGAGGGGTGGTTGGGATCCGGAACCCCGTTACCGTGAGAATGGCCCCAAACAAACCCACGCACCGGGCAGCCGGCCATGGCAGGTACGGCGGAGCGGGGGGCGGCCGCCTGCCCCAGGACGCTCACCGGCTCGGCGCCCCCCTCCCCATCGCTGCATCTTTTGTTCTCGTTTTCTAGAGAAAACCCCCAATTTCCTCGCCGCCGCCATGCCTCGCCTGAGCTTCCCCGTGGCCGCCGCGCACCCGCCGCCGGGCTCGGCCTGGCTGGTGCCGTCCGCGCCGGGACTCGAGCCGCCCGGCGTCCCCGCCGTCGCCTACCCGCTGCCCGCCGCCGCCCTGTGGCCGGGGGTGCCGGGGGGCGGCGGGACGCGGGTGCCCGCCGCCACCGCCGCTGCCGCCGCTGCCGCCTACCCCTACCTGCTGCCGCCGGCGTGGGGCTTGGCGCTGCCCAACCGCCTGGCCCGCGCCGAACCCCTCTACCCGGCCGGCACGTGCCTGCTGCAGCTGCCGGCGATGCCGCGGCGCGCCGAGCCGCCCGCCGCCGACGTGCTCCTGCTGCTCGAGGCGGCGCAGCCCGCTGCCACCGCCGTGCCGGGTCACCCCGCTCCCTGCCACCAGCAGCGGCGGCAGCAGCGGCGGCGGCCGCTGGCCGAGGAGGCGCCGCAGGGTGAGCCGGGGCGGCGGGCGACGGGGCGGGAGGAAGCGGGGGGGCTGCGGCAGAGCGGACGTCCGAAAGGCTCCCGTTTGCTTCCCGCAGCCCTCCCGGCCCCCGGCACCCTACGCCCGCCGTCGCCGGCCGCCGTCTCGCCCGAGCTGGACGTGGACGACCTGCTGGCCCGCGAGCCGCCGCTGCCGCCCCTCGACCTCTCCGACCTCAACGACCTGCTGGCTTGGATCGACTCCATCGACGCCGGCGCGGCGGCCGGGCCGCTGCCGGAGCCTCCCGCGCTGCCCGCCGCCCCACCGCCCGCTGCCCCGCCGCCCGCCGCCCTCGACCCTCCCAAGCCGGCCGCCAAGCACAAGGCCAAAGTGTTTTTCCCGGCTGTGCCGCGTCCCGCCTCGCTGAGCTCGCCGCCGCCCGCCGCCGGGGCTGAAACCCCGGCGGGAAAAAGCCCCGCCGAAGCCCCGCCGCCCGCCGGGCTCAAGCGCAAAGCCGCCGAGGCCAAGAAGCAGCCGCCGAAACGTGCCAAAAAACCCGGCGAGCCCCCGGGACTGGCTGAAACGCGGCCCAAAATCCCCCGAGTGGCGGCGGCGGCGGCGGGGAGCGAGGGCAGCCCCAAGCCCGAGGACAAGCTGCCGCACAAGAAAGCGGGTGGCAAAGCGCCGCGCGAGCCTTTCCAGGCGCCCCGCAGCGACCTGGGCATGCACATGCTCGAGTCCATCCAGGTTTTCCACGCCCTGGGGAAAAAAGTGAGTGCGGCCGGACCGCTCCGCGCCGCTCCCAAAACCGTACCCGGCCAACCCGCCGCCAAAGCCGTGCCGGCGGCTCGCCGAGCGGCGGCCGGCGGGAACGAAACGCGGGGCGCCGGGCGAGCAGCGCCGGTGCCGCGGGTACGGCCGTCACCTCCGGTGCAGCCGCCGCCGCCGCCGCCGCCACCGCCGCCGCCGCCGCCGGTCGACGTGGTGCCCTGCGTGGGGCCCTGGGCGGGCGGCACGGCCAAGCCCACGCCGCTGGAGGAGCAGGAGGAGTCGGTGCCCATCGGTGCCCGGCAGCGGCCCGAGCGCGAGCGCCTCAAACGGCTGGCGCGGCGCGAGCGGCAGCTGGCCGCCCAGCACTGCAAGCTGGGCAAGCTGCAGTTCTTCGTGCAGCGGGAGAAGGACATGGCCATATCCAAGCGCTACGGCTACATCTGACCCCTCTTCTTCCCCGCCTCCATCCGTCGCACCCACGCCCGGCCCCGATTCGGGGCCAGAGACCCGCCGCCGCCGGGGCGTCCCCTCCGAACTGCTCCCCGGGGCCGCTCCTCTGCCCCCCATTGCTATTTATCCCTGTTGTTTATTAAAGTTTGCCCTTTTTTTTTATTTTTCTGCCCGCCTGCAATGTCAGGGCTGGGAGCTGGCACTGCTGGAGGGGGAGGCGCGCGGGTCCGCCGCACCGTGAGCCGCAGCCTGCGCTCTTAAGTATTTAGCGCCCTGGCTAAATACTTAAGCAGCCAGGGGATGGCTGCTGCGACGGAGAGGCGCCGGCACAGCGGGAATCGCTCCGGGCGAGCGGGCAACAGCCTCCGGCGCCCGGCGGGGTGACAGCACGGCAGCGGCCGGAGCACGCGGAGGAGCCGTTCCCACGGCACGTACCTCCCCCCCGCCATGCATATATCCCCCGCTTAATTGCTCCTCTGCCTCCGTATTTTCCCAGCCGTGGGAATTTTGTCCCAGGGAAGGGAGATGGGCCCCAGCCTGGGGATACTGGGCAGGATTTTCAAGTCCTCAACGTCTCGCCCAGCCTGGCGTCATTTTTCCAACTGCAATTCCCGCCGGCCCGAGGCAGCGCCGGAGGGATGCTGGCAGCGTCGCCCGAGCGCGGGGCGGCTCGGCCCCTGGCCGCGCGCCCCTGTCGCTCCCAGCCCCAGCGGAGCGGGCGGCCGGAGGAAGGCTGCTCCAGCCCCCCTCCTCCTCATCGTGGGAAGCAGTCGGGGCAAGCCGGCGCGCGCCCAGAGAAGCAAGTCCGTGCCGTGCCCGGCTCCCATCGGGAAGTAAAGTCGTTCCCATCGCGGCATGCCTGAGCACTCATTTTGCCCTTGCCTGCCAAGATGAGCGAGGTGAAACCAGCGGCGAGCTGGGAACAAAAAGGCCCTTTTTCCCCATGGGTGCCGCGCCAGCTGGCAAATGAGCCTCGAGCCCGGCAGGCGTCCCCAGCCCGGGGCGGTGAAAGGCTAGCTCGACTGGCCCGGCAGAGCCCCGCGCCGGGGCGATCAGGCGGGACTGCTCCGCTTCCCCCGTAATTACCGCTCACCCCGCGCCAGCTCTGCCAAGCGGCTGCTGGAGCCCAGGCGGGAGCTCACCGAGCCCGGGAAACTCAGCTCGCGCCTTCCCGGCGAGGGGGGCATCACCGGGCCGGTGCGCTCGCCCTCCCTCGTCCTTGCGTCGCCCGCGCTGGGCGCTTCCCGAAGGCAGCGCCAGGCCCTGCCAGTGGCGTCGAGGTCCTCGGGGTCCCCGCGGGCGCTGCCCCAAGCTCGGAGCCCTTCGCTGGGGCCGAGCGGCCGGTGGGAGCCGGTGGGGTGGGGGGGTCATTGGCACAGGGCTGGGGAGCACCGGTGGGGTGACTCAGGCTTGTGAAACAGCCCCCCCAGGACGGCTCGGGCGACGCGGCTGCGCCCGCCTCCGCCAAGCCCAGGCGCCCCGGGGAGCCGGCGGGAGCAAGCCGCGGCAGCGCCTGGGCGCTCCGAGGCGGCGCAGCCCGTCAGGCAGGTTTGCCGCGGGAGAAGCGAGCGGAAGGCGCATGTAGCGAGAGCATCGCCGCCACCACCGCCAGAGCCATGCGGGCGGCCGAGCGCCGGGCAGCGCTGCCTGCCGCCCTGCTCCTAGCCTGGGCGCTCCTGGGTCCCGGCAGCACCCAGCAGTGCCCGCCGGCCGACCCCGGCGGCATGCTCCGTTTCACCGACACGCACGCCGACATCCGCGTGCCAGCTCTACACCGCGTGCCCAGCGCGCTGGACCCCCTCTACGGCCTCGTCCGCCGTTGCCTGGACCTCGTGCAGCAAAACCCGCTGCCCACAGGTGAGCCCAGCGCCCACTCCGGTGCCCGCAGGGTCCCAGCCCGCCGAGGGGGAGGGATGCCAGCGGCAGGTGCTTCTCCCGCAACGCCGTTGCTTCTTGCAGAGCTGCTCCGGGCGGCCCTGAACAACCCGGCCTTGGTGAAGACGTCCCAGGTGAGACGGGAGAGAGGGGATTCCCACAGGGGCACCCTGAGGCCAAGCCCACCAGGACGGGATGGGACGGGACAGGACGGGACACGCCGTCCGGGATGGGGCGCGGGATGAGGGAGGAGAGGGGCACCGGGACTGCCTGGGGCAGCCGGATGGAGGGATGCACACCGTCGTGGATGGGTGCACTCTGTTCTGGACGGATGCACATCGTCCCAGATGGATGCACACCATCCCAGATGGGTGCACACCATCCCGGATGGGTGCATGCTGTCATGGATGGGTGCATGCTGTCCTGGACCGATGCATGCTGTCTTGGATGGATGCAGCCTGTCCCAGATGGATGCACGCCATCCCGGATGGGTGCATGCTGTCATGGATGGGTGCATACTGTCCTGGACCGATGCACACTGTCCCGGATGGATGCACGCTGTCCCAGATGGATGCATGCCATCCCAGATGGGTGCACACCATCCCGGACGGAAGCACATTGTCCCGGACGGGTGCACACCATTCTGGATGGATGCACCCCTTCACGGATGGGTGCATGCTGTCCCGGATGGATGCACACCATCCTGGATGGATGCATGCTGCCCTGGAGGGATGCACGCCATCCTGGATGGACACACGCCGCCACGGCTGGACGAAGGTGCCGGAGCATCCCCGCGAGGTCCGCGGCTGCCCCGACCGGGCTCTCGCCTCGCCTAGGTGGTGCAATACGAGCTGGGCTACGTGGTGTGCGCCGCGGTGGCTCTGCTCTTCGCCTTGGCTGTGCCGGCGGGCGGCGTGTGCTTCTGCTACCACCGCAGGCGGCGGCGGTGCGGGGGCCGCCTGCGAGTCCACTGGCGCTCGCTGGGCTGCTGCCGCCACTGCCTCCTCGCCTGCCTCTCCGCCACCTCCGTCGTCAGCCTGTGAGTGCCCAGAGGTGCCCGGCGAGCCGGCAGCCGCCCGCAGGCAAGGGGACGCGCCCAGCGCTCACCGCCCGCTCCCGCTCCGGCAGAGCCGCCGTGATCTGCGCCTTGGTGGCCAACCAGCGGGTGACGGAGCAGATGGAGCCGGGGCTGGTGGCTGTGCCGGCCACCCTGCGGGCCCTGCAGCAGCACATCAGCAACATCCCCCAGGTCGGTGGCATCTCTCTCCGGGATTGCACAGTCCCACGGGGGATGGCACCGGATCGGCTCGGTGCAAAAGGCCCGGGGTAGGGTTGTGCAATGGCTAGGTGGGCCTCATCCTGCCCTCCCCACTGCCGGATCGAGGTGACCTTCCCCTCCCGCCTCTCTCGGCAGGGGGTGCAGATGGTGGTGGAGCAGTTCGAAGTGCCCCGAGAGAGGATCATCGCCGACCTGGGCGGTGAGTTACCCGTGCGCCGGGCGCTGCCGGCCCGAGCACCCCATCCCGGGAATGGCAGGCTCGGATCCGGTGCGGACCCCCTGCCCCCCCGAACACCAAGCTCTGCGGACAAATTCGTGCCGGTCGCCCTGGATTTTGAGCCCAGCGGGTGCCGACTGAGCTGGCTGCACCCAACGCGCCGGCCAGGCTCATGGGGTGCCGGGGGGCTCTGCAGACCTGAGCCGGAGCGTGGGAATCTCCATCCACTCGCAGCTGAAGGCGGCGACGTACACGGTGCTGGCAGACCTGCGGGACAGGGCAGAAGGTAAAGGCGAGCCGGAGCAGATACGGGGTCAGCGCGGAGCGGGAAGGAGCGCGGGAAAAGCCGGCCGCAGGGGCAGCCGAAGGGGACCAGCCACGGCTTTTTTTTTTTTTTTGCTTGTTGTTTTTCCCCTCTCTTTAAAGAGCTCCGGGCCTCGCTGCACCATCTGCAGACAGTGGAGAGGACGGCGCGGGCGCTGGCGGCGGCGCGGGCCCGCCTGGAGCCGGCGCTGCAGGAGCGGCGGCAGCACCTCGTGGCGCTGCTGGACGACCCGCGCTGCGCCGCCTGCGCCAGCGCCCTGGGCCGGGCCCAGAGCCTGGAGCCAGGCGCCGACTACGGCCAGGTGGGTGGCTCAGCGTCCGCCCGGTCCGTCCCCTGCCCGCCGGCACCCTCCGCTCAGCTGCGGCTTTTTCCCTCCGGCAGGTGCCATCGGTGGAACGAGTTTTGCAAGCGCTCTCCGACCTGCCCGGCAGCGACTTCCCAGAGAGCATCCGCCAGGTGGAGCCGGGCGGGCGAGACGGGCCGGCCGGACCCCCCCCAACCCCTGGCCAGAGCCGTTGGGCAGCTCCTTTCTCCTTGCAGGCCAACGCCACCTTCAACGCCATCCCGGAGCTGGCGGTGGAGAGGATGGCTCCGCTCGTGCAGGGTGAGGCGGGGGGCGCGGGGACCACGGCGGGCCGGGTGCGGGGGCTGCCGCCGAGGCCGCTTACCACCGCCCCCTCCCTCCCCCCCGGCCGCTGCCTCCGTCTGCAGAGCTGCGGCTCGAGCTGGCCAAAGCGACAGAGAAGGTGCGGGCCATCGCCGCCGGCTTCCCGCCGCCCGACTACGCGCGGCTCGCCAGCCAGGCGCTGCGGGCGGCCGAGGACGGCAGCCGCCCCTACCTGCAGGAGGCCAGGCGCTTGGAGCGGTACAGGTGATGCCGGAGCCGGGGAAGATGGTGGGGGGGGGCATGCCGGAGGAGACGGGTGCTGAGCGCCCCTTTCCGCCCGCCCCGAGGCTGGCGCCTCTCCAGGACGCCTTCCTCCTCCCTCCGCAGGTGGACGGCCGGCATGGCCCTCTGCGCCGCCGTCCTCCTCGTCCTGGGCTGCAACGCGGCGGGGATGGCGCTGGGCGCCTACGGGCTCCGCCGGCGTCAGCACCCCGGCGAGCCCGAGTGCCGAAGCGAAGCCGGCGCCCGCTTTCTCATGGTGTAGGTCCCCGGGGTGGAGGGGGCGAGCGCTGGCCTCCGCGCGGGCCCGGCCCGGCCGGCCGGTCGCCCACGGCGCCCGCTCTGCCCGTTGCAGTGGCGTCGGCCTCAGTTTCCTCTTCTCCGCCTTCCTGAGCCTCCTGGTTTTGGCCTCTTTCCTGGTGGGCGGCAACGTCCAGACACTGGTCTGCAGGAATTGGGGCAACCGGGAGATCTACGAGGTGGGCGGCGGCGACGCTCGGCGCGGCGGGATGAAGGCTCTTCGGCGGCCTCATCCTCGCCTGCGCTCCCCCCGTGCAGTTCATCGACACCCCCGGGAACCTGCCGCCCTCCATGAACCTCAGCCGGCAACTCAACCTCCGCCGGGGCTATAACCTCAGCGCCGCGTACCAGTGAGCTCTCGGGCCCCGCTTCCCTTTTTTTCTCACTTTCCCCTCAAAACCCACCCCCCCCCCGAGGTGGGAGGGTCCCGGGGGGGGTGCTTGGCTGGGGGGGGGATGGCCGCCCACGCCGTCCGCCTCGGCAGCGAGTGCAAGAGCGGCGCGGGGCTCTGGGAAGTGCTGCAGCTCGACGAGCCCTACGACCTCGGCGAGCACCTCGAAGCCTCCAAGGTGAGGGCTGTCCCCCCCCTCCCTGCTCCCAAAAGTGGGTTCCCCCCCCATCACCGCCTGGGGCGGGGGGGGGGGGTCCTTCGCCGGCGACGCGAGCCGGCCTCTCCTCTCCGCAGTACGCCGCCGCCTTCCAGAAACGCCTGGCCGACTTCAGCGCCCGCCTGGGCGACGTGCGGCTGCTGGGCGCCGACGGCCGCCGCGACCTGCGGACCTTCGCCCGCAGCGGCGTCGACCGGCTGGACTACGGGCGCTTCCGCGCCGAGGTCGGTCGGTCGCCGCCGCCGCCGTCCTCCCCCCGCGGGAGGCTCGTCCGCAGGCGACGCGGCCCGTGACGCCCGTCTCCCCCCAGATGCGAAACCCCGTGGTGAAGACCAGCCTCGCCGGCCTCGCCAGCAGCCTGGAGGGGCTGCAGAAAATGCAGGTGAGGAGCGGGGCGGTGGGGACGGCGACGGGGGCGGTGGGGATGGCGACGGGGACGGTGGGGATGGCGACGGGGACAGTGGCGGGGATGGCGACGGGGACAGCAACAGTGGGGACAGTGATGGGGACAGCGGTGGGGATGGCGGGGACAGCGATGGGGATGGCAACAGGGATGGTGGGGACGGTGGTGGGGACAGCAGGGACAGTGGTGGGCACAGCGGTTGGGACAGCGATAGTGGGGACAGTGGTGGGGACGGCGGTGGGGATGGCGACGGGGACAGTGGGGATGGCGGCGGGGACGGTGGGGAGAGTGGTGGGGATGGTGGTGGGGATGGTGGTGGGGACAGCGGGGACAGTGGTGGGGATGGTGGTGGGGACGGCAGCGGGGACGGCGACGGGGACAGCGGGAACAGTGGTGGGGACGGCGGCGGGGACAGCGGTGGGGACAGTGGGGGGGACGACAGTGGGGATGGTGACGGGGACGGTGGGGAGAGTGGTGGGGACGGTGGTGGGGACGGCGGTGGGGGTGGCAACAGGGACGGCGGGGACGGCAGCGGGGACGCCGCTGACGCCACCTCCACCCGCAGAGGAACGGCACGGTGGCGGCGCGCCTGGCGGCCGAAGCCCTGGCCCTGTGGCGGGTGCACAACTCCACGGTGCGCGAGCAGGAGGCCTCGGTGGTGAGTCCGCGCCCCGGCCGGTTTTGGGGAGTGGGGGGGGGGGGAGGTTTAATTCACAGCGGCTGCGGCTCCGACTGTCCCCGTCTCGCAGGCGAAGCTGAACGAAAGCGTCCGCTTCCTCTCCGCGCTGGCGCCTCACCTCCAGGTACCCGCCGCGGAGAAGCGGGTCTCTCCGAGCCCCCCCCACCCCAACTCCACCGCCCAAACACCACCCAAAACCCCGGCTGGTCCTGCGCCCCCCCCCCCCCCGCACCGCCCCGAGCGCCATCGCCCCCCGCTCTCCTCCACCCAGGCCCGGCTGAACGAGACGCTGGCGGCCACGGCCTCGCTGGAGGCGGCTCTGCCGGCGCGAGCCCAGCGGCTGCTCCGGCAGGTGAGCGCGACCGGTTTCGGGAAGGTGACCCCAGGTGGGGGGGGGGGGGGCACCTGGCGCCCACCCACCCTGCCGCCTCCTCTCCCTCCGGCCGCAGGAGCTCGGCTGCTTCGCCCGCAAGGAGCTGCGCTATTTCTCGCAGTACCTGCACTGGGTCGGGCAGACGGTAGGTGCTGGCCTGGGGTGGGGGGTGGGGGGACACCGTGACGTTCCCCCCCCCCCAAAAAAAGCCCCCGAGCATCGTGCCTTCACGCCGCGGCTTCTGGCGCAGCTGCGGGAGGAGGTGGCCTCGTGCCAGCCGCTCGCCACGGCGCTGGACAACGGCCGGGTGATCCTGTGCGACCGCATCGCCGAGCCCTGGGTAGGTCGGGTCCGGGGGGTGGAGGGGGGGGGCGAGATTTGGGTGGGGGGGGGGTCGTTGGCGGCCGAACCGACGCGGCGTCGCTCCCTCCCCGCAGAACGCCTTCTGGTTCAGCCTGGCCTGCTGCACCTTCTGCCTCGTGCCCGCCATCGTCTTGGCCGTCCAGCTCGCCGAGCACTTCCGACCCGGCCGCCGCCGGCTCATGTAAGCGGCTCGGCACCCGGCACCCGGCACCCTCGGCTCGGCCACCTGGGGCGGGGGGCCGAGCGGTGCCGCTGACGGGCCGCCCGCCTTCGGCAGCTCCACGGGCTCGGACGAGACCTGCCCCTTCCACATCCCCCGCGTCACGGCCCTCAAGCTCTGAGCCCGGCTGCCCCTGGGTGAGAGGCGAGGGAGGCCCCCCCCCCTCCCCCCGGGGCCGGCCAGCTGAGACCCGAGCCGCTCGCCGCACGCCCCGCAGCCCAGGAGCTCCCCTCCCTGCTGGCGGCGCTCGGAACTATGCGGGACCCTCCCCGGCGGCGTTTGGGGCCGAGGGGGGCTCAGGGGCTGGGGGTGGGGGGTGCTCAGCAGCCGGGAGGCCAGGTCTGGGGTGGGAGGCAGGGGGGCTCTGAGGCCAGGGGGGCTCAAGGGCTGGGGAGGGGGTTTGGGGCCAGGAGGGGGTTTGGGGCTGAGAGGGGCTCAGGGGCTCGGGGGGGGGTCCGGGGCCGGGGGGGGCTCAGCAGCTGGGGGGGTCTGGGACTGGGGGGGCTGGGGGGAGCTCTGGGGCTGGAGGGGGCTGGAGAACTGGGGGAGGGCTGCCAGGCTGGTGGGGGGGTCAGGGGCCAGGGGGTTTGGGGCTGGGGAGGGAGCTCAGGGGCTAGGGGTGTTGTGGGGCTGGGGTTGGTCAGGGGCTGGGGGGGGTGGGGCTGGGGGGCTGCCAGGCTGGGGGGGGGCTGCCAGGCTGGGGGGGGCTGTGGAGGTGGGGGGGTTGGGGAGGGGGCTCAGGCTGAGGGTGTTGTGGGGTCAGGGGGGGTTCAGGTTGGGGAGGGGGCCGCAGTGCTGGGGGGGGGCTGTGGGGCCAGGAGTGTTGTGGGGCTGGGGGGAGCTCAAGGGCCAGGGGGCTCCCAGGGCTGGGGGTGTTGTGGGGCCAGGGGGGCCTGCAGGGCTGGGGGGGGGTTGGGGCTGGGAAGGGGGCTGAGGGGCAAAGGGGGACTGCTGGGCAGGGGGGGCCTGTGGGGCTGGGGGTGGTCTGGGGCTGGGGAGGGGGCTGGGGGGCCGGGGGGCTCAGTGGCTGGGAGGGGCTGCAGGGCTGGGGGGGTGCTTGGGACCAGGGGTGTTGTGGGGCTGGGGGGGCTCAGGGGCTGGGGGAGGCTGTGGGGCTGGGTGTATTGTGGGGGTGGGTGGGAGGGTCAGGGCCATGGGGTGCTGGGGGGCTGGGAGGGGCTCAGGGGTCGGGGGGGCTGTGGGGCCAGGGGAAGGTTCGAGGCCAGGGAGAGGGGCTTGTGGCTGGGGGGGGGGGGCTTGGGAAGAGGGGTGTTATGGGGCTGGGTGTGTTGTGGGGGTGGGAGGGTCAGGGACCATGGGGTGCTGGGGGGCTCGGGGGAGCTGGGGGGGGCTGCGGGGTTGGAGGGGCTGCAGGGCCGGGGGGAGGTTCGGGGCTGGGGAGGGGGGCTCAGAAGCCAGAGGGGGTCTGGGACCGGGGGGGCTGCGGGGCGGGGTGAGCTCCGGGGCCGGGGGCGCCTGCAGGGCCGGGGAGGGGGGGCGGGACCAGCAGAGCTCCGGGGGCTGCGGGGTCGGGGGGAGCTCCGGGGCCAGGGAGCTCTGGGGCTGGGGGGCTGGGGGGCTGCGGGGCGGGGAGGGCTGCGGGGCCGGGGGTGTGCTCAGCAGCCGGGGGGGTGGGTCTGGGGCCGGCGGGGCTGCGGGGGCTGCGGGGCCGGGAGGAGCTCCAGCGCCGGGGGCAGCTGCGGGAGCGGGGGGGGGGGGGGGCTCCGGGGGCTGGGGGGCTGCGGGGCCGGGGGAAGGGTCTGGGACCGGGGGGGCTCCTGGGGCTTTGGGGCCGGGGGGATCTCCGGGTCCGGAGGGGGGGGGAGGTCTGGGACCGGGAGGGGCTCCCGGGGCTGCGGGGCCGGGGGGGAGCTCCGGGGCCGGGAAGGGGGGTCCGGAAGCGGGGGCAGCTCCGGGGTCGGGGCGGCGGCGGCGGGGGGGGGGGGGACACGAGGGACCTTTCTGCCTCCGCTCGCGCCCCGGGATTTCCGAGCGCTTTGCCGCCGCCGGCAGGTCTCTCGCGACCCGGGCGTCCGGCTGCGTCGCCGCGGGCCCCTCCGTCCGACCCGGTCTCGGGGGCGGCAGAGCCCGCAAGGCAGCTCGCCCGCCCGCCTGGCGGAGCCGCTCCGGGGCCGGGGGGGGGGGGGGGGGAAGGGCAGGCGTTGCCACGTCCCGCCCTCCCCGCTTCCACATCAGCCGGGATTTCCCAGGATTTCCCTCACTGCAATACTCTGCTTTGTATTTGCTAGCCAACAGGAAAGAAATAAAAATAATAACAATTAAAATTTTAAAAAAAGCACATTTTAGGCACTCCCAAAGAGGTATTGCTAAAGCCAAGTGGTTTTTATCTGCTGCGTGCCTGCAGAGGTCGGCATTGCGAAGGCCTTTGCCAGGGCTCTGGCCGGCGCAGGTCCGCTGAGGGTCTCCACAGCCCCCGGGGCCCGAAACCCAGCTCCCCGCAGGCGCTGGGCAAGCCGCCGTTGGCCTCTGCGCCTCTCGCTTGGCCCCAACCAGACTTTAAAAACGAAGTAGTTTGCATCACGGGCACAAGCTCACACGGTGACCGACTTGCCCGCGGGAGTTCAGAAATGCTTTTACTGGTAGCAAAAGGGCGTTTCCCCCCACTTCTCCTGGGAGCACGAGGCGCTTTTGTGCAGAACTGCATTTTTAAATGAAATAATACTCTGTATGGGATGTAAAAGAGTGAGGGGATTATCTACTTGAAAGGGCACTTAATACCACTGCGATGATGCTGATCCACTGATTAAAAAAAAAAAAGAGATACAGGTTTGCCAACAAACTAGCTGACTTAAATTAGTTGTTATTCCTACCGTTATTCCTCATAGCTGGGTCACAATAAGTGAAGTACTACACAGATAAGCAGTGAGTATCAGAGGAAGGCACCCCAGAATGTCTGCAGATGCCTGAAATTTCAGATTTTTATTACTGTTACTGTATCATCTCTGTTCCCTGCCTGGGAGGTGGAAATATCGAAAACGTGAGCGGTTGCCTCTCCGGGTGAACAGTCACTCACCAAGGAACAATCCAGAAAGTTGACTTAAACCAACTGGCTGACACTTGTAAACAATAAAAAAAAAAATACAATGCAATACAATAAAGGACAAGTTGGATGATGATTCATCCTCCCAAGCAAGGTCAATGTTTTATGATTAACATCCAGTTCCTTCCAAAAAGCACCAGTCCCCCCACCCCAGGGCTCGGGGGGCCACGACAGTCGGTCGCAGCATCCCATGTCCCATGTCGCTCCAGGTGGGGCTGGGCTGGGAGGTATCTGAAAAAAAAACCCAGCTCTGACTAAAAATAATAATAATAAGGAGTCCCTCACCTACACCGGCACATGTTTCCCCTGGTTAATTAGGTTTATTGCTAAAACCAAGACTGAGATTTGCTGGTTTCCGGCCCCTGGATGTGGTGCTTTTCATGAAAAATGAGGTTCCCGCATGCTGGAGATTTTCTCTGATTTGGTTTATCTGGGATCCGTGTTCTGCACATTTGTAAGGATTTAATTAAACTGCCGCCTACTAGTGTTGAGTAAAACGTTTCCCTTCTCATCGGCTATTGAAACTCAACTGCCGTGGGACCTCACCTGGGGCACCTTTCCTGTGCTGGGCCTATCTAACTCCCCAAAATTTCAAAAATTAGTATATATAAGATTAATAATGCAAGCGCTAGAGGGTAGCGGTGCCGATATCGCTGCCAGCTCTCCTCGCCGGTCGCATCCGCCGCTGACATTCGGGACGCGGCCCCACACAGCCAGCCTGCGTCTGCCTGGAGGCTCTCTGCCCCTGTGCGGATCCCCACTAGTGGCTATTTTTGGAAATAAATCACTATTCTGCATTCTTGCAACTAAAGGAAAATACAGGAAAAGTGTTTCGAGCCAGTTCAGTCCGAATCAGTCAATTGCTGGAATTAAAAGAGCAGCAGGCTTTTCCGTTGTCGTTTCATTTCTGTTCTTATTTCCCATTTTCCCCGGCACACCAACCTCCAGCTCTCTCCAGAAAACAGTGCTGACCTTTTCCCTCTGCTTTTCTCATCTTCTCCCCAAAATAGCTCTGAAGGCTTTGACAGAGAACTGCAGGATCTCAGGCCGCAGTGTTTGCTCTTAAGGGCTGCTAAAAAAAATTCCTGCTCATCCCCAAAATGCTACTTCTCCATAGATTCGCGTGGGAGGTGGGCAGTGGTTCATGACGAAGTGGTAAGACCCCAATTCCTTACAAATAAAATAATTGCAACCTCCACCTCTTTCAAGCTCCCAAACAGCCATCGCCCCTGGGGCGAAACCTTTCTATAAGCCTAAATATTGCTTATTTAAAGCAGGTGAGAGAGAGCATCCCCCTCCTTGCGTCGCTGGTCCCCCTCCCCTGCGCCGACGTATCCATGGAGACACCATGGATAACACCGTGCCCATGACAACGGGGCGTGAGCATCCTCTGGGAACGAGGATACGCCGGCGCGAAAGGCCGGCGCTTCCCAGCCCCGGCAGCTTCCTTAAAAAGCGCTTTTAACTTGTCGCTTGGGTGGCTGGAAAGCTTTGCAATAACTCCGGAGTGGTCCTGGATAAACCTCCTGCTTGGAGGATATGCTGAATGCACGGGAAGGCACATAGCATGCAGAAAGGGAAAGCAGCTTCAATATATTAAACAAATCCTAATGGCTAGAAAAAAGCAGTCTGTTTTCCCCCAGGATGTACACATCTTCCCAAGCCCCGTTCCCCCGTGCGTATTCGCGTTTATATCCAGGTACAAAACCCTAGGAACGGCACAGAACGAGCCAGCTCAGACCCCGGGAACCTTTTTCCACATGGCGAGAAGGGAAAAACTCGGTGGAAACCTGCTCGCCGGTTCACGTAAGAGGCTTTGCAGAGCCGTTTTGTGAGCAAATCGGGTTTAATTGTCTCATCCTCGCCGGGCACTGGAATTAGAAACCAAGTCACGGCACGTAAAAGCTCGATTTGTTTCCGTGAAAGTAAACAAGGTGAAGATCCGGAATAAGATGCATCTATATAAGGATAACCTGGCTATTCTCTTTTTTTTTTCTCCACATTGTTCCATCTCCAACGTAATACTTGTGTCATTTCAGTCTATGGCTCGCTTTTTATTTTCTAACAACAAAAGGTCGGTGTTTCTCAGGCCGCGCAATTTGGGCATGCCGCTAAAACCTTGCGGCGCACAACTGACGCGCTTCCCGAAGCAAGGCGCTGAGACGGCGTCTGCTCTCGCTTGCCCTCTTGCTTTCCTATCTGAAAGTCTTCCAGAGGGACTGCAAGTTAATAAACGGGAGAGGGTAAAGGAAAGCCTCTTGGTGAGTCATATATTACCAGCCCTGTTGTGGACAGAAATATTTAGTCTTTCCTATAAGGGCTCCAGCTGGCAGGGCTCAGGCGGCAGCGTGCGAGCACTAGCAAAATATTCCTTGGCAATGTATTCCCGCAGCTTTAGCAAAGACCACGTCATCTTAAAAGAGCTGAACCACTGCCCTTGTGGTTTTTGGGGGGGAGGGGAAGCAAGTTATTGATACTAAAGGACGCAATGTTCCCTTTCTGCTACGGATTAGGACTCTTCCCCTCTTGCATTTTCCCAGACACAGTGGGGAATTGTTCACCCCAGCAGCCCAAGCCTGGTGTATCACACGGCGAAGGCGCCAGGACGCGTTATTTTTAACCAAAACACTGGGCTGAAACCGAATCCACCGTCGAACTTATTCCTTGGACTAGCGCGACTTACTCGTATCGGCTGAGTGCTCTTTCTGAATAAATTAATCAAGCTGTTGCTGGCCCCAAAACTCATACTGGTTCAGAGCTCTTCTATTATTTTGTAGCGATTCTGTACAAGGAAACCTCCAAAAATTTCATGGTTCAGTGGCTTCTCCTTGCAGAGGTTCACGTTCAGCAACTTCGGGTCACCTGCTGCTTCTAGGATACATCTTTGACCTTGAAATGCCAAGAAAATATGACTTGGCTTATTTACTGCCTTCTACCCAAAGACTCAAAATACCTTTCAATGTTAGTTTTTTCCCTCTTCCGGTTACTCTTCACCTGTAGTAAGTTGGCCTAGATATTTATTTCCTAGAGATTTTGTCAGCCTAATGCAATGTCAAGGGAAATATTACTCTCCAGCAGCGTCATGGGCGTATTAAGGCTCATTTCCTAGCAGAGTCACAAACTGCCTTTTCTTTTATTTTTCTCCCCATTTGAGCCCTTGGCTTTGCCACAGAGCTCTAGCTGTTGAAAACCTCCTGGGACCAGCTCAAGGCATTTCTTGGAAAGTTTTTTTGCCTGATTTTTTTTTCCTCTCCTGGGGCGTTCCTTGGTGGGTTATTCCACCATTCCTTCCCCTCACGTGTCTCCTGGATTAGAGGCGTTGTCCGTGGGACTGCTCCTCCCCGTGATCGATACTTGCATACCTGACTAATGACATATAGGAAAGAGTAACCATATACTGGAAACGTCAGTGTGCTGTTCAGGCTAGTTGTGCAAGCAGTCTTGTGGCCTGTTTTCGGTTCTGCTCGAAAAGTTCAGAAGTTGTATGCTTTTGATTTGTTTTTAACTATAGGATATCGAGAGTGAAGGAGAAATGCTGTCTGTAAGCTCCACTTTCCTCCTGTGCCATTTATTAAATAGAACCACGGGCAGGTTTCTATGCACTGCTTGAAAGGAACCTGAAAAGCCTCTAATTCTTCTAGAAATGGGCACTGAGCAGCTTAAAAAAAGAGTCATCGCTTGCATTGCACAGGAGAAATTTCATGGGGGATGCTGCCAGTGCCAGCGGGTCCGTGCCCCTGAGACTTGCCTTTCCTGGGGCATTTGCTTAACTAGAGAGAAACGCAAGTGCAGAGTTTCTAGAGCGCGCACTGGGGTGTAGAGATGCATTTCCTAGACCTAAAGAAACATTCACCCGCTATATATTTTCACATATCCTCCCTCATCTACCGGGAAATATTATCCCGAGACATATAAAGCAGGGTGTAAAACACTGAAGAAACAGCCCGGCTGGCATGCGCCTCTCTTAAATGGATGTGCTGGGCATGACAGGTGTTTTTATCATTATTAACGTTAACAATAATAGAAAAAGAAAAGTAGACGGTAACTGCTGTTGGGGTTCCAGGTGGAATCTCAAAGAGGCGTTACCTCTATTACGGCCTCCCCAAAAGCCACTACAATACCCCTCGGCCTCAACAAAAGCTATACTCGGAGGCCCCTCAGCCTCCTCCGAAAAACACTCGGAGGCACTTCAGCCTTCCCAAAAGACATTCAGAGGCTTCGAGACCTCCACAAAAGCTGCTACCAGTCACCTCAATCTCCCCAAAAAATACTCAGAGGCCCCGAGGCCTCCCCATAACACACTCCGAGGCACAGAGGCCTCCACAAATGCCACTTCAAGGGGCCTCTCCCTCCACAAAACACACTCCGAGACCCCTCGCCCTCCCCAAAACACACTCCGAGGCACCTCACACTCCACAAAACCCACTCCAAGGCCGCTCCGCCTCCCCAAAAAACACTTGTCGGCCCCTACGCCTCTCCAAAGCACACTCGGAGGCTCCTCGCCCTCCACAAAACACACTCCGAGGCTCCTCTCCCTCCCCAAAAGACACTCCAACGCCCCTCCGCCTCCACAAAACACACTCCGTGGCCCCTCGCCCTCCACAAAACACACCCCAACACCCTCAGCCTCCCCAAAAAACTCTGAGGCCACGCAACATCCCCAAAAGCCACTCCAAGGCCCCGAGGCCTCCACAAAACACACTCCGAGGCACCTCACACTCCGCAAAAGACACTCGGTGGCCCCTCGGCCTCCCCAAAACACACTCGGAGTCCCCTCGGCCTCCCCAAAACACACTCCGAGGATCCTCGCCCTTCACAAAAGACACTCCGAGCCACCTCCGACTCCACAAAAGCCACTCGGTGGACCCTCCGCCTCTCCAAAACACACTCGGAGGCTACTCGGCATCCCCAAAAGCCACTCCGACGCCCCTCCGCCTCCCCAAAACACTCTCTGAGGATCCTTGGCCCCCCAAAAACACACTCCGAGGCTCCTCTCTCTCCACAAAAGCCACTCCGAGGCACCTCGCCCTCCACAAAAGACACTCCGAGGCACCTCACACTCCACAAAAGACACTCGGTGACGCTCCCCGGCCTCCCCAAAACACACTCTGAGGATCCCCGGCCTCCCCAAAACGCACTCCGAGGCTCCTCGCCCTCCACAAAACACACTCCGAGGCCTCAAGGCCTCCACAAAAGCCACTCTGAGGCACCGCAACATCCCCAAAAGCCACTCGGTGGACCCTCCGCCTCTCCAAAACACACTCGGAGGCTACTCGGCATCCTCCAAAGCCGCTCCGAGGACCCCACGCCTCCCCAAAGGCCACTCCAAGGCCCTGACGCCTCCCCAAAAGCCACTCCAAGGCACCTCACACTCCACAAAAGCCACTCTGACGCTCCCTGGCCTCCCCAAAACACACTCGGAGGATCCCCGGCCTCCCCAAAAGCCACTCCGAGGACCCTCAGCCTCCCCAATAGCCACTCCCAGGCACCTCACACTCCACAAAACACACTTTGAGGACCCTCGGCATCCCCAAAACACACTCCGAGGCACCTCACACTCCACAAAAGCCACTTCAAGGGGCCTCTCCCTCCACAAAACACACTCCGAGACCCCTCGGCCAAAACAAAACACACTCCGAGACCCCTCGGCCAAAACAAAACACACACCAAGGCTCCCCAGGCTCCACAAAACCCACTCCGACGCCCCATGGCCTCCCCAAAACACACTCAGAAGCTCCTCAGCCCTCCCAAAACACACTCCAAGGCCCCTCCGCCTCCACAAAACACACTTGTCGGCCCCTACGCCTCTCCAAAGCACACTCCGAGGCTCCTCGCCCTCCACAAAACACACTCCGAGGCTCCTCTCCCTCCCCAAAAGACACTCCAACGCCTCTCCGCCTCCCCAAAACACACCCCAACACCCTCGGCCTCCCCAAAAAACTCTCTGAGGCCACGCAACATCCCCAAAAGCCACTCCAAGGCCCCTCCGCCGCCCCAAAACACACTCCGAGGCACCTCACACTCCACAAAAGACACTCGGTGGCCCCTCAGCCTCCCCAAAACACACTCGGAGTCCCCTCGGCCTCCCCAAAACACACTCCGAGGCTCCTCTTCCTCAACAAAAGCCACTCCAAGGCCCCGAGGCCTCCCCAAAACACACTCCCAGTCTGCTCGGCCTCCCCCAAAGCCACTCCGATGCCCCTCGGCCTCCCCAAAGCCACGCCGACACCCCTCGACCTCCCCAGAACACACTCGGAGGATCCTCAGCATCCTCAAAACACACTCCAAGGCCCTCAGGCCTCCCAAAAAGCCATTCCGACGCCACTCGGCCTCCCCAAAACACACTCGGAGGATCCTCGGCCTCCCCAAAACACATTCCGAGGCCTCAAGGCCTCCACAAAAGCCACTCCGAGGCTCCTCTCCCTCCCCAAAAGACACTCCAATGCCCCTCCGCCTCCCCAAAACACACTCCGTGGCCCCTCGCCCTCCACAAAACACACCCCAACACCCTCGGCCTCCCCAAAAAACTCTGAGGCCACGCAACATCCCCAAAAGCCACTCCAAGGCCCCGAGGCCTCCACAAAACACACTCCGAGGCACCTCACACTCCGCAAAAGACACTCGGTGGCCCCTCGGCCTCCCCAAAACACACTCGGAGTCCCCTCGGCCTCCCCAAAACACACTCCGAGGATCCTCGCCCTTCACAAAAGACACTCCGAGCCACCTCCGACTCCACAAAAGCCACTCGGTGGACCCTCCGCCTCTCCAAAACACACTCGGAGGCTACTCGGCATCCCCAAAAGCCACTCCGACGCCCCTCCGCCTCCCCAAAACACTCTCTGAGGATCCTTGGCCCCCCAAAAACACACTCCGAGGCTCCTCTCTCTCCACAAAAGCCACTCCGAGGCACCTCGCCCTCCACAAAACACACTCCGAGGCACCTCACACTCCACAAAAGACACTCGGTGACGCTCCCCGGCCTCCCCAAAACACACTCTGAGGATCCCCGGCCTCCCCAAAACGCACTCCGAGGCTCCTCGCCCTCCACAAAACACACTCCGAGGCCTCAAGGCCTCCACAAAAGCCACTCTGAGGCACCGCAACATCCCCAAAAGCCACTCGGTGGACCCTCCGCCTCTCCAAAACACACTCGGAGGCTACTCGGCATCCTCCAAAGCCGCTCCGAGGACCCCACGCCTCCCCAAAAGCCACTCCAAGGCCCCGACCCCTCCCCAATAGCCACGCCAAGGCCCTGAGGCCTCCCCAAAACACACTCCGAGGCCCTGAGGCCTCCCCAAAACACACTCCGAGGCTCCTCTTCCTCAACAAAAGCCACTCCAAGGCCCCAACGCCTCCCCAATAGCCACTCCAAGGCCCCTCGCCCTCCCCAGAACACACTTGGTGGCCCTGACACCTCCCCAAAAGCCACTCCGAGGCACCTCACACTCCACAAAAGCCACTCTGACGCTCCCCGGCCTCCCCAAAACACACTCGGAGGATCCCCGGCCTCCCCAAAAGCCACTCCGAGGACCCTCAGCCTCCCCAATAGCCACTCCCAGGCACCTCACACTCCACAAAACACACTTTGAGGACCCTCGGCATCCCCAAAACACACTCCGAGGCACCTCACACTCCACAAAAGCCACTTCAAGGGGCCTCTCCCTCCACAAAACACACTCCGAGACCCCTCGGCCAAAACAAAACACACTCCGAGACCCCTCGCCCTCCCCAAAACACACACCAAGGCTCCCCAGGCTCCACAAAACCCACTCCGACGCCCCATGGCCTCCCCAAAACACACTCAGAAGCTCCTCAGCCCTCCCAAAACACACTCCAAGGCCCCTCCGCCTCCACAAAACACACTTGTCGGCCCCTACGCCTCTCCAAAGCACACTCGGAGGCTCCTCGCCCTCCACAAAACACACTCCGAGGCTCCTCGCCCTCCCCAAAAGACACTCCAACGCCCCTCCGCCTCCCCAAAACACACTCCGTGGCCCCTCGGCCTCCACAAAACACACCCCAACACCCTCGGCCTCCCCAAAAAACTCTCCGAGGCCACGCAACATCCCCAAAAGCCACTCCAAGGCCCCGAGGCCTCCACAAAACACACTCCGAGGCACCTCACACTCCACAAAAGACACTCGGTGGCCCCTCGGCCTCCCCAAAACACACTCGGAGGATCCTCGGCCTCCCCAAAACACACTCCGAGACCCCTCGGCCTCCACAAAGCCACTCCAACGCCCCTTGGCCTACCCAAAGCACACTCCCAGGCTCCTCACACTCCACAAAACACACTCCCAGGCTCTTCACACTCCACAAAACACACTCCGAGACCCCTCGGCCAAAACAAAGCCACTCCGAGGCTCCTCGGCCTCCCTCCAATACACTTCTAGGAACCTCACCATCACCAAAACGCACGCCGGGACCCCGAGGCCTCCCCAAAACACACACCAAGGCTCCCCAGGCTCCACAAAACCCACTCCGACGCCCCATGGCCTCCCCAAAACACACTCAGAAGCTCCTCAGCCCTCCCAAAACACACTCCAAGGCCCCTCCGCCTCCACAAAACACACTTGTCGGCCCCTACGCCTCTCCAAAGCACACTCCGAGGCTCCTCGCCCTCCACAAAACACACTCCGAGGCTCCTCTCCCTCCCCAAAAGACACTCCAACGCCTCTCCGCCTCCCCAAAACACACCCCAACACCCTCGGCCTCCCCAAAAAACTCTCTGAGGCCACGCAACATCCCCAAAAGCCACTCCAAGGCCCCTCCGCCGCCCCAAAACACACTCCGAGGCACCTCACACTCCACAAAAGACACTCGGTGGCCCCTCAGCCTCCCCAAAACACACTCGGAGTCCCCTCGGCCTCCCCAAAACACACTCCGAGGCCTCAAGGCCTCCACAAAAGCCACTCCGAGGCTCCTCGCCCTCCACAAAACACACTCCGAGGCCTCAAGGCCTCCACAAAAGCCACTCTGAGGCACCGCAACATCCCCAAAAGCCACTCGGTGGACCCTCCGCCTCTCCAAAACACACTCGGAGGCTACTCGGCATCCTCCAAAGCTGCTCCGAGGACCCCACGCCTCCCCAAAAGCCACGCCAAGGCCCCGACCCCTCCCCAATAGCCACGCCAAGGCCCTGAGGCCTCCCCAAAACACACTCCAAGGCTCCTCTTCCTCAACTAAAGCCACTCCGACGCCCCTCGGCCTCCCCAAAGCCATGCCGACACCCCTCGGCCTCCCCAGAACACACTTGGAGGATCCTCAGCATCCTCAAAACACACTCCAAGGCCCTCAGGCCTCCCAAAAAGCCATTCCGACGCCACTCGGCCTCCCCAAAACACACTCGGAGGATCCTCGGCCTCCCCAAAACACACTCCGAGACCCCTCGGCCTCCACAAAGCCACTCCAACGCCCCTTGGCCTACCCAAAGCACACTCCCAGGCTCCTCACACTCCACAAAACACACTCCCAGGCTCTTCACACTCCACAAAACACACTCCGAGACCCCTCGGCCAAAACAAAGCCACTCCGAGGCTCCTCGGCCTCCCTCCAATACACTTCTAGGAACCTCACCATCACCAAAACGCACTCCGGGACCCCGAGGCCTCCCCAAAACACACACCAAGGCTCCCCAGGCTCCACAAAACCCACTCCGACGCCCCATGGCCTCCCCAAAACACACTCAGAAGCTCCTCAGCCCTCCCAAAACACACTCCAAGGCCCCTCCGCCTCCACAAAACACACTTGTCGGCCCCTACGCCTCTCCAAAGCACACTCGGAGGCCCGTCGCCCTCCACAAAACACATCCCAACACCCTCGGCCTCCCCAAAAAACTCTCTGAGGCCACACAACATCCCCAAAAGCCACTCCAAGGCCCCTCCGCCGCCCCAAAACACACTCCGAGGCACCTCACACTCCACAAAAGACACTCGGTGGCCCCTCGGCCTCCACAAAAGCCACTCCGAGGCTCCTCGCCCTCCACAAAACACACTCCGAGGCCTCAAGGCCTCCACAAAAGCCACTCTGAGGCACCGCAACATCCCCAAAAGCCACTCGGTGGACCCTCCGCCTCTCCAAAACACACTCGGAGGCTACTCGGCATCCTCCAAAGCTGCTCCGAGGACCCCACGCCTCCCCAAAAGCCACTCCAAGGCCCCGACCCCTCCCCAATAGCCACACCAAGGCCCTGAGGCCTCCCCAAAACACACTCCGAGGCCCTGAGGCCTCCCCAAAACACACTCCGAGGCTCCTCTTCCTCAACAAAAGCCACTCCAAGGCCCCGAGGCCTCCCCAAAACACACTCCCAGTCTGCTCGGCCTCCCCCAAAGCCACTCCGACGCCCCTCGGCCTCCCCAAAGCCACGCCGACACCCCTCGACCTCCCCAGAACACACTCGGAGGATCCTCAGCATCCTCAAAACACACTCCAAGGCCCTCAGGCCTCCCAAAAAGCCATTCCGACGCCACTCGGCCTCCCCAAAACACACTCGGAGGATCCTCGGCCTCCCCAAAACACACTCCGAGACCCCTCGGCCTCCACAAAGCCACTCCAACGCCCCTTGGCCTACCCAAAGCACACTCCCAGGCTCCTCACACTCCACAAAACACACTCCCAGGCTCTTCACACTCCACAAAACACACTCCGAGACCCCTCGGCCAAAACAAAGCCACTCCGAGGCTCCTCGGCCTCCCTCCAATACACTTCTAGGAACCTCACCATCACCAAAACGCACGCCGGGACCCCGAGGCCTCCCCAAAACACAAACCAAGGCTCCCCAGGCTCCACAAAACCCACTCCGACGCCCCATGGCCTCCCCAAAACACACTCAGAAGCTCCTCAGCCCTCCCAAAACACACTCCAAGGCCCCTACGCCTCCACAAAACACACTTGTCGGCCCCTACGCCTCTCCAAAGCACACTCGGAGGCTCCTCGCCCTCCACAAAACACACTCCGAGGCTCCTCGCCCTCCCCAAAAGACACTCCGAGGCTCCTCTCCCTCCCCAAAAGCCACTCCAACGCCCCTCGGCCTCCACAAAACACACCCCAACACCCTCGGCCTCCCCAAAAACTATCTGAGGCCACGCAACATCCCCAAAAGCCACTCCAAGGCCCCGAGGCCTCCACAAAACACACTCCGACGCTCCCCAGGCTCCACAAAAGACACTTGGTGGACCCTCGGCCTCCCCAAAACACACTCGGAGTCCCCTCGGCCTCCCCAAAACACACTCCGAGGCCTCAAGGCCTCCACAAAAGCCACTCCGAGGCTCCTCGCCCTCCACAAAACACACTCCGAGGCCTCAAGGCCTCCACAAAAGCCACTCTGAGGCACCGCAACATCCCCAAAAGCCACTCGGTGGACCCTCCGCCTCTCCAAAACACACTCGGAGGCTACTCGGCATCCTCCAAAGCTGCTCCGAGGACCCCACGCCTCCCCAAAAGCCACGCCAAGGCCCCGACCCCTCCCCAATAGCCACGCCAAGGCCCTGAGGCCTCCCCAAAACACACTCCGAGGCTCCTCTTCCTCAACAAAAGCCACTCCAAGGCCCCGAGGCCTCCCCAAAACACACTCCCAGTCTGCTCGGCCTCCCCCAAAGCCACTCCGACGCCCCTCGGCCTCCCCAAAGCCACGCCGACACCCCTCGACCTCCCCAGAACACACTCGGAGGATCCTCAGCATCCTCAAAACACACTCCAAGGCCCTCAGGCCTCCCAAAAAGCCATTCCGACGCCACTCGGCCTCCCCAAAACACACTCGGAGGATCCTCGGCCTCCCCAAAACACACTCCGAGACCCCTCGGCCTCCACAAAGCCACTCCAACGCCCCTTGGCCTACCCAAAGCACACTCCCAGGCTCCTCACACTCCACAAAACACACTCCCAGGCTCTTCACACTCCACAAAACACACTCCGAGACCCCTCGGCCAAAACAAAGCCACTCCGAGGCTCCTCGGCCTCCCTCCAATACACTTCTAGGAACCTCACCATCACCAAAACGCACGCCGGGACCCCGAGGCCTCCCCAAAACACACACCAAGGCTCCCCAGGCTCCACAAAACCCACTCCGGCGCCCCATGGCCTCCCCAAAACACACTCAGAAGCTCCTCAGCCCTCCCAAAACACACTCCAAGGCCCTGAGGCCTCCCCAAAACACACTCCGAGGCTCCTCTTCCTCAACAAAAGCCACTCCAAGGCCCCGAGGCCTCCCCAAAACACACTCCCAGTCTGCTCGGCCTCCCCCAAAGCCACTCCGACGCCCCTCGGCCTCCCCAAAGCCACGCCGACACCCCTCGACCTCCCCAGAACACACTCGGAGGATCCTCAGCATCCTCAAAACACACTCCAAGGCCCTCAGGCCTCCCAAAAAGCCATTCCGACGCCACTCGGCCTCCCCAAAACACACTCGGAGGATCCTCGGCCTCCCCAAAACACATTCCGAGGCCTCAAGGCCTCCACAAAAGCCACTCCGAGGCTCCTCTCCCTCCCCAAAAGACACTCCAATGCCCCTCCGCCTCCCCAAAACACACTCCGTGGCCCCTCGCCCTCCACAAAACACACCCCAACACCCTCGGCCTCCCCAAAAAACTCTGAGGCCACGCAACATCCCCAAAAGCCACTCCAAGGCCCCGAGGCCTCCACAAAACACACTCCGAGGCACCTCACACTCCGCAAAAGACACTCGGTGGCCCCTCGGCCTCCCCAAAACACACTCGGAGTCCCCTCGGCCTCCCCAAAACACACTCCGAGGATCCTCGCCCTTCACAAAAGACACTCCGAGCCACCTCCGACTCCACAAAAGCCACTCGGTGGACCCTCCGCCTCTCCAAAACACACTCGGAGGCTACTCGGCATCCCCAAAAGCCACTCCGACGCCCCTCCGCCTCCCCAAAACACTCTCTGAGGATCCTTGGCCCCCCAAAAACACACTCCGAGGCTCCTCTCTCTCCACAAAAGCCACTCCGAGGCACCTCGCCCTCCACAAAACACACTCCGAGGCACCTCACACTCCACAAAAGACACTCGGTGACGCTCCCCGGCCTCCCCAAAACACACTCTGAGGATCCCCGGCCTCCCCAAAACGCACTCCGAGGCTCCTCGCCCTCCACAAAACACACTCCGAGGCCTCAAGGCCTCCACAAAAGCCACTCTGAGGCACCGCAACATCCCCAAAAGCCACTCGGTGGACCCTCCGCCTCTCCAAAACACACTCGGAGGCTACTCGGCATCCTCCAAAGCCGCTCCGAGGACCCCACGCCTCCCCAAAAGCCACGCCAAGGCCCCGACCCCTCCCCAATAGCCACGCCAAGGCCCTGAGGCCTCCCCAAAACACACTCCGAGGCCCTGAGGCCTCCCCAAAACACACTCCGAGGCTCCTCTTCCTCAACAAAAGCCACTCCAAGGCCCAAACGCCTCCCCAATAGCCACTCCGAGGCCCCTCGCCCTCCCCAGAACACACTTGGTGGCCCTGACACCTCCCCAAAAGCCACTCCGAGGCACCTCACACTCCACAAAAGCCACTCTGACGCTCCCTGGCCTCCCCAAAACACACTCGGAGGATCCCCGGCCTCCCCAAAAGCCACTCCGAGGACCCTCAGCCTCCCCAATAGCCACTCCCAGGCACCTCACACTCCACAAAACACACTTTGAGGACCCTCGGCATCCCCAAAACACACTCCGAGGCACCTCACACTCCACAAAAGCCACTTCAAGGGGCCTCTCCCTCCACAAAACACACTCCGAGACCCCTCGGCCAAAACAAAACACACTCCGAGACCCCTCGCCCTCCCCAAAACACACACCAAGGCTCCCCAGGCTCCACAAAACCCACTCCGACGCCCCATGGCCTCCCCAAAACACACTCAGAAGCTCCTCAGCCCTCCCAAAACACACTCCAAGGCTCCTCGCCCTCCACAAAACACACTCCGAGGCTCCTCTCCCTCCCCAAAAGACACTCCAACGCCTCTCCGCCTCCCCAAAACACACCCCAACACCCTCGGCCTCCCCAAAAAACTCTCTGAGGCCACGCAACATCCCCAAAAGCCACTCCAAGGCCCCTCCGCCGCCCCAAAACACACTCCGAGGCACCTCACACTCCACAAAAGACACTCGGTGGCCCCTCAGCCTCCCCAAAACACACTCGGAGTCCCCTCGGCCTCCCCAAAACACACTCCGAGGCTCCTCTTCCTCAACAAAAGCCACTCCAAGGCCCCGAGGCCTCCCCAAAACACACTCCCAGTCTGCTCGGCCTCCCCCAAAGCCACTCCGACGCCCCTCGGCCTCCCCAAAGCCACGCCGACACCCCTCGACCTCCCCAGAACACACTCGGAGGATCCTCAGCATCCTCAAAACACACTCCAAGGCCCTCAGGCCTCCCAAAAAGCCATTCCGACGCCACTCGGCCTCCCCAAAACACACTCGGAGGATCCTCGGCCTCCCCAAAACACATTCCGAGGCCTCAAGGCCTCCACAAAAGCCACTCCGAGGCTCCTCTCCCTCCCCAAAAGACACTCCAATGCCCCTCCGCCTCCCCAAAACACACTCCGTGGCCCCTCGCCCTCCACAAAACACACCCCAACACCCTCGGCCTCCCCAAAAAACTCTGAGGCCACGCAACATCCCCAAAAGCCACTCCAAGGCCCCGAGGCCTCCACAAAACACACTCCGAGGCACCTCACACTCCGCAAAAGACACTCGGTGGCCCCTCGGCCTCCCCAAAACACACTCGGAGTCCCCTCGGCCTCCCCAAAACACACTCCGAGGATCCTCGCCCTTCACAAAAGACACTCCGAGCCACCTCCGACTCCACAAAAGCCACTCGGTGGACCCTCCGCCTCTCCAAAACACACTCGGAGGCTACTCGGCATCCCCAAAAGCCACTCCGACGCCCCTCCGCCTCCCCAAAACACTCTCTGAGGATCCTTGGCCCCCCAAAAACACACTCCGAGGCTCCTCTCTCTCCACAAAAGCCACTCCGAGGCACCTCGCCCTCCACAAAACACACTCCGAGGCACCTCACACTCCACAAAAGACACTCGGTGACGCTCCCCGGCCTCCCCAAAACACACTCTGAGGATCCCCGGCCTCCCCAAAACGCACTCCGAGGCTCCTCGCCCTCCACAAAACACACTCCGAGGCCTCAAGGCCTCCACAAAAGCCACTCTGAGGCACCGCAACATCCCCAAAAGCCACTCGGTGGACCCTCCGCCTCTCCAAAACACACTCGGAGGCTACTCGGCATCCTCCAAAGCCGCTCCGAGGACCCCACGCCTCCCCAAAAGCCACTCCAAGGCCCCGACCCCTCCCCAATAGCCACGCCAAGGCCCTGAGGCCTCCCCAAAACACACTCCGAGGCCCTGAGGCCTCCCCAAAACACACTCCAAGGCTCCTCTTCCTCAACAAAAGCCACTCCAAGGCCCCAACGCCTCCCCAATAGCCACTCCAAGGCCCCTCGCCCTCCCCAGAACACACTTGGTGGCCCTGACACCTCCCCAAAAGCCACTCCGAGGCACCTCACACTCCACAAAAGCCACTCTGACGCTCCCCGGCCTCCCCAAAACACACTCGGAGGATCCCCGGCCTCCCCAAAAGCCACTCCGAGGACCCTCAGCCTCCCCAATAGCCACTCCCAGGCACCTCACACTCCACAAAACACACTTTGAGGACCCTCGGCATCCCCAAAACACACTCCGAGGCACCTCACACTCCACAAAAGCCACTTCAAGGGGCCTCTCCCTCCACAAAACACACTCCGAGACCCCTCGGCCAAAACAAAACACACTCCGAGACCCCTCGCCCTCCCCAAAACACACACCAAGGCTCCCCAGGCTCCACAAAACCCACTCCGACGCCCCATGGCCTCCCCAAAACACACTCAGAAGCTCCTCAGCCCTCCCAAAACACACTCCAAGGCCCCTCCGCCTCCACAAAACACACTTGTCGGCCCCTACGCCTCTCCAAAGCACACTCGGAGGCTCCTCGCCCTCCACAAAACACACTCCGAGGCTCCTCGCCCTCCCCAAAAGACACTCCAACGCCCCTCCGCCTCCCCAAAACACACTCCGTGGCCCCTCGCCCTCCACAAAACACACCCCAACACCCTCGGCCTCCCCAAAAAACTCTCCGAGGCCACGCAACATCCCCAAAAGCCACTCCAAGGCCCCGAGGCCTCCACAAAACACACTCCGAGGCACCTCACACTCCACAAAAGACACTCGGTGGCCCCTCGGCCTCCCCAAAACACACTCGGAGGATCCTCGGCCTCCCCAAAACACACTCCGAGACCCCTCGGCCTCCACAAAGCCACTCCAACGCCCCTTGGCCTACCCAAAGCACACTCCCAGGCTCCTCACACTCCACAAAACACACTCCCAGGCTCTTCACACTCCACAAAACACACTCCGAGACCCCTCGGCCAAAACAAAGCCACTCCGAGGCTCCTCGGCCTCCCTCCAATACACTTCTAGGAACCTCACCATCACCAAAACGCACTCCGGGACCCCGAGGCCTCCCCAAAACACACACCAAGGCTCCCCAGGCTCCACAAAACCCACTCCGACGCCCCATGGCCTCCCCAAAACACACTCAGAAGCTCCTCAGCCCTCCCAAAACACACTCCAAGGCCCCTCCGCCTCCACAAAACACACTTGTCGGCCCCTACGCCTCTCCAAAGCACACTCCGAGGCTCCTCGCCCTCCACAAAACACACTCCGAGGCTCCTCTCCCTCCCCAAAAGACACTCCAACGCCTCTCCGCCTCCCCAAAACACACCCCAACACCCTCGGCCTCCCCAAAAAACTCTCTGAGGCCACGCAACATCCCCAAAAGCCACTCCAAGGCCCCTCCGCCGCCCCAAAACACACTCCGAGGCACCTCACACTCCACAAAAGACACTCGGTGGCCCCTCAGCCTCCCCAAAACACACTCGGAGTCCCCTCGGCCTCCCCAAAACACACTCCGAGGCCTCAAGGCCTCCACAAAAGCCACTCCGAGGCTCCTCGCCCTCCACAAAACACACTCCGAGGCCTCAAGGCCTCCACAAAAGCCACTCTGAGGCACCGCAACATCCCCAAAAGCCACTCGGTGGACCCTCCGCCTCTCCAAAACACACTCGGAGGCTACTCGGCATCCTCCAAAGCTGCTCCGAGGACCCCACGCCTCCCCAAAAGCCACGCCAAGGCCCCGACCCCTCCCCAATAGCCACGCCAAGGCCCTGAGGCCTCCCCAAAACACACTCCAAGGCTCCTCTTCCTCAACTAAAGCCACTCCGACGCCCCTCGGCCTCCCCAAAGCCATGCCGACACCCCTCGGCCTCCCCAGAACACACTTGGAGGATCCTCAGCATCCTCAAAACACACTCCAAGGCCCTCAGGCCTCCCAAAAAGCCATTCCGACGCCACTCGGCCTCCCCAAAACACACTCGGAGGATCCTCGGCCTCCCCAAAACACACTCCGAGACCCCTCGGCCTCCACAAAGCCACTCCAACGCCCCTTGGCCTACCCAAAGCACACTCCCAGGCTCCTCACACTCCACAAAACACACTCCCAGGCTCTTCACACTCCACAAAACACACTCCGAGACCCCTCGGCCAAAACAAAGCCACTCCGAGGCTCCTCGGCCTCCCTCCAATACACTTCTAGGAACCTCACCATCACCAAAACGCACTCCGGGACCCCGAGGCCTCCCCAAAACACACACCAAGGCTCCCCAGGCTCCACAAAACCCACTCCGACGCCCCATGGCCTACCCAAAACACACTCAGAAGCTCCTCAGCCCTCCCAAAACACACTCCAAGGCCCCTCCGCCTCCACAAAACACACTTGTCGGCCCCTACGCCTCTCCAAAGCACACTCGGAGGCCCGTCGCCCTCCACAAAACACATCCCAACACCCTCGGCCTCCCCAAAAAACTCTCTGAGGCCACACAACATCCCCAAAAGCCACTCCAAGGCCCCTCCGCCGCCCCAAAACACACTCCGAGGCACCTCACACTCCACAAAAGACACTCGGTGGCCCCTCGGCCTCCACAAAAGCCACTCCGAGGCTCCTCGCCCTCCACAAAACACACTCCGAGGCCTCAAGGCCTCCACAAAAGCCACTCTGAGGCACCGCAACATCCCCAAAAGCCACTCGGTGGACCCTCCGCCTCTCCAAAACACACTCGGAGGCTACTCGGCATCCTCCAAAGCTGCTCCGAGGACCCCACGCCTCCCCAAAAGCCACTCCAAGGCCCCGACCCCTCCCCAATAGCCACACCAAGGCCCTGAGGCCTCCCCAAAACACACTCCGAGGCCCTGAGGCCTCCCCAAAACACACTCCGAGGCTCCTCTTCCTCAACAAAAGCCACTCCAAGGCCCCGAGGCCTCCCCAAAACACACTCCCAGTCTGCTCGGCCTCCCCCAAAGCCACTCCGACGCCCCTCGGCCTCCCCAAAGCCACGCCGACACCCCTCGACCTCCCCAGAACACACTCGGAGGATCCTCAGCATCCTCAAAACACACTCCAAGGCCCTCAGGCCTCCCAAAAAGCCATTCCGACGCCACTCGGCCTCCCCAAAACACACTCGGAGGATCCTCGGCCTCCCCAAAACACACTCCGAGACCCCTCGGCCTCCACAAAGCCACTCCAACGCCCCTTGGCCTACCCAAAGCACACTCCCAGGCTCCTCACACTCCACAAAACACACTCCCAGGCTCTTCACACTCCACAAAACACACTCCGAGACCCCTCGGCCAAAACAAAGCCACTCCGAGGCTCCTCGGCCTCCCTCCAATACACTTCTAGGAACCTCACCATCACCAAAACGCACGCCGGGACCCCGAGGCCTCCCCAAAACACAAACCAAGGCTCCCCAGGCTCCACAAAACCCACTCCGACGCCCCATGGCCTCCCCAAAACACACTCAGAAGCTCCTCAGCCCTCCCAAAACACACTCCAAGGCCCCTACGCCTCCACAAAACACACTTGTCGGCCCCTACGCCTCTCCAAAGCACACTCGGAGGCTCCTCGCCCTCCACAAAACACACTCCGAGGCTCCTCGCCCTCCCCAAAAGACACTCCGAGGCTCCTCTCCCTCCCCAAAAGCCACTCCAACGCCCCTCGGCCTCCACAAAACACACCCCAACACCCTCGGCCTCCCCAAAAACTATCTGAGGCCACGCAACATCCCCAAAAGCCACTCCAAGGCCCCGAGGCCTCCACAAAACACACTCCGACGCTCCCCAGGCTCCACAAAAGACACTTTGTGGACCCTCGGCCTCCCCAAAACACACTCGGAGTCCCCTCGGCCTCCCCAAAACACACTCCGAGGCCTCAAGGCCTCCACAAAAGCCACTCCGAGGCTCCTCGCCCTCCACAAAACACACTCCGAGGCCTCAAGGCCTCCACAAAAGCCACTCTGAGGCACCGCAACATCCCCAAAAGCCACTCGGTGGACCCTCCGCCTCTCCAAAACACACTCGGAGGCTACTCGGCATCCTCCAAAGCTGCTCCGAGGACCCCACGCCTCCCCAAAAGCCACGCCAAGGCCCCGACCCCTCCCCAATAGCCACGCCAAGGCCCTGAGGCCTCCCCAAAACACACTCCGAGGCTCCTCTTCCTCAACAAAAGCCACTCCAAGGCCCCGAGGCCTCCCCAAAACACACTCCCAGTCTGCTCGGCCTCCCCCAAAGCCACTCCGACGCCCCTCGGCCTCCCCAAAGCCACGCCGACACCCCTCGACCTCCCCAGAACACACTCGGAGGATCCTCAGCATCCTCAAAACACACTCCAAGGCCCTCAGGCCTCCCAAAAAGCCATTCCGACGCCACTCGGCCTCCCCAAAACACACTCGGAGGATCCTCGGCCTCCCCAAAACACACTCCGAGACCCCTCGGCCTCCACAAAGCCACTCCAACGCCCCTTGGCCTACCCAAAGCACACTCCCAGGCTCCTCACACTCCACAAAACACACTCCCAGGCTCTTCACACTCCACAAAACACACTCCGAGACCCCTCGGCCAAAACAAAGCCACTCCGAGGCTCCTCGGCCTCCCTCCAATACACTTCTAGGAACCTCACCATCACCAAAACGCACGCCGGGACCCCGAGGCCTCCCCAAAACACACACCAAGGCTCCCCAGGCTCCACAAAACCCACTCCGGCGCCCCATGGCCTCCCCAAAACACACTCAGAAGCTCCTCAGCCCTCCCAAAACACACTCCAAGGCCCTGAGGCCTCCCCAAAACACACTCCGAGGCTCCTCTTCCTCAACAAAAGCCACTCCAAGGCCCCGAGGCCTCCCCAAAACACACTCCCAGTCTGCTCGGCCTCCCCCAAAGCCACTCCGACGCCCCTCGGCCTCCCCAAAGCCACGCCGACACCCCTCGACCTCCCCAGAACACACTCGGAGGATCCTCAGCATCCTCAAAACACACTCCAAGGCCCTCAGGCCTCCCAAAAAGCCATTCCGACGCCACTCGGCCTCCCCAAAACACACTCGGAGGATCCTCGGCCTCCCCAAAACACATTCCGAGGCCTCAAGGCCTCCACAAAAGCCACTCCGAGGCTCCTCTCCCTCCCCAAAAGACACTCCAATGCCCCTCCGCCTCCCCAAAACACACTCCGTGGCCCCTCGCCCTCCACAAAACACACCCCAACACCCTCGGCCTCCCCAAAAAACTCTGAGGCCACGCAACATCCCCAAAAGCCACTCCAAGGCCCCGAGGCCTCCACAAAACACACTCCGAGGCACCTCACACTCCGCAAAAGACACTCGGTGGCCCCTCGGCCTCCCCAAAACACACTCGGAGTCCCCTCGGCCTCCCCAAAACACACTCCGAGGATCCTCGCCCTTCACAAAAGACACTCCGAGCCACCTCCGACTCCACAAAAGCCACTCGGTGGACCCTCCGCCTCTCCAAAACACACTCGGAGGCTACTCGGCATCCCCAAAAGCCACTCCGACGCCCCTCCGCCTCCCCAAAACACTCTCTGAGGATCCTTGGCCCCCCAAAAACACACTCCGAGGCTCCTCTCTCTCCACAAAAGCCACTCCGAGGCACCTCGCCCTCCACAAAACACACTCCGAGGCACCTCACACTCCACAAAAGACACTCGGTGACGCTCCCCGGCCTCCCCAAAACACACTCTGAGGATCCCCGGCCTCCCCAAAACGCACTCCGAGGCTCCTCGCCCTCCACAAAACACACTCCGAGGCCTCAAGGCCTCCACAAAAGCCACTCTGAGGCACCGCAACATCCCCAAAAGCCACTCGGTGGACCCTCCGCCTCTCCAAAACACACTCGGAGGCTACTCGGCATCCTCCAAAGCCGCTCCGAGGACCCCACGCCTCCCCAAAAGCCACGCCAAGGCCCCGACCCCTCCCCAATAGCCACGCCAAGGCCCTGAGGCCTCCCCAAAACACACTCCGAGGCCCTGAGGCCTCCCCAAAACACACTCCGAGGCTCCTCTTCCTCAACAAAAGCCACTCCAAGGCCCCAACGCCTCCCCAATAGCCACTCCGAGGCCCCTCGCCCTCCCCAGAACACACTTGGTGGCCCTGACACCTCCCCAAAAGCCACTCCGAGGCACCTCACACTCCACAAAAGCCACTCTGACGCTCCCTGGCCTCCCCAAAACACACTCGGAGGATCCCCGGCCTCCCCAAAAGCCACTCCGAGGACCCTCAGCCTCCCCAATAGCCACTCCCAGGCACCTCACACTCCACAAAACACACTTTGAGGACCCTCGGCATCCCCAAAACACACTCCGAGGCACCTCACACTCCACAAAAGCCACTTCAAGGGGCCTCTCCCTCCACAAAACACACTCCGAGACCCCTCGGCCAAAACAAAACACACTCCGAGACCCCTCGCCCTCCCCAAAACACACACCAAGGTTCCCCAGGCTCCACAAAACCCACTCCGACGCCCCATGGCCTCCCCAAAACACACTCAGAAGCTCCTCAGCCCTCCCAAAACACACTCCAAGGCTCCTCGCCCTCCACAAAACACACTCCGAGGCTCCTCGCCCTCCCCAAAAGACACTCCAACGCCCCTCCGCCTCCCCAAAACACACTCCGTGGCCCCTCGCCCTCCACAAAACACACCCCAACACCCTCGGCCTCCCCAAAAAACTCTCTGAGGCCACGCAACATCCCCAAAAGCCACTCCAAGGCCCCGAGGCCTCCACAAAACACACTCGGAGTCCCCTCGGCCTCCCCAAAACACACTCCGAGGCCTCAAGGCCTCCACAAAAGCCACTCCGAGGCTCCTCGCCCTCCACAAAACACACTCCGAGGCCTCAAGGCCTCCACAAAAGCCACTCTGAGGCACCGCAACATCCCCAAAAGCCACTCGGTGGACCCTCCGCCTCTCCAAAACACACTCGGAGGCTACTCGGCATCCTCCAAAGCTGCTCCGAGGACCCCACGCCTCCCCAAAAGCCACTCCAAGGCCCCGACCCCTCCCCAATAGCCACGCCAAGGCCCTGAGGCCTCCCCAAAACACACTCCGAGGCCCTGAGGCCTCCCCAAAACACACTCCGAGGCTCCTCTTCCTCAACAAAAGCCACTCCAAGGCCCCGAGGCCTCCCCAAAACACACTCCCAGTCTGCTCGGCCTCCCCCAAAGCCACTCCGACGCCCCTCGGCCTCCCCAAAGCCACACCGACACCCCTCGACCTCCCCAGAACACACTCGGAGGATCCTCAGCATCCTCAAAACACACTCCAAGGCCCTCAGGCCTCCCAAAAAGCCATTCCGACGCCACTCGGCCTCCCCAAAACACACTCGGAGGATCCTCGGCCTCCCCAAAACACACTCCGAGACCCCTCGGCCTCCACAAAGCCACTCCAACGCCCCTTGGCCTACCCAAAGCACACTCCCAGGCTCCTCACACTCCACAAAACACACTCCCAGGCTCTTCACACTCCACAAAACACACTCCGAGACCCCTCGGCCAAAACAAAGCCACTCCGAGGCTCCTCGGCCTCCCTCCAATACACTTCTAGGAACCTCACCATCACCAAAACGCACGCCGGGACCCCGAGGCCTCCCCAAAACACACACCAAGGCTCCCCAGGCTCCACAAAACCCACTCCGACGCCCCATGGCCTCCCCAAAACACACTCAGAAGCTCCTCAGCCCTCCCAAAACACACTCCAAGGCCCCTCCGCCTCCACAAAACACACTTGTCGGCCCCTACGCCTCTCCAAAGCACACTCGGAGGCTCCTCGCCCTCCACAAAACACACTCCGAGGCTCCTCGCCCTCCCCAAAAGACACTCCAACGCCCCTCCGCCTCCCCAAAACACACTCCGTGGCCCCTCGCCCTCCACAAAACACACCCCAACACCCTCGGCCTCCCCAAAAAACTCTCCGAGGCCACGCAACATCCCCAAAAGCCACTCCAAGGCCCCGAGGCCTCCACAAAACACACTCCGAGGCACCTCACACTCCACAAAAGACACTCGGTGGCCCCTCGGCCTCCCCAAAACACACTCGGAGGATCCTCGGCCTCCCCAAAACACACTCCGAGACCCCTCGGCCTCCACAAAGCCACTCCAACGCCCCTTGGCCTACCCAAAGCACACTCCCAGGCTCCTCACACTCCACAAAACACACTCCCAGGCTCTTCACACTCCACAAAACACACTCCGAGACCCCTCGGCCAAAACAAAGCCACTCCGAGGCTCCTCGGCCTCCCTCCAATACACTTCTAGGAACCTCACCATCACCAAAACGCATGCCGGGACCCCGAGGCCTCCCCAAAACACACACCAAGGCTCCCCAGGCTCCACAAAACCCACTCCGACGCCCCATGGCCTCCCCAAAACACACTCAGAAGCTCCTCAGCCCTCCCAAAACACACTCCAAGGCCCCTCCGCCTCCACAAAACACACTTGTCGGCCCCTACGCCTCTCCAAAGCACACTCCGAGGCTCCTCGCCCTCCACAAAACACACTCCGAGGCTCCTCTCCCTCCCCAAAAGACACTCCAACGCCTCTCCGCCTCCCCAAAACACACCCCAACACCCTCGGCCTCCCCAAAAAACTCTCTGAGGCCACGCAACATCCCCAAAAGCCACTCCAAGGCCCCTCCGCCGCCCCAAAACACACTCCGAGGCACCTCACACTCCACAAAAGACACTCGGTGGCCCCTCAGCCTCCCCAAAACACACTCGGAGTCCCCTCGGCCTCCCCAAAACACACTCCGAGGCCTCAAGGCCTCCACAAAAGCCACTCCGAGGCTCCTCGCCCTCCACAAAACACACTCCGAGGCCTCAAGGCCTCCACAAAAGCCACTCTGAGGCACCGCAACATCCCCAAAAGCCACTCGGTGGACCCTCCGCCTCTCCAAAACACACTCGGAGGCTACTCGGCATCCTCCAAAGCTGCTCCGAGGACCCCACGCCTCCCCAAAAGCCACGCCAAGGCCCCGACCCCTCCCCAATAGCCACGCCAAGGCCCTGAGGCCTCCCCAAAACACACTCCAAGGCTCCTCTTCCTCAACTAAAGCCACTCCGACGCCCCTCGGCCTCCCCAAAGCCATGCCGACACCCCTCGGCCTCCCCAGAACACACTTGGAGGATCCTCAGCATCCTCAAAACACACTCCAAGGCCCTCAGGCCTCCCAAAAAGCCATTCCGACGCCACTCGGCCTCCCCAAAACACACTCGGAGGATCCTCGGCCTCCCCAAAACACACTCCGAGACCCCTCGGCCTCCACAAAGCCACTCCAACGCCCCTTGGCCTACCCAAAGCACACTCCCAGGCTCCTCACACTCCACAAAACACACTCCCAGGCTCTTCACACTCCACAAAACACACTCCGAGACCCCTCGGCCAAAACAAAGCCACTCCGAGGCTCCTCGGCCTCCCTCCAATACACTTCTAGGAACCTCACCATCACCAAAACGCACTCCGGGACCCCGAGGCCTCCCCAAAACACACACCAAGGCTCCCCAGGCTCCACAAAACCCACTCCGACGCCCCATGGCCTACCCAAAACACACTCAGAAGCTCCTCAGCCCTCCCAAAACACACTCCAAGGCCCCTCCGCCTCCACAAAACACACTTGTCGGCCCCTACGCCTCTCCAAAGCACACTCGGAGGCCCGTCGCCCTCCACAAAACACATCCCAACACCCTCGGCCTCCCCAAAAAACTCTCTGAGGCCACACAACATCCCCAAAAGCCACTCCAAGGCCCCTCCGCCGCCCCAAAACACACTCCGAGGCACCTCACACTCCACAAAAGACACTCGGTGGCCCCTCGGCCTCCACAAAAGCCACTCCGAGGCTCCTCGCCCTCCACAAAACACACTCCGAGGCCTCAAGGCCTCCACAAAAGCCACTCTGAGGCACCGCAACATCCCCAAAAGCCACTCGGTGGACCCTCCGCCTCTCCAAAACACACTCGGAGGCTACTCGGCATCCTCCAAAGCTGCTCCGAGGACCCCACGCCTCCCCAAAAGCCACTCCAAGGCCCCGACCCCTCCCCAATAGCCACACCAAGGCCCTGAGGCCTCCCCAAAACACACTCCGAGGCCCTGAGGCCTCCCCAAAACACACTCCGAGGCTCCTCTTCCTCAACAAAAGCCACTCCAAGGCCCCGAGGCCTCCCCAAAACACACTCCCAGTCTGCTCGGCCTCCCCCAAAGCCACTCCGACGCCCCTCGGCCTCCCCAAAGCCACGCCGACACCCCTCGACCTCCCCAGAACACACTCGGAGGATCCTCAGCATCCTCAAAACACACTCCAAGGCCCTCAGGCCTCCCAAAAAGCCATTCCGACGCCACTCGGCCTCCCCAAAACACACTCGGAGGATCCTCGGCCTCCCCAAAACACACTCCGAGACCCCTCGGCCTCCACAAAGCCACTCCAACGCCCCTTGGCCTACCCAAAGCACACTCCCAGGCTCCTCACACTCCACAAAACACACTCCCAGGCTCTTCACACTCCACAAAACACACTCCGAGACCCCTCGGCCAAAACAAAGCCACTCCGAGGCTCCTCGGCCTCCCTCCAATACACTTCTAGGAACCTCACCATCACCAAAACGCACGCCGGGACCCCGAGGCCTCCCCAAAACACAAACCAAGGCTCCCCAGGCTCCACAAAACCCACTCCGACGCCCCATGGCCTCCCCAAAACACACTCAGAAGCTCCTCAGCCCTCCCAAAACACACTCCAAGGCCCCTACGCCTCCACAAAACACACTTGTCGGCCCCTACGCCTCTCCAAAGCACACTCGGAGGCTCCTCGCCCTCCACAAAACACACTCCGAGGCTCCTCGCCCTCCCCAAAAGACACTCCGAGGCTCCTCTCCCTCCCCAAAAGCCACTCCAACGCCCCTCGGCCTCCACAAAACACACCCCAACACCCTCGGCCTCCCCAAAAACTATCTGAGGCCACGCAACATCCCCAAAAGCCACTCCAAGGCCCCGAGGCCTCCACAAAACACACTCCGACGCTCCCCAGGCTCCACAAAAGACACTTGGTGGACCCTCGGCCTCCCCAAAACACACTCGGAGTCCCCTCGGCCTCCCCAAAACACACTCCGAGGCCTCAAGGCCTCCACAAAAGCCACTCCGAGGCTCCTCGCCCTCCACAAAACACACTCCGAGGCCTCAAGGCCTCCACAAAAGCCACTCTGAGGCACCGCAACATCCCCAAAAGCCACTCGGTGGACCCTCCGCCTCTCCAAAACACACTCGGAGGCTACTCGGCATCCTCCAAAGCTGCTCCGAGGACCCCACGCCTCCCCAAAAGCCACGCCAAGGCCCCGACCCCTCCCCAATAGCCACGCCAAGGCCCTGAGGCCTCCCCAAAACACACTCCGAGGCTCCTCTTCCTCAACAAAAGCCACTCCAAGGCCCCGAGGCCTCCCCAAAACACACTCCCAGTCTGCTCGGCCTCCCCCAAAGCCACTCCGACGCCCCTCGGCCTCCCCAAAGCCACGCCGACACCCCTCGACCTCCCCAGAACACACTCGGAGGATCCTCAGCATCCTCAAAACACACTCCAAGGCCCTCAGGCCTCCCAAAAAGCCATTCCGACGCCACTCGGCCTCCCCAAAACACACTCGGAGGATCCTCGGCCTCCCCAAAACACACTCCGAGACCCCTCGGCCTCCACAAAGCCACTCCAACGCCCCTTGGCCTACCCAAAGCACACTCCCAGGCTCCTCACACTCCACAAAACACACTCCCAGGCTCTTCACACTCCACAAAACACACTCCGAGACCCCTCGGCCAAAACAAAGCCACTCCGAGGCTCCTCGGCCTCCCTCCAATACACTTCTAGGAACCTCACCATCACCAAAACGCACGCCGGGACCCCGAGGCCTCCCCAAAACACACACCAAGGCTCCCCAGGCTCCACAAAACCCACTCCGACGCCCCATGGCCTCCCCAAAACACACTCAGAAGCTCCTCAGCCCTCCCAAAACACACTCCAAGGCCCCTCCGCCTCCACAAAACACACTTGTCGGCCCCTACGCCTCTCCAAAGCACACTCGGAGGCTCCTCGCCCTCCACAAAACACACTCCGAGGCTCCTCGCCCTCCCCAAAAGACACTCCAACGCCCCTCCGCCTCCCCAAAACACACTCCGTGGCCCCTCGCCCTCCACAAAACACACCCCAACACCCTCGGCCTCCCCAAAAAACTCTCTGAGGCCACGCAACATCCCCAAAAGCCACTCCAAGGCCACGAGGCCTCCACAAAACACACTTCGAGGCACATCACACTCCACAAAACACACTTTGAGGACCCTCGGCATCCCCAGAACACACTCCGAGGCACCTCACACTCCACAAAAGCCACTTCAAGCGGCCTCTCCCTCCACAAAACACACTCCAAGACCCCTCGCCCTCCCCAAAACACACTCCGAGGCTCCCCAGGCTCCACAAAACCCACTCCGACGCCCCATGGCCTCCCCAAAACACACTCAGAAGCTCCTCAGCCCTCCCAAAACACACTCCAAGGCCCCTCCGCCTCCCCAAAACACTCCGTGGCCCCTCGCCCTCCACAAAAAACACCCCAAAACCCTCGGCCTCCCCAAAAAACTCTCTGAGGCCACACAAAATCCCCAAAAGCCACTCCAAGGCCCTGAGGCCTCCCCAAAACACACTCCGAGGCCCTGAGGCCTCCCCAAAACACACTCCGAGGCTCCTCTTCCTCAACAAAAGCCACTCCAAGGCCCCGAGGCCTCCCCAAAACACACTCCCAGTCTGCTCGGCCTCCCCCAAAGCCACTCCGACGCCCCTCGGCCTCCCCAAAGCCACACCGACACCCCTCGACCTCCCCAGAACACACTCGGAGGATCCTCAGCATCCTCAAAACACACTCCAAGGCCCTCAGGCCTCCCAAAAAGCCATTCCGACGCCACTCGGCCTCCCCAAAACACACTCGGAGGATCCTCGGCCTCCCCAAAACACACTCCGAGACCCCTCGGCCTCCACAAAGCCACTCCAACGCCCCTTGGCCTACCCAAAGCACACTCCCAGGCTCCTCACACTCCACAAAACACACTCCCAGGCTCTTCACACTCCACAAAACACACTCCGAGACCCCTCGGCCAAAACAAAGCCACTCCGAGGCTCCTCGGCCTCCCTCCAATACACTTCTAGGAACCTCACCATCACCAAAACGCACGCCGGGACCCCGAGGCCTCCCCAAAACACACACCAAGGCTCCCCAGGCTCCACAAAACCCACTCCGACGCCCCATGGCCTCCCCAAAACACACTCAGAAGCTCCTCAGCCCTCCCAAAACACACTCCAAGGCCCCTCCGCCTCCACAAAACACACTTGTCGGCCCCTACGCCTCTCCAAAGCACACTCGGAGGCTCCTCGCCCTCCACAAAACACACTCCGAGGCTCCTCGCCCTCCCCAAAAGACACTCCAACGCCCCTCCGCCTCCCCAAAACACACTCCGTGGCCCCTCGCCCTCCACAAAACACACCCCAACACCCTCGGCCTCCCCAAAAAACTCTCCGAGGCCACGCAACATCCCCAAAAGCCACTCCAAGGCCCCGAGGCCTCCACAAAACACACTCCGAGGCACCTCACACTCCACAAAAGACACTCGGTGGCCCCTCGGCCTCCCCAAAACACACTCGGAGGATCCTCGGCCTCCCCAAAACACACTCCGAGACCCCTCGGCCTCCACAAAGCCACTCCAACGCCCCTTGGCCTACCCAAAGCACACTCCCAGGCTCCTCACACTCCACAAAACACACTCCCAGGCTCTTCACACTCCACAAAACACACTCCGAGACCCCTCGGCCAAAACAAAGCCACTCCGAGGCTCCTCGGCCTCCCTCCAATACACTTCTAGGAACCTCACCATCACCAAAACGCATGCCGGGACCCCGAGGCCTCCCCAAAACACACACCAAGGCTCCCCAGGCTCCACAAAACCCACTCCGACGCCCCATGGCCTCCCCAAAACACACTCAGAAGCTCCTCAGCCCTCCCAAAACACACTCCAAGGCCCCTCCGCCTCCACAAAACACACTTGTCGGCCCCTACGCCTCTCCAAAGCACACTCCGAGGCTCCTCGCCCTCCACAAAACACACTCCGAGGCTCCTCTCCCTCCCCAAAAGACACTCCAACGCCTCTCCGCCTCCCCAAAACACACCCCAACACCCTCGGCCTCCCCAAAAAACTCTCTGAGGCCACGCAACATCCCCAAAAGCCACTCCAAGGCCCCTCCGCCGCCCCAAAACACACTCCGAGGCACCTCACACTCCACAAAAGACACTCGGTGGCCCCTCAGCCTCCCCAAAACACACTCGGAGTCCCCTCGGCCTCCCCAAAACACACTCCGAGGCCTCAAGGCCTCCACAAAAGCCACTCCGAGGCTCCTCGCCCTCCACAAAACACACTCCGAGGCCTCAAGGCCTCCACAAAAGCCACTCTGAGGCACCGCAACATCCCCAAAAGCCACTCGGTGGACCCTCCGCCTCTCCAAAACACACTCGGAGGCTACTCGGCATCCTCCAAAGCTGCTCCGAGGACCCCACGCCTCCCCAAAAGCCACGCCAAGGCCCCGACCCCTCCCCAATAGCCACGCCAAGGCACTGAGGCCTCCCCAAAACACACTCCAAGGCTCCTCTTCCTCAACTAAAGCCACTCCGACGCCCCTCGGCCTCCCCAAAGCCATGCCGACACCCCTCGGCCTCCCCAGAACACACTTGGAGGATCCTCAGCATCCTCAAAACACACTCCAAGGCCCTCAGGCCTCCCAAAAAGCCATTCCGACGCCACTCGGCCTCCCCAAAACACACTCGGAGGATCCTCGGCCTCCCCAAAACACACTCCGAGACCCCTCGGCCTCCACAAAGCCACTCCAACGCCCCTTGGCCTACCCAAAGCACACTCCCAGGCTCCTCACACTCCACAAAACACACTCCCAGGCTCTTCACACTCCACAAAACACACTCCGAGACCCCTCGGCCAAAACAAAGCCACTCCGAGGCTCCTCGGCCTCCCTCCAATACACTTCTAGGAACCTCACCATCACCAAAACGCACTCCGGGACCCCGAGGCCTCCCCAAAACACACACCAAGGCTCCCCAGGCTCCACAAAACCCACTCCGACGCCCCATGGCCTCCCCAAAACACACTCAGAAGCTCCTCAGCCCTCCCAAAACACACTCCAAGGCCCCTCCGCCTCCACAAAACACACTTGTCGGCCCCTACGCCTCTCCAAAGCACACTCGGAGGCCCGTCGCCCTCCACAAAACACATCCCAACACCCTCGGCCTCCCCAAAAAACTCTCTGAGGCCACACAACATCCCCAAAAGCCACTCCAAGGCCCCTCCGCCGCCCCAAAACACACTCCGAGGCACCTCACACTCCACAAAAGACACTCGGTGGCCCCTCGGCCTCCACAAAAGCCACTCCGAGGCTCCTCGCCCTCCACAAAACACACTCCGAGGCCTCAAGGCCTCCACAAAAGCCACTCTGAGGCACCGCAACATCCCCAAAAGCCACTCGGTGGACCCTCCGCCTCTCCAAAACACACTCGGAGGCTACTCGGCATCCTCCAAAGCTGCTCCGAGGACCCCACGCCTCCCCAAAAGCCACTCCAAGGCCCCGACCCCTCCCCAATAGCCACACCAAGGCCCTGAGGCCTCCCCAAAACACACTCCGAGGCCCTGAGGCCTCCCCAAAACACACTCCGAGGCTCCTCTTCCTCAACAAAAGCCACTCCAAGGCCCCGAGGCCTCCCCAAAACACACTCCCAGTCTGCTCGGCCTCCCCCAAAGCCACTCCGACGCCCCTCGGCCTCCCCAAAGCCACGCCGACACCCCTCGACCTCCCCAGAACACACTCGGAGGATCCTCAGCATCCTCAAAACACACTCCAAGGCCCTCAGGCCTCCCAAAAAGCCATTCCGACGCCACTCGGCCTCCCCAAAACACACTCGGAGGATCCTCGGCCTCCCCAAAACACACTCCGAGACCCCTCGGCCTCCACAAAGCCACTCCAACGCCCCTTGGCCTACCCAAAGCACACTCCCAGGCTCCTCACACTCCACAAAACACACTCCCAGGCTCTTCACACTCCACAAAACACACTCCGAGACCCCTCGGCCAAAACAAAGCCACTCCGAGGCTCCTCGGCCTCCCTCCAATACACTTCTAGGAACCTCACCATCACCAAAACGCACGCCGGGACCCCGAGGCCTCCCCAAAACACACACCAAGGCTCCCCAGGCTCCACAAAACCCACTCCGACGCCCCATGGCCTCCCCAAAACACACTCAGAAGCTCCTCAGCCCTCCCAAAACACACTCCAAGGCCCCTCCGCCTCCACAAAACACACTTGTCGGCCCCTACGCCTCTCCAAAGCACACTCGGAGGCTCCTCGCCCTCCACAAAACACACTCCGAGGCTCCTCGCCCTCCCCAAAAGACACTCCGAGGCTCCTCTCCCTCCCCAAAAGCCACTCCAACGCCCCTCGGCCTCCACAAAACACACCCCAACACCCTCGGCCTCCCCAAAAACTATCTGAGGCCACGCAACATCCCCAAAAGCCACTCCAAGGCCCCGAGGCCTCCACAAAACACACTCCGACGCTCCCCAGGCTCCACAAAAGACACTTGGTGGACCCTCGGCCTCCCCAAAACACACTCGGAGTCCCCTCGGCCTCCCCAAAACACACTCCGAGGCCTCAAGGCCTCCACAAAAGCCACTCCGAGGCTCCTCGCCCTCCACAAAACACACTCCGAGGCCTCAAGGCCTCCACAAAAGCCACTCTGAGGCACCGCAACATCCCCAAAAGCCACTCGGTGGACCCTCCGCCTCTCCAAAACACACTCGGAGGCTACTCGGCATCCTCCAAAGCTGCTCCGAGGACCCCACGCCTCCCCAAAAGCCACGCCAAGGCCCCGACCCCTCCCCAATAGCCACGCCAAGGCCCTGAGGCCTCCCCAAAACACACTCCGAGGCTCCTCTTCCTCAACAAAAGCCACTCCAAGGCCCCGAGGCCTCCCCAAAACACACTCCCAGTCTGCTCGGCCTCCCCCAAAGCCACTCCGACGCCCCTCGGCCTCCCCAAAGCCACGCCGACACCCCTCGACCTCCCCAGAACACACTCGGAGGATCCTCAGCATCCTCAAAACACACTCCAAGGCCCTCAGGCCTCCCAAAAAGCCATTCCGACGCCACTCGGCCTCCCCAAAACACACTCGGAGGATCCTCGGCCTCCCCAAAACACACTCCGAGACCCCTCGGCCTCCACAAAGCCACTCCAACGCCCCTTGGCCTACCCAAAGCACACTCCCAGGCTCCTCACACTCCACAAAACACACTCCCAGGCTCTTCACACTCCACAAAACACACTCCGAGACCCCTCGGCCAAAACAAAGCCACTCCGAGGCTCCTCGGCCTCCCTCCAATACACTTCTAGGAACCTCACCATCACCAAAACGCACGCCGGGACCCCGAGGCCTCCCCAAAACACACACCAAGGCTCCCCAGGCTCCACAAAACCCACTCCGGCGCCCCATGGCCTCCCCAAAACACACTCAGAAGCTCCTCAGCCCTCCCAAAACACACTCCAAGGCCCTGAGGCCTCCCCAAAACACACTCCGAGGCTCCTCTTCCTCAACAAAAGCCACTCCAAGGCCCCGAGGCCTCCCCAAAACACACTCCCAGTCTGCTCGGCCTCCCCCAAAGCCACTCCGACGCCCCTCGGCCTCCCCAAAGCCACGCCGACACCCCTCGACCTCCCCAGAACACACTCGGAGGATCCTCAGCATCCTCAAAACACACTCCAAGGCCCTCAGGCCTCCCAAAAAGCCATTCCGACGCCACTCGGCCTCCCCAAAACACACTCGGAGGATCCTCGGCCTCCCCAAAACACATTCCGAGGCCTCAAGGCCTCCACAAAAGCCACTCCGAGGCTCCTCTCCCTCCCCAAAAGACACTCCAATGCCCCTCCGCCTCCCCAAAACACACTCCGTGGCCCCTCGCCCTCCACAAAACACACCCCAACACCCTCGGCCTCCCCAAAAAACTCTGAGGCCACGCAACATCCCCAAAAGCCACTCCAAGGCCCCGAGGCCTCCACAAAACACACTCCGAGGCACCTCACACTCCGCAAAAGACACTCGGTGGCCCCTCGGCCTCCCCAAAACACACTCGGAGTCCCCTCGGCCTCCCCAAAACACACTCCGAGGATCCTCGCCCTTCACAAAAGACACTCCGAGCCACCTCCGACTCCACAAAAGCCACTCGGTGGACCCTCCGCCTCTCCAAAACACACTCGGAGGCTACTCGGCATCCCCAAAAGCCATTCCGACGCCCCTCCGCCTCCCCAAAACACTCTCTGAGGATCCTTGGCCCCCCAAAAACACACTCCGAGGCTCCTCTCTCTCCACAAAAGCCACTCCGAGGCACCTCGCCCTCCACAAAACACACTCCGAGGCACCTCACACTCCACAAAAGACACTCGGTGACGCTCCCCGGCCTCCCCAAAACACACTCTGAGGATCCCCGGCCTCCCCAAAACGCACTCCGAGGCTCCTCGCCCTCCACAAAACACACTCCGAGGCCTCAAGGCCTCCACAAAAGCCACTCTGAGGCACCGCAACATCCCCAAAAGCCACTCGGTGGACCCTCCGCCTCTCCAAAACACACTCGGAGGCTACTCGGCATCCTCCAAAGCCGCTCCGAGGACCCCACGCCTCCCCAAAAGCCACGCCAAGGCCCCGACCCCTCCCCAATAGCCACGCCAAGGCCCTGAGGCCTCCCCAAAACACACTCCGAGGCCCTGAGGCCTCCCCAAAACACACTCCGAGGCTCCTCTTCCTCAACAAAAGCCACTCCAAGGCCCCAACGCCTCCCCAATAGCCACTCCGAGGCCCCTCGCCCTCCCCAGAACACACTTGGTGGCCCTGACACCTCCCCAAAAGCCACTCCGAGGCACCTCACACTCCACAAAAGCCACTCTGACGCTCCCCGGCCTCCCCAAAACACACTCGGAGGATCCCCGGCCTCCCCAAAAGCCACTCCGAGGACCCTCAGCCTCCCCAATAGCCACTCCCAGGCACCTCACACTCCACAAAACACACTTTGAGGACCCTCGGCATCCCCAAAACACACTCCGAGGCACCTCACACTCCACAAAAGCCACTTCAAGGGGCCTCTCCCTCCACAAAACACACTCCGAGACCCCTCGGCCAAAACAAAACACACTCCGAGACCCCTCGCCCTCCCCAAAACACACACCAAGGCTCCCCAGGCTCCACAAAACCCACTCCGACGCCCCATGGCCTCCCCAAAACACACTCAGAAGCTCCTCAGCCCTCCCAAAACACACTCCAAGGCTCCTCGCCCTCCACAAAACACACTCCGAGGCTCCTCGCCCTCCCCAAAAGACACTCCAACGCCCCTCCGCCTCCCCAAAACACACTCCGTGGCCCCTCGCCCTCCACAAAACACACCCCAACACCCTCGGCCTCCCCAAAAAACTCTCTGAGGCCACGCAACATCCCCAAAAGCCACTCCAAGGCCCCGAGGCCTCCACAAAACACACTCGGAGTCCCCTCGGCCTCCCCAAAACACACTCCGAGGCCTCAAGGCCTCCACAAAAGCCACTCCGAGGCTCCTCGCCCTCCACAAAACACACTCCGAGGCCTCAAGGCCTCCACAAAAGCCACTCTGAGGCACCGCAACATCCCCAAAAGCCACTCGGTGGACCCTCCGCCTCTCCAAAACACACTCGGAGGCTACTCGGCATCCTCCAAAGCTGCTCCGAGGACCCCACGCCTCCCCAAAAGCCACTCCAAGGCCCCGACCCCTCCCCAATAGCCACGCCAAGGCCCTGAGGCCTCCCCAAAACACACTCCGAGGCCCTGAGGCCTCCCCAAAACACACTCCGAGGCTCCTCTTCCTCAACAAAAGCCACTCCAAGGCCCCGAGGCCTCCCCAAAACACACTCCCAGTCTGCTCGGCCTCCCCCAAAGCCACTCCGACGCCCCTCGGCCTCCCCAAAGCCACACCGACACCCCTCGACCTCCCCAGAACACACTCGGAGGATCCTCAGCATCCTCAAAACACACTCCAAGGCCCTCAGGCCTCCCAAAAAGCCATTCCGACGCCACTCGGCCTCCCCAAAACACACTCGGAGGATCCTCGGCCTCCCCAAAACACACTCCGAGACCCCTCGGCCTCCACAAAGCCACTCCAACGCCCCTTGGCCTACCCAAAGCACACTCCCAGGCTCCTCACACTCCACAAAACACACTCCCAGGCTCTTCACACTCCACAAAACACACTCCGAGACCCCTCGGCCAAAACAAAGCCACTCCGAGGCTCCTCGGCCTCCCTCCAATACACTTCTAGGAACCTCACCATCACCAAAACGCACGCCGGGACCCCGAGGCCTCCCCAAAACACACACCAAGGCTCCCCAGGCTCCACAAAACCCACTCCGACGCCCCATGGCCTCCCCAAAACACACTCAGAAGCTCCTCAGCCCTCCCAAAACACACTCCAAGGCCCCTACGCCTCCACAAAACACACTTGTCGGCCCCTACGCCTCTCCAAAGCACACTCGGAGGCTCCTCGCCCTCCACAAAACACACTCCGTGGCTCCTCGCCCTCCCCAAAAGACACTCCAACGCCCCTCCGCCTCCCCAAAACACACTCCGTGGCCCCTCGCCCTCCACAAAACACACCCCAACACCCTCGGCCTCCCCAAAAAACTCTCCGAGGCCACGCAACATCCCCAAAAGCCACTCCAAGGCCCCGAGGCCTCCACAAAACACACTCCGAGGCACCTCACACTCCACAAAAGACACTCGGTGGCCCCTCGGCCTCCCCAAAACACACTCGGAGGATCCTCGGCCTCCCCAAAACACACTCCGAGACCCCTCGGCCTCCACAAAGCCACTCCAACGCCCCTTGGCCTACCCAAAGCACACTCCCAGGCTCCTCACACTCCACAAAACACACTCCCAGGCTCTTCACACTCCACAAAACACACTCCGAGACCCCTCGGCCAAAACAAAGCCACTCCGAGGCTCCTCGGCCTCCCTCCAATACACTTCTAGGAACCTCACCATCACCAAAACGCATGCCGGGACCCCGAGGCCTCCCCAAAACACACACCAAGGCTCCCCAGGCTCCACAAAACCCACTCCGACGCCCCATGGCCTCCCCAAAACACACTCAGAAGCTCCTCAGCCCTCCCAAAACACACTCCAAGGCCCCTCCGCCTCCACAAAACACACTTGTCGGCCCCTACGCCTCTCCAAAGCACACTCCGAGGCTCCTCGCCCTCCACAAAACACACTCCGAGGCTCCTCTCCCTCCCCAAAAGACACTCCAACGCCTCTCCGCCTCCCCAAAACACACCCCAACACCCTCGGCCTCCCCAAAAACTATCTGAGGCCACGCAACATCCCCAAAAGCCACTCCAAGGCCCCGAGGCCTCCACAAAACACACTCCGACGCTCCCCAGGCTCCACAAAAGACACTTGGTGGACCCTCGGCCTCCCCAAAACACACTCGGAGTCCCCTCGGCCTCCCCAAAACACACTCCGAGGCCTCAAGGCCTCCACAAAAGCCACTCCGAGGCTCCTCGCCCTCCACAAAACACACTCCGAGGCCTCAAGGCCTCCACAAAAGCCACTCTGAGGCACCGCAACATCCCCAAAAGCCACTCGGTGGACCCTCCGCCTCTCCAAAACACACTCGGAGGCTACTCGGCATCCTCCAAAGCTGCTCCGAGGACCCCACGCCTCCCCAAAAGCCACGCCAAGGCCCCGACCCCTCCCCAATAGCCACGCCAAGGCCCTGAGGCCTCCCCAAAACACACTCCAAGGCTCCTCTTCCTCAACTAAAGCCACTCCGACGCCCCTCGGCCTCCCCAAAGCCATGCCGACACCCCTCGGCCTCCCCAGAACACACTTGGAGGATCCTCAGCATCCTCAAAACACACTCCAAGGCCCTCAGGCCTCCCAAAAAGCCATTCCGACGCCACTCGGCCTCCCCAAAACACACTCGGAGGATCCTCGGCCTCCCCAAAACACACTCCGAGACCCCTCGGCCTCCACAAAGCCACTCCAACGCCCCTTGGCCTACCCAAAGCACACTCCCAGGCTCCTCACACTCCACAAAACACACTCCCAGGCTCTTCACACTCCACAAAACACACTCCGAGACCCCTCGGCCAAAACAAAGCCACTCCGAGGCTCCTCGGCCTCCCTCCAATACACTTCTAGGAACCTCACCATCACCAAAACGCACGCCGGGACCCCGAGGCCTCCCCAAAACACACACCAAGGCTCCCCAGGCTCCACAAAACCCACTCCGACGCCCCATGGCCTCCCCAAAACACACTCAGAAGCTCCTCAGCCCTCCCAAAACACACTCCAAGGCCCCTCCGCCTCCACAAAACACACTTGTCGGCCCCTACGCCTCTCCAAAGCACACTCGGAGGCCCGTCGCCCTCCACAAAACACATCCCAACACCCTCGGCCTCCCCAAAAAACTCTCTGAGGCCACACAACATCCCCAAAAGCCACTCCAAGGCCCCTCCGCCGCCCCAAAACACACTCCGAGGCACCTCACACTCCACAAAAGACACTCGGTGGCCCCTCGGCCTCCACAAAAGCCACTCCGAGGCTCCTCGCCCTCCACAAAACACACTCCGAGGCCTCAAGGCCTCCACAAAAGCCACTCTGAGGCACCGCAACATCCCCAAAAGCCACTCGGTGGACCCTCCGCCTCTCCAAAACACACTCGGAGGCTACTCGGCATCCTCCAAAGCTGCTCCGAGGACCCCACGCCTCCCCAAAAGCCACTCCAAGGCCCCGACCCCTCCCCAATAGCCACGCCAAGGCCCTGAGGCCTCCCCAAAACACACTCCGAGGCCCTGAGGCCTCCCCAAAACACACTCCGAGGCTCCTCTTCCTCAACAAAAGCCACTCCAAGGCCCCAACGCCTACCCAAAACACACTCCCAGTCTGCTCCGCCTCCCCCAAAGCCACTCCGACGCCCCTCGGCCTCCCCAAAG